>NC_064817.1:61536421-61822747 GCF_023721935.1 Panthera uncia | reverse complement strand
TATATATATATATATATATATATATATATATATATATATATATATTCATGCATTCATCTGTATCTATATTAAGTAAAACATATGTCTATATTCATTTATCTAATGATATCTCCAGCTCTAATCTAGTGCCACATGGTTCATTCTAGCTTTTACTCTTTGCTTATCTGTAAACTCCCACTCCAAAAGTGAGAGACCTATTGCATATTGCCTGCCATTCCTTTACATATTTGTCCAATTCCAGTGACATGTAACTACAGTTTCAGGATTGTTAATTTGTACCTCCATGAGAAACAATTTATCAACTACTTATGTGCAGTTATTTTTGTTTTTAGTCTTACAAAAATCTAGGTTTTCAAGAATTATTTAAATCAGCAGTTCTTTTGCCCTACCCCCTTCAGAGGTTATGTCTTACATTTGCAATATAGATAGAGTTTTGTCATAGTCTGCATTCTATCTTGGGTACCTCTAGCCTCTGAGTTTATTTGTAAAAAAAAAATTCACTTATGTTCATTAATTTTGCTATAAAGTTCTATGTGTTTAACAAATGTATAGTGCAATGTACCCATCATTAAGTACCATACAAAGTAGTTTCACAGACCTAAAATATTCCCTGTCTTTCACTTAGTCAAACTGCCCTCACTCCCCAAATTCCTGGCAACCACTAATCTTTCCTCCTTCTCTAGTTTTGATGTTTCCGAAATTTCACATAAATGTAATCATATGGCATGTAGACTTAGACTGGATTCTTTCATTTATCAATATGCATTTAAGCGTTGTACATGTTGTATTTATTAATAAAATTTATTTTTACTGCTGAATAGTTATTTTTCCTGGTTTATCTATTTACCTGCTAAAAAACAAACTTCGCTGTTTCTTGTTTTGGATGATCATGAATGAAACTTGTAGAAACTTTTGCATGAAGGTATTTGTGTATGTACAGTTTTCGACTCAGTTTAGTAAGTATGCCTAGGAGCATGATTGTAGCACCTGTGGCAAGTTTGTGTTTAGCTTCATAAGAAACTGCCAGAATATATTCCAAAATGGCTGATCATTTTTAATACTCACCCAAATAAGTGAGAGTTCCTTCTGTTCTGCATCCTTGCAGAAGTTAGTTTTGCCAATTAAAAAAAAATCAGCCATTTGAATAGGTGTGCAGTATTACTGATGTAAAATCATTTAAAAAAAATCATTCTGATAGGTATGTAATAACATCTAATATAGTTCTGACCTGCATTTCCATAATGACATATAACAGCAAGCATATCTTCATATGCTTATTTGCCTCCTCTATATGTTGTTTGATGTTGTATCTGTTCAGATCTTTTGCCATGTTTTAATTGAGTTATTTTCCTTTTTCTACTCCTCCAAAAAATCTAGGTAATTTAATTACAGGCAAAAACATATTACTATCTGTCAAGAGAAGAATGCAAATAAAAAAAAGATTAAGGATGCTGAATGATAAATAAACTTCAGAATATTTTCCCAATTTTGGCTACATATTCAGAATCCCCAATAAATGATGTGTGTGGAGACACACTCTACACGCAAAATACAAATCATGGTCCTTCAGTGTTTCCCTCCATTTACTTCTTTGGCTTAAGCTACTTCCCAAAAATCAGAAAAAGTGTATCAAAAGCTCAATATTTAATTCATCAGTCCAAATGAAATATTTTACCATGTGTATTAGTGTGCTGGGGCTCTCATAATGAACTACCACAGACTAAGTGGCATAAACAGTAGAAATTAACTTTCTTGGAGTTCTGGAGACTAGAAATCTAACATCAAGGTATCAGCAAGATTGTTTATTTTTTCTGAAGCATCTCTCCTTGCCTTGTAGATGGCTGTCTTCTCCATGCATGTTCACATAGTCTTCCTTCTGTATATATTCTAATATTTTTTTGTAAATCATATTAGATTATAGCTTACACTCATAACCTCCTTTCAACTTAATGAGCTCTTTAAAGACCTTATCTCCAAATACAATCACATTCTGAGGTACAGGGGATTAGGACCTCAAAATATGAATTCTTGGAGTACACAATTCAGTACATAACACCATATTTGATGATACATATACATTATAGCAAAAGGTCTCTGGACTTTCGTAATACTTATTATTTATATGATTTATTTCAAAATGTCAATAAATAATTTTTTGGTTTATTTTGTTTTAACTAAGTTTGTTTTATTTTTATTATAAAGGTAACATGCATACTGGAAAACAATAAAAATATAGAACATTATTAGAAAAGGAAAAGATTACTTAGAAACCATTAAAACTTTCATATTCATCTTATGATTGTTTTACATGCTTCAGAAGCTTTACATGCAATTACATATCCCTTTCATATAGTATTTCAAGCTAAGGAATTTACATGATATTATCATCTCTTTGTCAATATATCATGATTATATCCAATCACATAGATATTCCATAATTTATTTTTTATTTCCCAATTACAAAATACTTAAATATATTCTCAATTTTCAATTAATATTTTAAATATTTAACATTTTAATGTAATCATTTATGTATTTAAAATTGTATTTTGAATACAATTCCATTATGAAAATACCAAACACAAAGTTGTGAATATCTAGAAAGCAGGTAATACTCAAGTATTTTTCCTTTTTTTTCAGCTATACCTTTTATTTTATCCTCTATTTATTTTTTAAGTTTTTATTTAAATTCCAATTAGCTAACATGTAGTGTAATATTTGTTTCAGGAGTATAATTTAGTAATTTATCACTTACATATAACACCTGGTGCTCAACAAAATAAGTGCCCTAATTAATGCCCACCACCCATTTAGTACAACCCTTGGCCTCCTGCCCTCCAGTAACCCTCCATTTGCTCTCTATAATTAATAGTCTCTTATGGTTTGTCTGACTCTCACTTTATTTTCCCCTCCCATATGTTCATCTGTTTTGTTTCTTAAATTCTACATTTGAGTGAAATTTTATGTCATTTGTCTTTTTCTGACTGATTTCGCTTAGCATAATACATTCTAGTTCTATCTGGTCATTGCAAATGCCAAGATTTAATTTTTTTTAATGGCTGAGTAATATTACATTGTGTGTGTGTATGTGTGTTTGTGTGTGTGTGTGTGTGTGTGTGTATACACTTCTTCTTTTCCATTCATCAGCTGATGGACATTTGGGCTCTACCATAATTTGGCTATTCTTGATAGTACCACTATAAACATTGGGATGCGTGTTCCCCTTCAAGTTAGCATTTTTGTATCTTTGGGGAAATACATAGTAGTGCAATTGCTGGATTGTACATTAATTCTATTTTTGTTTGTTTTTTTGAGGAAATTCCATACTTTTCTCCAGAGTGGCTGCACCAGTTTGCATTCCCACCAACAGAGCAAGAAGATTCCCCTTTCTCTGCACCCCTGCCAACATCTGTTGTTTCTTATATTGCTAAATTTATCCATTTTGACAGGTGAAAGGTGATATCATGGTTTTGGTTTGTATTTCCCTGATAATGAGTGATGTTGAACAAATTTTCATATGTCTATTAGTCATCTGGATGTCTTCTTTGACAAAGCGTCTATTCATGTCTTCTGCCTATTCTTCATTGGATTCTTTGTCTTTTCGAGTGTTGAACTTGACAAGTTCTTTGTAAATTTTGGATACCAACCCTTTATCTGATATGTCATTTGCAAGTATCTTGTCCCATTCCATACACTGCCTTTTAGTTTTGGTGATTATTTCCTTTGCTGTGCAGAAGATTTTATCATGAGGAATTCCAAATAGTTCATTTTTTATTTTGTTTTTGTTTCTTTTTTATGCTTATTTATTTATTTATTTATTTTATTTATTTTGAGAGAGAGAGAGAGCAAGAACGCTTGTGCAAGCGGAGGAGTGGCAGAGAGAGAATCTTAAGCAGACTTAGCTTTGTCAGTGGAAAGCCTGAGGAGAGGCTTGATTTCAAGAACCATATCATGACCAAGCTGAAATCAAGTGTCAGACACTTAACTGACTGAGCCACCCAGGCACCACTGCTTTTGTTTCTCTTGCCTTCAGAGATGTGTCTAGTAAGAAGTTTCCCCAGCTGATGCAAAGAGGTTGCTGCCTGTTTTCTCCTCTAGTATTTTGAAGGTTTTCCTGTCTCATATTTATGTCTTTAATATATTTTGAAATTATTTTTGGGTATAGTGTAAGAAAGTGGTCCAGTTTAATTCTTCTGCATGTTGCTGTCCCATTTTCCCAACACCATTTGGTGAAGAGACTTTTTTCCACTGGATATTCTTTCTTGCTTTTTCAAAGGTCTGTTGACCACAGAGTTGTGGATTCCCTTCTGGGTATTCTATTCTGTCCCATTAATCTATGTATCTGTTTTTGTGCCAGTACCATACTGCTTTGATGAGTATTGCTTTGTAATATAGTTTGATGTCTGAAATTTCAATTTTTCTTCCATCATTGGTTTTATTTTTCATGATTACTTTGGCTATCTAGGGTCTTTTATGGTTCTATAAAAATTTAGGATTGCAGGACACCTGGGTGGCTCAGTTGGTTAAGCATCTGACTATAGAGTTCAGCTTAGGTCATGATCTTACAGTTTGTGAGTTCAATCACCACATCAGATTGTGTACTGAGAGCATGGAGCCTGCTTGGGATTCTCTCTCTTCTCTCTCTGCTTCTCCACTGCTCACACACACACTCTCTCTCTTTCAAAATGAATACACTTAAAAAAATTAAGATTGCTTGTGCTAGCTCTGTGAAAAATGTTCATGGTGTTTTTATAGGGATTTCATTAAATATGTAGATTGATTTGGGTAATATAGACAATTTAATAATATTTGTTCTTCCAATCCATGAGCATGGAATTTTTTTCCATTTCTTTTTGTTCTCTTCCATTTGTTTCATAAGTATTCTATAGTTTCCAGAGTACAGATCTTTTGCATATTTTCTTAGGTTTAGTCCTAGGTATCTTATGGCTTTTGGTGCAATTATAAATGGGATACATTCCTTGATTTCTCTTTTTTATGCTTCATTATTTGTGTATAAAAATGCAACAGATTTATGAATGTTGATGTTGTATCTGGAATTTACTGAATTTGTGTATCAATTCAAGAAATTTCTTGTTGGGTTGTTTTGAGTTTTCTACATAAAGTATCATCTCATCTGTGAACAGCGAAAGTTTGACCTTTCCTTGCCAATTTGGATGACTTTTTTGTTGTTGTTGTATTTGTTGTCAGATTGCTATGGCTAGGACTTCCAGTACTAAGTGAAATGGTGAGAGTGGACATCTTTGTCCTGTTCCTGACCTTAGAGAAAAAGCTCTCAGTTTATTCCCATTGAGGATGACATTAGATGTAGGTATTTCTTATATGGTATAATGTTGAGGTGTGTTCCCTGTATCCCTACTTTGTTTAGAGTTTTGTCAAGAATGGGCGCTGTACTTTGTTAAATGCTAATTCTGTATCTATTGGGAGGATAATATGGATCTTATCTTTTTAAAAAATTAATGTGGTGTATCACATTGATTTATTTGCAAATACTGAACCACACTTACAACCTAGGAATAAATCCCACTTGATCATGGTGAATAATTCTTTTAAAGTGCTGCTGGGTTCGTTTTGCTAGTATCTTGTTGAGAACTTTTGTATCCATGTTCATCAGGGATGTTGGCGTGTAATTCTATTTTTTGGTGGGGTCCGTGACTGACTTGGAATCAAGGTAATGCCCTTGTAGGATGAGTTTGGAAATTTTCCTTCATTTCAATTTTTTTAACAGTTTGAGAAGAATGTTTGGTAGAATTCCCCTAGGAAGCCATCTGACCCTGGACTTCTGTTTCTTAGGAGATTTTTGATTACTGATTCAATTTCTTTGCTGGTTATGAGTCTGTTCAAATTTTCCATTTCTTTCTGTTTCAGTTTTGGTAGTTTATATGTTTCTAGGAATTGATTCATTTCTTCCAGATCACCCCATTTTGGGCATATAATTTTTCATAATATTATCTTATAATTGTGTGTCTGTGGTGTTTGTTGTGGTCTTGCCTCTCTCATTCATGATTTTATTTATTTGGATCATTTCTTTTTGATAAGTCTTCCTAGGGGGTTATCAATTTTATTAATTCTTTCAAAGAACCAGCTCCTGATTTAATTGAACTGTTCTGATTTTTTGTTGTTTCTATGCCACTTATTTCTGCTCTAATATTCATCATTTCTCTTCTTCTTCTGGCTTTAGGTTTCATTTGTTGTTCCTTTACTAGCTCCTTTAGTTGTAAAGTTAGGTTGTGTATTTGAGATTGTTCTTGATTCTTGAGGTAGGCCTGTATTGTTATATACTTCCCTCTTAAGACCTCTTAGCTGCATTCCAAAGGTTTTGGACTCTCATGCTTTAATTTTCATTTCCTTCCATGTTATTTTTTTTATTTCTTCTTTAATTTCCTGTTTAACCCATTCGTGCTTTCATAGGACATTCTTTAACCTCCATTGTCTTTCCAAACTTTTTCCTGTGATTGACTTCAAATTCATAGCTTTGTGGTCAGAATATGTATGGTATGATCACAGTCTTTTTGTATTTGTTGAGGCCTGATTTGTGACCCATTATGTGATCCATTCTCAACATTGTTCCATGTGCATTCAAAAAGAATATATATTTTGCTGCTTTAGGATGAAATTTTCTGAATATATCTGTTAAATCCACATGGTTCAGTGTGTCATTCAAAGCCATTGTTTCTTTGTTCATTTTCTTCTTATATCTGTACATTTCTGTAAGTGGGGTTTAAAGTTCCCTACTATTGTTGTGTTATTATCGATGGGTTTCTTTATGTCTGTTACTAATTGATTTATATATTTGGGTGCTTGCAAATATATATGGGGGAATAAATATTTACAATTTTTAGACAGATTATCAATTTCTAAAAAAATAAGTCTGCTAGAATTTTGACTGGGATTATGTTGAATTTATAGATCAATTTGGGGAGAATGAGACATCTTAATAATAATCATTCATCTTGTTATCATCATATTGTATATCTCCATTTGTTGATATGCTATTTAATTTTGGCAAGCAGTGTCTGGTAGCTATTTGGGTAAAAGTTTTGCATACTTAAAACATTACAGTTGATTTTTAAACACATGGGTTTGAACAGCATGGGTCCACTTATATGCAGATTTTTTTTTCAGTAGCACATTGGCAAAATTTTTAGAGACATGTGACAATTTGAAAAACCTAACAGATGAACCAATTAGACTAAAAATATCAGAAAAATAAAAAGTTATTATGTAATAAATACATAAAATATATGTAGATACTCTATTTCATCATTTACTATCATAAAATATACACAAAACTATTATAAAAAGTTAAAATTTGTCACAACTTATACAATTACATACAATACATGGTACTATTCTTGGTTGAGAGAAATATAAAAAAAGTAAAGATGCAGTATTAAATGATAACTGCATTAATTGTAATACAAGTGTACTATTGTAATAATTTCATAACTATCTCCTGTTGCTATGGTAGTGAGCTCAAGTATTGTGAATATCAGCTTAAAACAGATGACATGTTAATAATGTCTGCATGAGCAGTACATTTCTCTAGTAAGTTGTATATCATAGTAAAAATGTTATCTCTTATAGTTCTTGTGTATTTTTCACGGTGTTTAGTGCAATACCATACACCATGAATAATACCAATAGACACATACGAAGTGCCACTAGTGATGCTGAAAGCACTCCCAAGAAGCAGAGTAAAATCATGCTATTATAATAAAATTTGAGTTGCTTAATATGTATCATAGAGGGAGGTCTGCAGATGCACTTGCCCACCATTTCAAGATAAATGGTTTCAACATAAAGATCATCATAAAAAAAAAGAAAGAAAGAAAAGATAATTCATTAAAACATTGCTTCAGCTACACTATCAGGAGTTAAAACCTTGCACTTTTTACAAAATACTTGTCTTAATCTCATATTGAAAATGAAGCATTTTTTGTATGAGAGAAAGACAAATACCATATGATTTTACTCATATGTGGAATTTAAGAAACAAAACAAATGAACAAAGAAAATGCAGCTTTTATGTGAATGCAGAATTACTATAAAAAGGGCATACTTATAGTCTCTAATATAATTTAAGACAAATTAAAATATTGTATGAAAACTTAAAGTAAAATGAAAGTAAAATATATAAAGCTGGGGAATTTAATGCTAACAAAGGATGACTTGATTTTTTAAAAAAAATTTTAGTGTTTACTTATTTTTCAGACAGAGAGAGACAGAGTGTGAGTGAGGGAGCAGCAGAGAGAGAGGGAGATACAGAATCTGAAATAGGCTCTAGGCTCCGAGCTGTCAGGCCAGAACCCGATGTGGGACTCAAACCGTGAGATCTATGAACCGTGAGATGATGACCTGAGAGGGAGTCAGACGCTCAACTAACTGAGCCACCCAGGCGACCCTGATTTGATAATTTTAGAAAGAAGTTTGGCTTTAAAAATTTCAAGATAATAGAAGAAGCAGCTTCTGACAATGAAGAGGTAGCAGTTGAGCTCCCAGAAAATCATCAAGAAGAAAGGATATATGCCTGAAAAAGTTTTAAATTCAGATAAAAGTGCCTTATTCTGGGGAGAATTGCCAAAAGACATTTATTAGTAAGAAAAAGAAGCAAGCACCAGGATCTGAGGAAGGGAATCGTAGGCTAATGTTATCAAACCCAAGTTCATCTGCCTTTTGCTTGAAAGGCCAATACTCAAAAGACAAGTTTGATTGGAAAGGAATATGAGCTTTACTCATGATGCTGGCCACCTGGGGAGAAGGTGTACTCTTATACAAAAGTCAGTTCTGAGGTTTGGGCCTGGTCCTGAGATTTTTAAAGTGGTTTGATCAGTTAAGGGAATGCAGTGGTCTATGACATTTTTTGATTATGTGAAGACTTGATGATGCCAGCTACAGAGTTATCTCGGTGCTCTGAGGTTATGAAAGAAGTTCTAGTTTCTTGGTGGCCAGTGGGTTTGCACAAGGTCTGGTTCCTTCGTACCTGAGGGTTGTGCAAGAGTACTCTGTTCTTTCTGCAAAGGAGGACAAGGTATTCAGATGTGCAAAGGGAGGTCAGTAAAGTCAATTCTATGACCTTAAAAAGAAAAACATTTTGCTAAAAAAAATTCTGGGCTAATCAGAAAGTCAAAGGGATTTCAAACATACTTGCTGGCCTCTGTGGCCTTGGAAAGTTCTGGTCCTTCAGTCCCTGGGGACAGTGGGGACAGTGATCTGAAAATCTCAAAGAAAGTAAATTGGTTCTGTTACAGATTAAAGGCCCTAGGTCAGCAAGCAAGGAGTGGGTTAACTTGAAGCACGTTAAGCCTTAAGACTAGTTCGAGTGCTGTTACACTAACTCTACTGTTTTGTGTACAGGTAGTCTGGTTTATGATTAGGACTTCCCTACCTATGAAGTTGATAACATCCAAGCCTTGAAGGAAAAAGTTAAACACCATCTATCAGTCTTGCTTGTTCAACAGGGAGGCCTGGACAGTGAGAGGCTTTTCTTTGGATTGGTTACTTTGAAACTTTTTCCTGGAAGTCAGGAAGTATCCTCCCAGTAAGGGGCAACTTTTAAAGTTCTTTTTATGTTGAAAAATGCCCCTGGCCACACAGAACCCCTAATTTCAAAACTGAAGGCGCCAAAGTAGTCTACATGTCCCCAGACACAACATGTCTGATGCATCCTCTAGACTGTGGGGTCATAAGGATCTTTAAGGCTCATTACACATGGTACTCTATGGATAGGGTTGTTAATGTTATGGAAGAGAACCTTAATAGAGAGACCATCATGAAAATTTGGAAGTATTTCATGAATAAAAATGCCAATATCATTGTATTAAAAGCTATAAAGCCATCAAGCCTGAAGTAACAAATTCTTGCTAAAAAAACTGTGTCTACATGTTGTCCATGACAACATGAACAGGATTTATAAATTAACCAATCAAGGAAAACAGGAGAAATATTATGAATATGGCAATAAAAAGGTAAGGAGTGAAAATTTTCAAGGTATGGATCTCAGAGAAATTCAAGAGTTAAAAATAAAACTACCCTACAATCCAGCAATTGCAGTACTAGGTATTTACACAAAGGATACAAAAGTACTGATTCAAAGGAGCACATTCACCCAGATGTTTATAGCAGCATTATCATCAATAGCCAAATTATGGAAAGAACCCAAATGTCCATGGACTGATAAATGGATAAAGAAGATGTGGGGGCTGATGAATGGATAAAGAAGATGTATATGTATGTGTATGTGTGTGTGTGTGTATACACACACACACGCACACACACACACACACACACACAGTGGAATATTACTCAGCCATCAAAAATAACGGAATCTTGCCATTTGCAATGACATGGATGGAGCTAGAGTATATTCTGCTAAGCAAAATCAGTTTGAGAAAGACAAATACTATATGATTTCACTCATATGTAGAATTTAAGAAACGTAACAGTTGATTGGGACATTTAGTTCATTTACATTTAGAATGATTATTGAAAGATATAAATTTAGTGCCATTATGTTATCTGTAGATTTCGAGTTTCTGGTGATATTCTCTGGTCCTTTGTAGTAGTTGGTGCTTTCCTGTCAGAGAGTCCCCCCTATAATTTCTTGCAGGGTCGTTTCAGTGATCATGATCTCCTTTAGTTTTTGTTTGCGAAAGTCTTTACTTCCGTGCTGACAGCCTCACTGCATAAAGTATTTTTGGCTGCATATTATTTTCTATTCAGCACATTGAATATTTCCTGCCACTCCCTTCTTGCCTGCCAAGTTTTAATGGACAGGCATGCTACTAAATTTGTCTGTCTACCCTTGTAGGTTAAGGATCTTTTGTCTGTAGCTGCTTTCAGAATTCTCTCTTAACTTTGTATTTTGCAACCTTGATTATGATATGTTGTGGTGTTGACCTGCTTTTGTTTATTTTTGAAGGGAGTTCTCTGTACTGCTCGGACTTGGATGCCTGTTTCCTTCCCAGATTAGGAATGTTCTCAGCTATTTTTTCAAATAAATATTCTGTCTCTATTGTTCTTCTGGGACTCCTATGATACAGATATTATTTCATTTCATGTAATCATTTAGCTCTCTAAGTCTCCCCTCATGATCTAGCAATTTCCCTTCCATCTTTTTTCAGCTTCATTATTCTCTATAATTTTATCTTCTGTTTCACCTATTCTCTCCTCTGCTTCTTCAATCATCATTGTCACTGTATCTAGTTTATTTTGCATCTCAACTATAGCATTATTTAATTCATCCTTACTAGTTTTTAAGTCTTTTATCTTTGCATCAAGGGTTTCTTTGGTGTTTCGTATGCTTTTCTCAATACCAATTAGTAGTCTTAATGACAGTTGTTCTAAATTATTGTTCAGACATATTTTTTATATTTGTTTTGAGCAAGCCTATGGCTGTGGTTTCTTCTTGACATTTCGAATTCCACCATCTTGGAATTTTGGCTAAGTTTCTGTCTTTTCCATGTTTTGAAAGCTTGTTATGTTTCCTGCACCTGAGAGAACTGCTATATTAAGATGGGTCTAAGTTACAGCCAGAGCATGTAACTATAGGAATTATTTCTGGTGTATGTTGTGTGTACTCTGCTGTTGCATTTTGGCTTCTCTATCCCACTGATTAGTCCTCTGCATAACTCCTCCTTGCTTGCAGTGGTGGAGTGTTTGGACCTTTTACTAGGTGTGTTTTTGATTTGCTTGTTGAAGTAACCTTGGAAAAAAGGGGGGAAGCCTGATAACCCAAAAAGAGAAAAAGGAAAGGGGAGAAAATAAAACCAGAGAATCGAAAAAACCTATAAAGCTTATTCAAAGAAAAGAAAAAGGAAAGAAAAGAAGAAAACAAGCACAAGAAAATACAAAAGAAGGAAAAGGAAAGAATAAAAAATCTCAATAAAAATAAAAATAAATGACAAAAACAAATCAGAAACTGAGTCTGATTCAAAAAAGAGAAGAACAACAACAATGACAACAACAACAACTACAACAACAACAACAACAACGACAATGACGATGACAATGAGGAGGAGGAGTAAGAGGAGGAGGAGGAGGAGGAGGAGGAGGAACCCAGAGAATTGTCTGTTGGTGCCTTGGCGTAGTGGCTATGCTTGTTTGGAGGAAAGTCTGGCTTCTTTGGCTCAGACTCAGTCTTGCCCCCGTAAAACTTGAAACCAACCACAAGAAATAATTTTAAAAGCCCTAAAAGAAATGGAGGTTAAAGAACATCTTACTAAAGAATTAATGGGTTAACCAGAAAATTAAAGAAGAAATTTAAAAATACATGGAAGGAAATGAAAATGAAAACATGATGGTTAAACCCCTTTGGGATGCAGCAAAGGCAGTCCCAAGAGGAAAATACATTGTTTTTCAGGCCTATCTCAAGAAGTATGAAAGGTCCCAAATACACAACCTAACATTACACCAGAAGGAGCAGTAATGAAACCCAAAGCCAGTAGATTAATAACACCTGAAATTAATATTACATTGTATGTTAAGTAATTGTAATTTAAATAAAAACTTGGAAAAAGATACAAAACTGAAAACAAACAAAAAATCCCCACAAAGTATTATAGTAAATTTCCATAAAGTATGCCTCTCTCATAATTTGAGATATTGCATACCAGGAATGTGTTGGTTTTTTTTCAATGTAACAATGTTCCCAATACTGTATTATGAATATGATCACAATTTCATATGCTGTGAAAATGTCAAAATGATTAATTCATTAGTGTATATGCTAGGCTACCATGCAACAATTTTATCAATTACACTAAGCTATCATAAAGCAACCATATTGCTTTAATTGTATAAATCATTATACATGTGAATAAATATGAATATCTTTTTCACATCATCTTTCATTTTTGATGTCTAGTGTTAGTACTACATATAACATCTACATTTTTTGTATCTTATAAGACAATATAAATATAGGTGCTGACAGGGGATTCATCTTATAAACAATGTATATTTCTGGGGCGCCTGAGTGGCTCAGTTGGTTGAGCGACCAACTTCAGCTCAGGTCATGATCTAACGGTTTGTGAGTTCAAGCCCTGCATAGGACTCTGTGCTGACAGCTCAGAGCCTGGAGCCTGCTTCGGATTCTGTGTCTCCCTCTCTCTCTGCCCCTCCCCCACTCATGCTCTGTCTCTCTCTGTCTCAGAAATAAACATTAATTTTTTAAAATATGTTTCCAATACTGATAAATACAATACTGTAAATGTATTTTCTCTTTGTAATTATTTTTATTTTTTTAAATAATTTTTGTCTCTGTCTCTGCCTCTCTCTCTCATATATGAGATATGGACAGATATATATTATATATATATATATATAGAGAGAGAGAGAGAGAGAGAGAGAGAGCAAGAGAGAGACATAAATGCAGATGTAGATGTATATAACCAGTAGCATGATTACTGGATCATAGGGGAGTTCTATTTTTATTTTTTGAGGAATCTGCATATTGTTTGCCAGAGTGGCTGCACCAGTTTGCATTCCCACCCACAGAGCATGAGGGTTCCGTTTTTCTCTGCATCCTCACCAATATTTGTTTTTCATTGAGTTTTTGGCAGGTGTAACATGATATCTCATTGTAGTTTTGATTTGCATTTCCCTGATGGTAAGTGATGATTAACATCGTTTCATGTGTCTGTTGGCCATCTGTATGCCTTCTTTGGAGAAATCCTTTCATGTCTTCTGCCCATTTTTAATTGGCTTATTTGTTTTTTGGGTGTTAAGTTATACATGTTCTTGATATATTTTGGATACTAATCCTTTATCACATATGTCATTTGCAATTATCTTCTCTTATTCTGTAGGTTGTCTCCTGGTTTTGTTGGTTGTTTCCTTTGCTATACAGGAGTGTTTTATTTTGTGGCACCTGGGTGGCTCAGTTGTTTAAGTGTCTTACTTTGGCTCAGGTCATGATCTCATGGTTTGTGAATTTGAGCCCTGCATCAGGCTGTATGCTGACAGCTGGGAGCTTGGAGCCTGCTTTGGATTCTGTGTCTTCCTCTCTTTTTGCCCCTCCTCCACCCATTCTCTCTCAAAAATCAATAAACATTTTAAAAAAGTGTTTTATTTTGATGAAATCCCAATAGATTATTTTGCTTTTGTTTCCCTTTCCTCAGAAGACATATCTAGAAAAAAAAAAACTTGATAGGACTAATGGCAGGGAAGTTACTGCATATGTTCTCTTCTAAGATTTTTATGGTTTCAGGTACCACATTTAGGTATTTGATCCATTTTTAATTTATTTTTGTGTATGGTGTAAGTAAGTTGTGTAGTTTCATTCTTTGCATGTTTCTGTCCAGTTTTCTCAACAACATTTTTTGAAGAGACTGTCTTTTTTCCATTGCATATTTTTTCCTGCTTTCTTGAACATTAATTGACCATACAGTTGTGGTTTCATTTCTGGGTTTTCTATTCTGTTCCATTGATCTATGTGTCTATATTTGTGCCGGTACCATACTGTTTTGATCACTACATCTTTGTGGTATAACTTCAAAACTGGGATTGCGATACCTCCAGTTTTGCTTTTCTTTTTCCAGATTGCTTTGGCTATCAGGGGTCTTTTGCAGTTCCATTCAAATTTTAGAATTGTTTGTTGTAGTTCTGTGAAACATGTTGTTGGGGTTTTGATAAATATTGAATTAAATTTGTAGATTACTTTGGGGAGTATAGATATTAACAATATTTTTTCTTCCAATCCATGAGTATGAAATGTCTTTCCATTTTTTGTGTCCTCTTCGATTTCTTTTATCAGTGTTTTTTATAGTTTTCAGAATACAGATCTTTCACTTCTTTGGTTAGGTTGATTCCTAGGTACCTTATAATTTTTGTTGGTATTGCAAATGAGATTGTATTCTTAATTTTTCTTTCAGTTGCTTCATTATTTGTGTATATAAATACAACAGATTTCTGTAGGTTGTTTTTGTATCCTGGGCTTTACTGAATTTGTGTATCAATTCAACCAATTTCTTTACAGAACATTTTGGATTTTCCACCTAGGGTATCATGTCATCTGTGAATAGTGAAAGTTTTATTTCTTTCTTACTGATTGGATGCCTTTTATTTCTTTTTGTTTTCTGATTTCTGTGGCTAGAACTTCCATTAGTATGTTAGCTAACAGTGGTCAGAGTGGACATCCTTGTCTTGGTTCTGATGGTAGAAGGATGATGTTAGCTGTAATATTCTCATATATGGCCTTTATTATGAAGTATGTTCCCTCTAAACTTACTTTGTTGAAGGTTTTTATCATGAATACATGTTGTACTTTGTCAAATGCTTTTGCTGCATCTATGGAAATGATCATATGTTTTTTATCCTTTCTCTTATTAACTTTATTGATATTTCAATATTGATTCAAAAATATGGAACCACCCTTGCAACCCAGGAATAATTCCCACCTGATGGTTGTGAATGATGTTTTTAATGTATTGTTGGATTTTAAATGTATTGTTTGAAGGTATTTTTTTTTTAGTATTTTTGCATCTATGTTCATCAGTGATATTGGACTGTAAGTACTCTTTTTTCTGTGGTTTCTTTATCTGGTTTTGAAATCAGGGTAATTCTGACCTCATAGAATGAACTTGAAAGTTTTATTTTTCTTCTGT
Source organism: Panthera uncia (assembly GCF_023721935.1). Lineage (NCBI taxonomy): Eukaryota > Metazoa > Chordata > Mammalia > Carnivora > Felidae > Panthera > Panthera uncia. Next base: position 61,807,124 of record NC_064817.1, on the reverse strand, counting down.
TTTTTGGAATAATTTTAGAAAAATATGTATTAACTATTCTTCAAATGTTTCATGAAATTCACCTGTAATGCCATCTGCTCCTGGGCTTTTTGTTGTTATTGTTGTTGTTTGGATTACCTGTCAAATAAACTACTTGAACATAAATGCTCATCTCATACTTTGCTCCTAAGGTAACCCAAACTAAGATAACCATTCTTCTAAATATCTTTATTGTTTTTTCCAATTTGAAATACATCTTTCCTCATTATAGTCACTTTGATACAAATATCTTTAGCTCACTTACCCCTGTTTCCCTTCCTATTTCTCCCTGGAAAGTCCTAATCCTGGTTGAAATAAATCTCAGGTCTTATATGTGTGAGAACCCACATAATTTGGACTGGCAGATTTCACTTTAATTCATGATCACAAATTTCAATGTAACAACTTTGTTTATTGCATAGCAACAGAAAAAAATTCTAAAATTTGTATGGGACTACAAAATACTTTGGTAGCCAAAAGCAATCTTAAACAATAAGACCAAGGCCAGAGACAACACACTTCTTGATTTCAAATTGTATTATGAAGCTATAGTAATTAAAACATCACAGTGCTGGCATAAGATCAGACACATATCAATGGAACATAAAAGAGAGCCCAGAAATGTGTGTGTGTATTATACATATATATATATATATATATATATATATATATATATATAATTCAACTAACCTTAGACAAGGATGCTGAGCTGAGACTACAGAACTGAGGAATGGCTACTCTTCAACAAAGGGTTCTGGGAAAACTGGATATTTACAGTCAAAGGAATACAATTGAACATTTATCTTTTGCACTGTACCAAAAATCAATTTATATTGGATGACCCAAAAATCAACTCAAAATGGATGAAAGATTTAGATGTAAAACTCCTAGAAGTGAACATTGAGAAAATTTTCCTCACATTGGTCTTAGCATAGTTTTGTGGATATGACAACAAAAAAACAAACAAAAGGAAAAATAAACAAGTGGAACTACATAAAACTAAAAAAAACTGTACATCAAAGAAAACAATAAACAAAAATGAAAGGCAACTTAGAGAGAGGAGAGAATATTTTCAAATTATATATCTGATTAGAGGTTAATATTGAAAGTTCAGAATTTTTTTAAAGAATTTTTTTTAACGTTTATTTATTTTTGAGACAGAGAGAGAGCATGAACGGGGGAGGGTCAGAGAGAGAGGGAGACACAGAATCTGAAACAGGCTCCAGGTTCTGAGCAGTCAGCACAGAGCCTGACGCGGGGCTCGAATTCACCGACTGGAAGATCGTGACCTGAGCCGAAGTCGGATGCTTAACCTACTGAGCCACCCAGGCTCCCCGAAAGTTCAGAATTTATGTCACAGGTAAGATCTATGCCATGGAAATTAATAAGGCAATTTTTTTTTCCTGAACATCCTTAATAATTAGTTTGAATTTTCTAAATGCAGCTTCATCATTCTGTAGATCAGTAAGGCTGATCAAAAACATGACCCTTGAGACCATCAGATGTGATTTTGATTCTTTGAATTCTTGCAACTAGTGTTTTCCCAGTATCTTATATTGAACATAGCTACTGCTTTCACATCATACCAATCTTCCTTAGAAAATGGATTGGCCACTTTCTTCTTGGCTCCCTTTTTGCCACCTATTCATAAAGTGCTTAGTTGCTGCTAACTGCCATGGCACTGCTCAGGGATCCAAAGGCTGTCATTCTCTGTCTCTCTGTCTCTGTCTCTGTCTCTGTCTCTGTCTCTCTCTCTCTCTCTTAATGGTGTCATGATCTGGTTTTAGTGTTAGGGTAATTCTGTCCTCATAGAATGAATTGGGAAATTTTCCTTCCTCTTCTATGTTTTGGAATAGTTTGAGAAGAATAGGTATTAGCTCTTCTTAAATGGTAGAATTCACCTGTGAAGCCATCTGGTTCTCGTTTTGTTTGTTGGGAGTTTTTTGTTTACTAATTCAATTTATTTGCTGTTAATTGGTCTGTTAAAATTTTCTAATTCTTTCTGCTTCAGTTTCGATAGTTTACATGTTTCTAGGAATTTTTCCATTTCTTCACGGTTGTCCAATTTGTTGATACATAGTTTTCTACCTATAATATTCTCTTATAATTATATTTCTCTGATTTTAGTTGTTATTCTCCTCTATCACATGTGATTTTATTTATTTTAGTCCTTTCATTTTTTTTTTCTGGATAAGTTTGACTAGAGTTTTATAAGCTTTATTTTTTCAAAAAACCAGCACCAGGTTTCATTTATCTATTCTCTTGTATCATTTATTTCTGTTCTATTTTTTATTATTTCATTTCATTTGTTTCCCTGTACTTTTTTATTTATTTTATTTCATGGTTGATCCATTCATTGTTTAGTAGCATGCTATTTAACATCCATGTATTTGTGGTGTGTCCAGATTTTTTCTTGTGGTTAACCTCAAGTTTCATAATTTTGTGGTCAGAAAATATTCATAGTATTGTCTCAATATTTTTGTATTTGTTGAGGATGGATTTGTGACCTAATATGTGATGTATTCTGGAAAATGTCCCATGTGCACTTGAAAAGAATGTGCATTCTGCTCTTTTGGGATGTAATATTCTAAACATATCTGTCAAATTCATCTGGTCCAGTGTGGCATACAAAGCCACTGTTTCCTTATTGATTTTCTGTTTGGATGATCTGTCCATTGATGTGAGCATGGTGTTAAAGTCCCATACTCTTATTGTACTATTATCAATTAGTACCTTTAGGTTTGTTACTGTTGTATATATTTTGGTAATTAGCTCCTTATTAAGTATATGGTTTGCAAATATTTTTTTTCACATTCTAAAGTTGTTTTTTCATTTTGTTGAATGTTATTTTGTTATCCAGAAGCATTTTAGTTTAATATAGTCCAACCTTTTAATTTTTTTATTTTGTTGGTTGTACTTTCAGTGTCATCAAAAAAAATCAATAATGGAATCCATGTCAATAATTTTTCCTATGTTTTCTTTTAGTATTTTTCTGTTTTTTACTGTTATGGTTTATATTTTAGTCTTCAATTCATTTCAAAATAATGTTTGTGGGTGGTGTAAGATATGGGTCTAGTTTCATTCTTTTACACATGAATATCCAATTTTCCCCAACACCATTTATTGAAGAGACTGTCTTTTCTTTATTTAATATTTTGGCTTCTTTGTTAAATATTAATGAACAATAGTTAAAATTAGTCGACATATATGAGTGGAATTCGTTCTGAGATCTTGGTTTTGTTCTACTGATCTATGTATCTGTTTTTATGCCAGTACAATACTGTTTTGATTACTATAGCTATAAAGTATAGCTTGAAATCAGGAAGTGTGATGCTAAATTTTTTTCTTCTTCTTTCCTTATTTTACTTTGGCTATTTGGAGACTTCTGTGGTTCCATATACATTTTAGATTTTTTTTTCTTTAAAAGCTCCCATTGAAAAATCAGTTTGCACTGAATCTCCAGCTGTCTTTGGGCAGTATTGATATTTTAATAGTATTAATTTCTCTAATCTATGAACACAGGATACCTTTCATTATTTGTGTCTTTTTGATTTATTTGATCAATGAATTATTGTTTTCAGAATAGATAACTCTCGTCTCCTTTGTTAAATTTACTTCTAAGTGCTTTATTTTTCTTTTTTTTAATAATGTTTATTTATTTATTTTGAGAGAGAGAGAGAGAGCGCGCGCAGGGGAAGGGCAGAAAGAGAGGGAGAGAGAGAATCCCAAGCAGGCTCCATGTTGTCAGCAAGGAGCCTTATGTGGTGCTTGATCTCATGAATGTGAGATCATGACCTGAACCAAAATCAAGAGTTGTATGCTTAACTGACTGAGCCACTCAGGTGCCCCAGTAGTTTATTATGCTTAAAGGTATTGTAAATAGGATTCTTTTCCTCATTTCATGTAATTTTCAGATAATTTACCTTTAGCATATAAAAATACTACAGGCATACCTCATGAGAAGTTCAACAAACACATAGAAACTATCAAAAAAATTAGAGCAGAAGTAGTAATTCAAATGAAGAGTTCAATGGAGAGCTTCAAAAACAGACTTGATCATGAAGAAGAATGAATCAGTGACCTAGAAGATGGGACATTTGAAATTATCCAAAGAAACTAATTAACTGGATATTTTAGTTATGGATATTTTTATTATGTTTTTTGTTACCTTTTAAACCAGAGTTGTAGGGGAATTATGCATCGCCATTGCCATATTACAAAATTTATCTTTGATTATCTATTTACCATTACCATTGAGTTTTATGTTGCCTTCTTATGTTTTTGTGATTTCAAATAACATTCTTTTACTTCCATTCAAAGGACTCCCTTTAGCATTTATTGTAAGATGTATCTAGTGGTGATAAACTCCCTCACGTTGTTGTTGTTGTTGTTGTTGTTGTTGTTTTAAAAAGTTTTTACCTTTCCTTCATTTCTAACAAAAGACAAAGACAAATGTCTAACAAAGACAGCTTTGCCAGATACAGAATTCTTGCTTGACAGATTTTTTTTCTTTCACTATTTTGAAAATATTACTCATTTTGCTTTTCCTGAAATATTGTTGAGAAATCTGTCAATAGTCTTATGGAAGTTCCTTTGTATGTAATTTATCTTTTTCCCTGCTGCTCTTAAGATTCTTTCATCTTCAACTTTTGACAATTTAATTATAATATGACTTAGCATAGCCCTATTTATTCAAACTATGTGGGGTCCTTTGGGCCTCATGGATCTGTATGTCAATTTCTTTTCTCAGGTTTGAGAAGTTTTCAACTATTATTGCTTTAAATATAATTTCTCTTTCTCTTTCTTTTTTCCTGTGGAAATCCTATAATGTGAATATTGTTTAATTATCTTCCATAATTTCTGTAGACTTTCTTCACCCTTTTTCATTATTTTTTTAAGTTTTTATTTAAATTCCAGTTAGTTAACAATACAATGTAATCTTAGTTTCAGGTGTACAATTTAGTGAGTTAACACTTCCATACAACACCCTGTGTTCATCACAATAAGTGCACTCTTTAATTCCCATCAACCATTTAACCCGTCCCCTCAACCACATCCCTTCTAATAACCATCAATTTATTCTCTGTAGTTAAGAGTCTCTTTCTTGTTTTGTCTCTTTCTCTCTTTTTTTTTCTTATGCTTATTTGTTTTGTTTCTTAAATTCCACACTGAGTGAAATTATATGGTATTTCTGTTTCTCTGATTGACTTATTGTTTTTACCATAATAAATTTTAGCCCTATCCACATCATTACAAATGGCAACATTTCATTTTTTTTCATGGCTAATAGTCCATTTGTGTGTGCGTGTGTGTGTGTACCTACTCTTCTTTATCCATTCATCAGTTGATGGACACGGGCTCTTTCCACAGTTTGGCTATTGTAGATAATGATGCTATATACATTAGGAAGTATGTATCCCCTAGAATTAGTAGGTATATATGCTTTGGGTAAATACCTAACAGTGAAATTTCTGAACCCTAGGGTAGCTTTATCTTTAACTTTTTGAGGAACTTCCATACTGTTTTCCAGAGTGACTGCTCCAGTTTGCATTTTCATCAAATGTACGGGAAGGTTCACTATTGTCTACATCCTCACCAACATCTGTTGTTTCTTGCGTTGTTGGTTTTAGCTATTCTCACAGATGTGAGGTAATATATAATTGTAGTTTTGATTTGTATTTTCTTGATGATGAGTAATGTTTAATATCTTTCATGTGCTTCTTGGACATCTGCACGTCTTCTTTGGTAAAATATCTATTCATGTCTTCTACCCATTTTTTAATTGGATTATTCATTTTTTGAGGTGAAATGTATTGTATTGTATGAGGTGTAATGTATGTATTGAGGTGTTTTTTTTTCTGTTTCTTTGACTGCATAATTTCAAATATCCCATCTTCTAGGTCACTGATTCATTCTTCTTCGTGATCAAGTCTGTTTTTTAAGCTCTCCACTGAACTTTTCATTTGAATTATTGCTTCTGCTCTAAATGTTTTTTGATAGTTTCTATGTGTTTGTTGAACTACCTTGTTGTTGCTACATTGTTTTCTCAATATCATTTAGTTGTCCCTGTATTTGTGTTCTTATAGCTAACTAAACTTCTTTAAGAGAATTATTGGAAATTCTTTGTCTGGAAGTCCAGAAATATCCATTTCTTTGGGGTCAGTTATTGGAGCTTTATTAGTTTCCTTTGGTGGTGTCATGTTTACTGGATTTTTTCATGATTTTTGATTCCCTACCTTTAGCATCTGTGTATTTTAGTCAACTGGATCCACTTCCAGACTTTATGGGTTCACTTTAGCAGACACATTGTTCACCTGTCAGCTCAGTTTGGGCTTCAGCCTATGTCTACTGTTAAAATCCTCCAGTAGGTGAGGCTTGCTATAAAAGTTTATTTTGGGAAGGTCACTGGCCAAACTCTGAGGTAGGGGAGGGTGCCAATGGCTGAAAACAGTTTGATACAACTGCTGACCTGGTTCCCTGCCTAAGTGAGGCTATAGTATCAGCTCCACAGTTGCCTGGGTTCTTGGTCAGACTTAAAAAATGTTTAGGACTGGGTACTATACTCAGAGTCAGATGAAGTATGAATTATTTTTTTGTCTTGGCAGAACAGTGGGAAAGACCCCAGTATCTGCACAGATCATTTAGGAACCCAAATCAAGTGAGAGTGTACCCTAAATTCCCTGCAACATGGGGCCACCAATTTTGCTCCATAGATAGGGAAAACCATGGGTTGTTCTCTTTATTAAAGTGTCATTGTAAGCAGGGTTATTGGATGGGCTACATAGCTTCCCATGTGCTCTGGTTAGGTTGCCTGGTTGAGAAAGCTAAAGGGTGTATTCAACAATGGGTGTGACTGTGAATTAGTTTCCCTAACTGGGCACAGTGAGATAACAAATTTATGGCTGAAAAGACTCTTTGTGATTTTAACTCAAGCCAACCCATGTTCCAGGTTCCCTGGCCAAACAAGGCCACTCTGCTCTACAGATTATTAGCTGTTTCTTCTGGACTCTCTGCTTGAGTTTTACTGGGCCGTACAGCTTTCCATATGTTCTGGCTAGCCTTTCAGTTTCGGCAGGGCTGGTAACTTAACTCAGCAGTAGGTGTATCTAAGTCAGTTTCCTTGCCTGGGTGGGATGGGAGGGTCAGATCTAAGTAGAATCCCAGGTTTTCCTAAAGAGGCAAAGCATGAATTTTAATAAAATTAAACTATTTGAATGGTCTTGGAGTTTGGAATTAGAATTGATTTTGATTTTGAAGCATAGGTGTATTACTTTTTACTAGCTGTATGAACATGGACAATTTTCTCTTTTAACAAACAAACTTCCATATCAAGGACACCTGGGTGGGCTCAGTCAGAGCTTCTGACTTTGGCTTATGTCATGATCTCACCGTTTGTGAGTTTGAGCCCCTCCTCTGGCTCTGTGCTGACAGCTCAGAGCCTGGAGCCTGCTTCAGATTCTGTGTGTGTGTCTCTCTCTGTGCTCCTCTCTCTCTCTCAAAAATAAATAAACATTAAAAAATTAAAATAATGAATAAATAAACAAATAAATAAATAACTATCATACCACACTTATTTTTTGCTTACATTTTCCTGTCTTGTCAATTTGGATAATCTACTTACAATACAGCATGTAAACTTTTCAATTATTATAACAAGCCTTTAAAAAAATCTCTATAAGGGCATCTGGGTGGCTCAGTTAGTTAAGCATATGACTCTTGATTTTGGCTCAGGTCATGATATCTTGGTTTGTGAGATTGAACCCCATGTCATGATCTGTGAGCCTGCTTGGGATTCTCTTTCACTCCCTGTGGGGAATAAGTTTAAGAACTCCCTGAGCTTGCACCAATGGGTTAACAAAGCTTAGGGAAAAAAGCCACCACAGGGTGAAAATGCCCCCAGCATAGAACAAAGTGTCTGGCAGAAAGCTGCTTCCACAGGATGAAAGTGTCTGAGAACAGGTAGAAACAGAAGAAAACCCACAGCAGGGCAAAAATGTCCAGAGCTATTTAGCAAGAAAAATGCCTTGTTAACCCAAAGTAGCATGCTCTATCTGACTTAGCCCCTAGGAAATTTGAGATAAACAGATATGATGCCTGGTGCCTTCAGTAAATGGCCTTCTGCTAAGTGCTGGGACTTTGGATTGTATTGACCCTAACCCCTAACACTGCATACCTTCGAAACCCCCTTTCTCTCACACACATGTGTTGATTACTATATTTTGTTCTCTTTCTGCATGTCCATCACATTTGTAAGCCTTCTGATCCTATTAAATATGGAGCAAGGGCCCTTACTCGGGGCTCTTGTCTTCTCTCAGACATTAGCCTCTCTCATATTCATTTCTGCATCTTATCTCTTGCTGGACAAGAGAGAACTCCAGACTCAAAGTCTGCAACAACTCCCTCTCTTTGCCGCTACCCCAGTAGTGCAAGTGTAAGCTCATGAGTTTGAGCCCATGAGTTGTAATTGAGTATTAACTTCTTGGTATAGACTTCTCTTTCTGGCTTCTTCAAAACATCTCTTCTGCTCCTTCATCCATTTCAATCATGTTTTAATCAATTACCTGCATAAAAGTCCTCCCTATTTAAAATATATACTGTATTTTTATTTTCCCAACTGAATGCTAATGCACCATCCTTAATAATGAACACAGGTTTATATGAAAAAAGATAAAATTAATACAAATTTATTTACATTACATATTTACTAATTTTTTTCAATGTTCAGCATATGATGGTAGGCAGGAGGAATGGGATTGAAATATTTATAATATAACCCAATAAGTGAGATAATGACATTTACAAATAATTATAATAAATGTAGAATATGATAACTCCATGAAGAAGAATGAAATCAAAGTGCTTTGTATTTCAGGAGATCACATATATGCCTTAGGAAACTAGAGAAAACTTCGAACATAAAATACTTGAGCTAGTGACCAGGCTGGTGGGCTGGGTTCTATAACTTCGGAATTATAGAACCTGCTCCTTTGTGTGTGGACAACTTGGAAATTAACTTTTACTCTTTTCTCCACAGTTTTCCCTTCAACACACACTTTTGTCAGTCATTATCACCATGATGTGTGCATATGATGGGAGAGAAGTGGTGTCACATTTCTTGCAGTGGATAGCACGCACAATTGAAAACACCTCTCCTACAGGATTATATCTTTATCTATTATCCATTTCCCTACCACCATTTAAGAGTGAATGAATTCTATCTTTAAAGATTATTCCAGGTTTGAAATTTTACAAGTATATGAAAAAACATTAGCAATAAAGAGAAAAAAAAATGTATGATATACATAACTTTGGTTCAGAATCCTTCTGTGACACAAAATAAAGAATATTCTTATTTTTAAACACTGTCAGTGAAAAAGAGGGGAGAGAAAACATTATACATAATATCCTTACCCTTGTTCTCAAAATGTGTTGAGTTATACTATTTGCTACACACCCATAAGCTATTTAAAGAAATCTTTATAGGGGCACCTGGGTGGCTCAGTCGGTTAAGCGTCCGACTTTGGCTCAGGTCATGGTCTCACGGTCCGTGAGTTCGAGCCCCGTGTCGGGCTCTGTGCTGACAGCTCAGAGCCTGGAGCCTATTTCCGATTCTGTGTCTCCCTCTCTCTCTGACCCGCCCCTGTTCATGCTCTGTCTCTCTCTGTCTCACAAATAAATAAACATTAAAAAAAATTTTAAAGAAATCTTTATAGTATATTTATATTAAATATAATTTTATAGGTAGAAGGAAAACAATGTATATATTCTACTTAGACATTACTATATGTGGTTAATTTTATTTAGTTACGGTTACTAGGGCTGAAATCTTCACTGTATTCAAGGTTATTCTTATGTGTGTTAATCTTGTATTTCAAACTAGATTGTAAAATCCTTGAAGACAGGAACTGGACTAATACTTCTTTATAAACACCATGTGCTATTATAATATGTCAAATTATAGTAAAATACTTTATATATATATAAGTTCCTGAGTATGTACTGATATATATACACACACACACACACACACACATATATATACATATACACACACATATATATACACACATATGTATATGTACACATATATGTATATTTATACATACATATATGTATATCTATACATATATATATGTATGTATGGTCCTGTAAATTATGGATTATGATACCCAATTTACAAATAAGAAAACAAAGATTAAGAGAAATGGTTTTCTTTGGTCACTCAGGCAATAAGAATTATTGCTAAAAATCTCCAGATATTGTGGTCATTCGTATAAAAATAGATTGCTTACCCACAGTTTTGGTTAGTTCCCTCCATTTTTCTTGAGCATATAATCTAGTAGCTTTGCAAGAAGTTAATTGATTTTAAATCCTTAAATAGAGGATAATGCTTTCAACATACTTTTAAAGAAGTTTTATACTTTGCCTAGATATAAAGTCTAGAATTAAAATAATCTTTCCTCAGTAATTTTAAGGCAGTATTCCATTGACTTCTAAATTGTAGACTATTAAATTTACCCTTTTTGTTTAACTCCTTTCTATTTTAATATTGTACATATTTTCTTTACTTGTTTCTTCTTAAAATCAGACTTGTAAGGAATTTACTTATTTTAAAGAAGTAGCTTTCAGGCTCAAGATAATTTTTAACTCTCTTTGAAAATGAACAATCTAATTACAAATAGGCAGAAGACGTGAATAGACATTTTTCCAAAGAAGACATACAGATGGCCAAGAGACACATGAAAAGATATTAAACATCACTCATCATCAGGGAAATACAAATCAAAAGTATAGTGAGATATCACCTCACACATGTCAGAGTGCTTAATAAAATCAACAATACAAGAAACAACAGGTGTTGGCAAGGATGCAGAAAAAAAGGAAAACTCTTGCATTGTTGGTGGGAATATAAATTGATGCAACCAATCTGAAAAATATTATTGGCGTTTCTCAAAAAGTTAAAAATAGAACTACCCTACCATTCAGCAATTGCACTACTAGGTATTTACACAAAGAATACAAAACAAGTAATTCAAAGGGGTACATGCACCCTGATGTTTATAGAAACATTATCTACCATAGCCAAACTATGGAAAGAGTCCACGTGTCCATCTACTGATGAATAGATAAAGATGTGATATCACACACACACACACACACACACACACAATGGAGTATTAAACAGCCATAAAAAGAATTAAATCTTGCCATTTGCAATAACATGGGTGGAGCCACAGAGTATTATGCTAAGAGTGATAAATCAGAGAAAGATGAATAGCATATGATTTCACTCATATGTGGAATTTCAGAAATGAAACAAATGAGCAAAGGGAAAAAAAAGAGATAGAGGCAAATGATAAAACAGAATCTTAACTTTTTATTTATTTATTTATTTATTATTTATATTATGAAATTTATTGTCAAATTGGTTTCCATACAACACCCAGTGATCATCAGACTCAATTTTAGAGAACCCACCAGAGAGGAGGTGGGTGGGGAAATGGAGTAAATACATGATAGAGATTAAGGAGTATACTTGTGATAAGCACTGGGTGTTGTGTGGAAATGTTGAATCACTATACTGTATACTTGAAACTAATATTGCACTGTATGTTAGCTAACTGGAATTTAAATAAAAACTTTTTAAATGTTTCTTTTTATTAATTTAAACTTTTATAATTTTCCCTTATCCTACTTTCTTTTTTATTTGTTTTTGCTTTGCAATTTTTAAAATTTTTTATACATTAAAAATATTTTAGAGAGGGGGGAGTGGGGCAGAGAGAGAGAGAGAGAGAGGGAATCCCGAGCAGGCTCAATGCTAAGCACAGAGACTGATGGGGCCTGATCCCACGACCTTGGGATCATGACCTGAGCCTAAAACATGAATCAGATGCTCAACCGACTGAGCCACCCAGGCAGGCCCACAAAAAATCTTTTAAAGAATGAATACTGAGTTTATTTCTTTTAGCATTTTTAAAATAAGGAAAATATGTAATGCTATAAATGATCTTTGAAATACTTGTTTCTGAAGTTTTCAGCCCATGTTGTTGTTTCTGTTACTTCCTACATAACATATAATTTATTCTTTGATCCAGAAGAAGTTATAAGCATATTTCTTAATTTCTAAGAGTTTAATCATTTGGTCACTTCAAAATTTATGTATTTCAAACTGTATTGAATAGTTATTAGAAAATGTAAGATGTTAAACATGTTTTTTATTAAGTTTTTGTGGCTAAATACATAATTGTTTTTTTGTAAAGTATTCAGGGACATAAAAACCGTATAATTGTTTATGAGGTACAATGTTCTCCCCCTATAAAATAAAGCTTATTGTTTTTGTTATTTAGATGCTTACTTATTTATTTCTTGGATCCTTGATATGTTAAATTCTGAAAGAAAAATAAAACTAGAAATATTTCATTAAAATACTTAAATATCAATCATTTTGATAAGAAATCATACCCACTCACTATTATCTAACTAATAATCTATGTTATTTTATCCTTCCCATGTCATTTTTACTTTTTCCTATTATTTCCTTTTTCTTCTCTCCTTATTGTTGTTTATTTCCTGGTAAAGTGGCACTTCCAATATGTAAAGCACGGTAAAGTTCTTTTTTTTTTAATTTTTGGAATATGTATGCAGATAATGATAAACTCTACACTAGTTCACTGAAATAAAAGCTTAAGACGTGTTAATTTTAAGAGTAGCCAGCAGGATAAACTATAATGTTAAACTCAAGAATTAGGAGAGTATAGAGAAAACATTTTATTAAACAAATCTTAATATGGATATACATTAAACATGGTAAATAAAAATGAAAAACTTAGATTTTCAAATACATAAAAATAAAGCAGAGATTATAATAAATTAAATTTACCAAACTTATTTACTAAATAAGAGAGAATCACATTTATGAAAGGCACACCTAAATCAAAATGGTCTGGAACATACAAAAGAATGAAATTGAACCATTTTTGAAGACCAGACACAAAAATAAAATTGAAAGATGAACATAAGTGAAGGGAAGCAAAAATGATATAAAAACAGGGAGGGGGACAAAACATAAGAGATTCTTAAATATGGAGAACAAACAGAGAGTTACTAGAGTAGTTGTGGGGGTTGGATGGGCTAAATGGGTAAGGGGCATTAAGGAATCTACTCCTGAAATCATTGTTGCACTATATGCTAACTAATTTAGATATAAATTAAAAAAATAAAATTAATAAAAAAATAAAAAGTAAAGTCAAAATGTTTAAAGACTTAAATATGAGACATGAAAACCTTAAAGTCCTAAAGGACAACACAGGCAGTAACCCCTTTGACAGAGGCTGTAACAACTTCTTACTAGACATGTCTATTGAGTCAAGGGAAACAAAAGCAAAATAAACTATGGGGACTTCATCAAAATAAAAGTTTCTGCACAGCAAAGGAAACAATCAATAAAACTAAAAGGCAACCAATGGGTGATAGGTATTAAGGAGGTCAGTTCATGTGATGAACACTGGGTGCTGTAGGTAAGTGATGAATCACTAAATTCTACTCTTGAAACTAATATTATGCTGTAATTAACTGGAATTTGAATAAAATATTACAACCAACAGAAAAAGGCAACCAACAGAATGAGAGAAGATATTTGCAAATATCTTCTTTATTTATGATAAAGCGTTAGTATTAAAAATATGCAAAGAACTTATAAAACTCAACACCCAAAAAACAAATAGTCCAGTGAAGAAATGGGCAGAAGACATAAATAGACATTTTTCCAAGGAAGATATACAGATGGCCAAAGGATGCATAAAAAGATGCCAAACATCATTCGTCATCAATGAAATACACATTAAAACTATAATGAGATATCTTCTCACACCACACATCAGAATGGCTAGAATCAACAACAACAACAACAAAAACAACAGCTGTTTGTGAAGATGTGGAGAATGGGGAAACCTCTTGCACTGTTGGTGGGAATGTAAACTGGTGCAGCTGCTCTGGATAACAGTATGGAAGTTCCTCAAAAATTTAAAAATGGAACTACACTAGGATCCAGCAATTTATCCAAAAGCATACAAAAATACTATTCCAAAGGGATACATGCACCAGGATGTTTATAGCAGCATTATCTACAATAGCCAATTGTGTATATAGCCTAAGTGTTCCTCAACTGATGAATGAATAAAGAAAATACACACACACACACACACACACACACAGAAATATTATTCAGCCATAAAAAAGAATGAAATCTTACCATTTGCCTAGATGTGGATGGAAGAGTTGGAGAATTTTACGCTAAGCAAAATCAGTCAGTCAGAGAAAGACAAATACCATATGATTTTACTCATATGCGGATTTTAAGAAACAAAACAAATGATCACAGGGGAAAAAGAGATAAGCATACCCAGAAACAGACTCTTAACTATAGAGAACAAACTGATGGTTATCAGAGGTCAGAGGGAAATTGGGTGGGAAGATGGGTTAAATAGGTGATGTGGATTAAGGGTGCACTTGTTGTGATGAGCACAGGGTGTTGTATGTAATTGTTGAATCACTAAGTCTACACCTGAAACTAATATTACATTTTATGTTAACTAACTGGAATTTAAACAAAAACTAAAACAATATATCTGGGGCATTTTTATGTTTACATTGCATTATTGGACTATCTTAGTTTTGTCATTTTACCTTTTTGAAGAGTATCTAATAGCCTATATTGGGCAAGATGGCTAGACATAATCTGGAATGAAAACAAAATAGAAAGTGAATTTTGGCCTTGGGTACAGAGAGGACTTAGAATTAATTTAATTGATATACTGTACATGATCATTTCAAATGCCTCTGGCATAATTTCCCATCAGTGGTCCCGGAAGAAACAGTGTTTAATATTACAGTAGCAGCTTTATTAAGTTGGGGACAGGACTGCTTCTGTGATATCCCTTGAAAAAGTTTAGCCACACCTCTGATGGGATATAGGCTTAATGGTTAACCTCATTGGGTTAAAGAAAAAAAAAAGTGGAATTTTGAGGTAGGAAAAATGGTTTCCCAAGCCTGATTTTATTCCCATGAGGTGGCAATACTACTGTAACACCCCAGTCTTTCCTATGGTTCTTGTTCATCCCGAGAAAAGAAGTGATTTAGTCAGATTGGAAAATTTGAAATGATAAAATTCAAATGCACAGCTAAACCACTTATTTTCATTTACTAGTAAAAAAATTACTTTCTGGCAGAAAGCATGTGTTCTATTCTGCAACACCATGCCTTAGGTTTTAAAAGACTGCTCCCACAGAGAATGTTTGTGGTTGATAAATAATGTCTGCCCCTAAATTGGTAAGTCTATCTAAAATGTGACTCATTATTGGGAAATTTGTATTCACTATGTCAACTCTATTTTTAGTCTCTTATCTACCTTTCCCGTGGAAGTTCAGTTTAATGTAACATCTCCCTGTGAACCATTTTTTCCCAGTAATCTCTTTCTCCTCTGAAATCCTACAGTATTTATTTCTGTTCACACTTGCTTTGGCACTTAATCATATGTTATATTATATAATTTTTCAGCTACCAATATTTATTTAGTAAACACTGCAGAAGATACAGAATAGAGATGTGTAGGAGAAAGACACTGCCCTGAAAGGGCAAAGAATGCTATGAGGAAATATAGAGGAGACACAAACCAATGGCATAAAAAGCATTAAAAGTGGTAGAATTCAAGAGAGAGATGGTTCAGTTGGTGGAGAGTATTTGGGAGGGTCTACAAAGGCAGACGAATTTGAGCATGGTATTATTTAGGGAGATATGAAATTTTCAGTTGAGAATGAGAGGTGGCAATTATGCATCCTGAGGACAGAATAGCCATAAAACTAATAAGCTGTTGCAGAGAGTCTATAAAATAAAAACAGAGTATACAATATAGTATTGTTAACCATAATAGAAGTGCTCTATATTAGATCTCCAGAACTTATTAATCTTGTAACTAGAAGTTTGTACTCTTTGATGGACATCTCTTTATTTCCTCTACTGCCCAGCCCCTGGCCCCTGGCAACCACATTTCTACACTCTGTTTCTATGAGTTAAGCTTTTTTAGGTTCTACATATAAGTGATATCATAAAGCATTTGTCTTTCTCTGTCTGATATATTTCAGTTAGCACAATGCCCCCAAGTTATATCCATATTGTTACAAATTAGAAGTTCATTCTTTCTCATGCCTGAATATTATATATATTCACATATTCTTTATTTATCCATAGATGGGCACTTAGGTTGTTTCCATATCTTGGCTATTGTGAATAATGCTGTAATGAAAATAAGTGTAGAATGTCTTCTAGGTTCTGGTTTTATTTCCTTTGGATATATATCCAGAAGTGGAAATTCTGGACCATATGGTAGTTCTATTTTTAATATTTTGAGTAATCTCCATACTGTTTTCTGTAATGGCTGCACCAATTTACATTTCTGCCAACTGTGCACAAGTTTCCTTTTCTCCACATCCTTGCCTATTCTATTTGTTTTAATATAATAACCATTCTAACAGGTATGAGGTGATACCTTATTGTGGTTTTGATTCACATTTCCCAAAGGATTAGTGATGTTGAGCATCTTTTAATTTATCTGTTGGCCATTTGTGTGTCTTGAATTCATTTTTTCATCAGAATTCTTGCTATTGAGTTGTATGATTTCCTTATATATTTTAGATATTAACCTCTTAGTAGATATGTTTTGTAAATATTTTCTCCCATTCTGTAAGCTGCTGTTTTATTTTGTTGATTGTGGCTGTGAAACTTTTTAGTTTGATGTAGTGCCACTTTTTTTTGTTCCTTGTACTTTTGATGTCATATCCAAAAAAACTCTTGCCAAGACCAATATTAACGAACTTTTTTTCTTATGCTTTCTTCTAGGAGTTTTAGGATTCTTTTGTTCCTACATTCACTTAACACAATAGCTATGTAATGAAAACAAAGTGACTGTTTTTAATCTCAGAATAATTTGCTTGTATAGACCCAGCCTAAGTGTTAGGCTCTGAATAGAGTCACTAACTGATTTTTGGCACTTCATTGGATGCTTTAGGCATATCTAAGGGCTGAGGGATGTGTAATATTATCTCAGAAGAACATATTTTACTTTGAAGTTCTATAATATGTGATTTAAAAAATAATTACTTTTGTAGTTTAATAAAATTTAAGCTGCTGTATGTTTATGCTTAAACTAAGGAGAAATACTAGTCATTGATGATTAAAAGGCACTAGAAACAATAGATGGTGATATCAAAACCTCAGTTCATATCAAACTTTGAGAGATCACCTGGGGATTGTTTAAAGAAAAATACTGTTTTGCCTTTTGACCCTGTATTTGACTGAACTCTGGAAGTATTCCCAAGGAGACACAGTATTGTTTGAGCAGGAAATATTGATACAAAAAGTGTTTTAAATCTAAAATAGGAAGAGAGTAGATGACTTTCAAATATTACACCTGGTCTTGTATATCTATGAAATCTTGAAAAAACTAGACAGAAAATAGTCATAAAACAACATAAGGAATTACCTCATTCAGCATAGAAACATTTTATATATTCAAACTTTCTCAAAATTTATAATTATGATAAAGATTTGAGAGTTAAGTGGAGTCTCAGAGCAATGATTCAGGTAGAAATGCAATTAAGAAAGACATATAGTGTCATAGATCATCCTCTGGGGACAGGTGTCAATGCTGAAATTCCATAGCAACATTAAATGTTGTAGTTTTTCCTGAATCAATGGTCCTGGTTATTTTGATATATTAAATTTTTATCAATAATATTATAATAATATAGTATAATAATATAATAATATATAGTAATTATTTTTCATTTACCACAGCCATTCAATGAAGTAGGCAGATGAGATAATACAATTTTACATATGAGAAATTTTAAGATGGAAGCTATTTAATGATCTGCCTATTGTTACATAATTAGCAAGAAGTGTCAGGACTCTAAGTTTTATGATTCCAAATCCAGTAGTCTTAAAATTTTTTGATGCAAAATCCAGTAGTATTCTTCTTCTTAACTTATTCTAAGATCTATAGAAAGTGTTATTTCTAAATATTAAAATAATTAGTTTACAATTAAAATTACTTAATATTATTATATTTTTCCCAGCACCACTTGTTTCCATATTCTTTCCTGCTTTGTCAAAGATTAGCTGGCCATACGTGTATGGGTCCATTTCTGGGTTATCTATTCTGTTCCATTGATCTCAGTGTCTGTTCTTGTGCCAGTACCATACTGTCTTGTTGATTACAGCTTTTTAATGCAGCTTGAAGTCAGGGATTGTGATGACTCCTGCTTTGGTTTCCTTTTTAGACTGCTTTGGGTATTCAAGCTCCTTTCTGATTCCATAGAAATTTTAGGAATTTTTGTTCTATCTCTGTAAAGAACACTGATGTTATTTTGATAGGTATTGCATTGAATATGTAGATTGCTTTGTGTAGTATTGACATTTTTTTTACCTGCTTATTTAATTTATTTTAAAATATGAAGCCAATTACCCAATGTTAGAAATAAAATACACAGATCTCAACACTTCAAAGAATTGTCATCTGAGCATTTGCTCAATATTTTTCTCATTGAAACAATTGTATAGAATCATTATATTAATGATTATTATAGGTAAAAGTTATACAGCATTTTTTATGTGTCAATTGATTTACGTGGATTATTTTATTTAGTCTTTTTTTTGCAATTTATGATATTTATTTTTTTAATTTTATGTTTTCTTTTTTCTTTTTCCTTTTTTTAATTTAATTTTTCATTTTTTTTAAATTTACATCCAAATTAGTTAGCATATCGTGAAACAATCATTTTAGGAGTAGATTCCTTAATGTCCCTTATCCATTTAGCCCATCCTCCTTCCCACAACCCCTCTAGTAACCCTCAGTTTGTTCTCCATATTTATGAGTCTCTTATGTTTTGTCCCCCTCCCTGTTTTTATATTTTTCTTTCCCTTCCCTTATGTTCATCTGTTTTGTAGCTGAAAGTCCTCATATGAGTGAAGTCATATGATTTTTGTCTTCGACTAATTTCACTTAGCATAATACCCTCCAGTTGTATCCACGTAGTTGCAAGTGGCAATATTTCATATAATGGAGTATTACTCGGCAATCAAAAAGAATGAAATCTTGCCACTTGCAACTACGTGGATACAACTGGAGGGTATATATATATATATATATATAATGTATACCACCTCTTTATCCATTCATCCATCGATGGACATTTGGGCTCTTTCCAAACTTTGGCTATTGTTGATAGTGCTGCTATAAACATGGGGGTGCATGTGTCCCTTCGAAAAGCACACCTGTATCCCGTGGATAAATGCTAAGTAGTGCAATTGCTGGGTCATAGGGTAGTTCTATTTTTAGTTTTTTGAGGAACCTCCATACTGTTTTCCAGAGTGGCTGCACAAGCTAGTTAGCATATAGTGCAACAATGATTTTAGGAGTAGATTCCTCAATGTCCCTTACCCATTTAGCCCATCCCCCGCCCCACAACCCATCCAGCAATCCTGTTTGTTCTCCATATTTAAGAGTCTCTTATGTTACTCTCCCCCTCCCTGTTTTTATATTATTTTTTCCCTTCCATTGTGTTCATCTGTTTTGTATCTTAAAGTCCTCATATGAGAGAAGTCATATGATATTTGTCTTTCTCTGACTGACTAATTTCACTTAGCATAATACCCTCCAGTTCCATCCATGTAGTTGCAAATGGCAAGAATTCAATTTTTTTTGATTGCCAAGTAATACTCCATTATATATATATATATATACCACATATTCTTTACCCATTCATCCATCGATGAACATTTGGGCTCTTTCCATACTTTGGCTATTCTTGATAGTGTTGCTATAAACATTGGGGTGCATGTGTCCCTTTGAAACTGCGCACCTGTAACCCTTGGATTTTTTTGAGGAACCTCCATACTGTTTTCCAGAATGGCTGCACCAGCTTACATTCCCACCAACAATGAAAAAAGATCCTCTTTCTCCACATCCTCGTCAACATCTGTTGTTGACTGACTTGTTAATGTTAGCCATGCTGACAGGTGTAAGGTGGAATCTCATTGTGGTTTTGATTTGTATTTCCCTGATGATGAGTGATGTGGAGCATTTTTTCATGTGTCGGTTGGCCATCTGGGTGTCTTCTTTGGAGAAGTGTCTATTCATGTCTTTTACCCATTTCTTCATTGGATTATTTATTTTCTGGTGTTGAGTTTTATAAGTAATTTATAGATTTTGGATATTAACCCTTTATCTGATATGTAACTTGCAAATATCTTCTCCCATTCTGTCGGTTGCCTTTTAGTTTTGCTGATTGTTTCCTTCACTGTGCAGAAGATTTTTCTTTTGATGAGGTCCCAGGAGTTCATTTTTGCTTTTGTTTCCCTTGCCTCCAGAGATGTGTTGAGTAAGAAGTTGCTGCGGCCAAGATCAAAGAGGTTTTTGCCTGCTTTCTCCTCCAGGATTTTGATGGCTTCCTATCTTACACTGAGGTCTTTCATCCATTTTGAGTTTATTTTTGTGTACGTTGTAAGAAAGTGGTCCAGGTTCATTCTTCTGCATGTCGCTGTCCAGTTTTCCCAGCACCACTTGCTGAAGAGACTGTCTTTATTCCAATGGGAATTCTTTCCTGCTTTGTCAAAGATTAGCTGGCCATACGTTTGTGGGTCCATTTCTGGGTTCTCTATTCTGTTCCATTGATCTGAGTGTCTGTTCTTGTACCATACTGTCTTGATGATTGCAGCTTTGTAGTGTAGCTTGAAGTCTGGGATTGTGATGCCTCCTGCTTTGGTTTTCTTTTTCAATATTGCTTTGGCTACTCAGGGTCTTTTCTGGTTCCATACAAATTTTAATATTATTTGTTCTAGCTCTGTGAAGAATGCTGGTGTTACTTTGATGGGGAGTGTATTGAATATGTAGATTACTTTGGGTGGTATCGACATTTTGACAATATTTGTTCTTCCTATCAAGGAGCATGGAATCTTTTTCCACTTTTTGTGTCTTCTTCAATTTCTTTCATAAACTTTCTCTATTTTTCAATGTATAGATTTTTCACCTCTTTGGTTAGATTTATGCCTAGGTATTTCATGGTTTTTGGTGCAACTGTAAATGGGATGGATTCCTTGATTTCTCTTTCTGTAGCTTCATTGTTGGTGTATGGGAATTCAACCAATTTCTGTGCATTGATTTTATATCTTGCAACTTTGTTGAATTCATTAATCAATTCTAGCAGTTTTTGGTGGAATTTTTTGGGAATTCCATGTAGAGTATCATGTCATCAGTGAAGAGTGAAAGTTTGTCCTCCTCCTGGCCTATTTGGATGCCTTTTATTTATTGTGTTGTGTGATTGCAGAGGCTAAGACTTCCAATACTATGTTGAATAACAGTGGTGAGAGTGGACATCCCTGTCTTGTTCCTGACCTTAGGGGGAAAGCTCTCAGCTTTTCCCCATTGAGGATGATATTACCGTTGGGATTTTCATATATGGCTTTTATGATATCAAGGTATGATCCTTCTATCCCTACTTTCTTAAGAGCTTTTGTTAAGAAAGGATGTTGTATTTGTAAAATGTTTTCTCTGCATCTATTGAGACAGTGATATGCAGAAAAATGAACATGAACCACTTTCTTACACCATACACAAAAATAAACTAAAAATGGATCAAAGACCTCAATGTAAGACAGGAAACCATCAAAATCCTGGAGGAGAAAGCAGGCAAAAACCTCTTTGATCTTGGCCGCAACAACTTCTTACTCAGCACGTCTCTGGAGGCAAGGGAAACAAAAACAAAAATGAACTCCTGGGACCTCATCAAAAGAAAAATCTTCTGCACAGTGAAGGAAACAATCAACAAAAGTATGAGCAACTGACAGAATAACAGAAGATATTTGCAAATGACGTATCAGATAAAGGGTTAGTATCCAAAATTTATAAAGAACTTATCCCACTTAGTACCAAAAAGCAAATAATCCAGTGATGAAATGGGCAAAAGACGTGAACAGACACTTCTCCAAAGACTACATCCAGATGGCCAACCGACACATGAAAAAATGCTGAACATCACTCATCATCAGGGAAATATAAATAGAAACCACAATGAGATATCACCTTACATCTGTCAGCATGGCTAAAATTAACAACTCAGACAACAACAGACGTGACAAGGATGAGGAGAAAAAGGATCTCTTTTGCACTGCTGGTGGGAATGCAAGCTGGTGCAGCCACTCTGGAAAACAGTATGGTGTTTCCGCAAAAAGTTAAAAATAGAACTACCCTATTACCCAGAAATTGCACTATCAGGTATTTATCCAAGGGATACAGGTATGCAGTTTCAAAGGGACACATGCACCCCAATGTTTATAGCAGCACTATCAACAATAACTAATGTATGGAAAGAGCCCAAATATCCATTGATGGATGAATGGATAAAGAAGATGTGGTATATATATATATATATATATGCAATGGAATATCACTCGGCAATCAAAAATAATGAAATCTTGCCATTTGCATCTATGTGGATGGAACTGCAGGGTATTATGCTAAGTGAAATTAGTCAGTCAGAGAAAAACAAAAATCATATGACGTCACTCATATGAGGACTTTAAGATACAAAACAGATGAACATAATGGAAGGGAAGCAAAAATTATATAAAAACAGGGAGGGGGAGAGTAACATAAGAGACTCTTAAATATGGAGAGCAAACTTAGGGTTGCTGGAGGGGTTGTGGGAGGGGGGTTGGGCTAAATGGGTGAGGGGCATTAAGTAATCTATTCCTCAAATCATCGTTGTGGTATATCCTGACCAACTTGGATGTAAATTAAAATAAGTAATAAATAATAAATAGAATTATTATTATATCAAGCATAATTTCTTCATTCCATGATGATTCAAAAGAAATTCAGGATTTCCAAACATCCTGTTATGTTATCAGATTCTCAGTTAATGCCTTAAAAAAAACTGTTATGATAGCATCCTGTTATGTTATCAGATTCTCAGTTAATGCCTTAAAAAAAACTTGACTTAATCTATGTCCATCTCCACTCCTTTCTACTGCGCAAATTAAGGCCCCAGACTATTACAATCACCTTCTGACTAATACACAGTTCTCCCATATTCCAACATTTTTTCCACACTGCTATCAAAGTGTTCTTGTGTGATCATGTTACTTCCATGGTTATGATTCCCTATCACCTATAGAATACAAAACACTCTTCTTGGTGAAATATGTGAAATTCTTCAACATCACACCTTTAATTACATCATTATTCTTACCTTCCAATATTCCCATTACTTATCCTGTGTCAATTACTTGATAATACCCTGAATATGTGATGTTTTATAAACTTTATATATATACATATATATACATATATAATATGAATAATACATATGATAGTATATTATGTCTGTAATCATATATATATATATATAGACACACTCACATATATATATATGTACATATATGTGTGTGTGTGTATATGGACACACTCACATATATATACATATGTGTGTGTGTATATATATATATATACATATATGTATGTGTGTATATATATATATATATCCGATTATAGACATGATATACTATCACATGTATTATTATGGAACATGCTTTTATCATTTAATAATATTACATGCAGATATATACAAACATGCAAATATAGATGGCTTTCATGTTTTTAATTGGTGCAGAGATTCCATAGTATATGTGTAACATAGCTTAGCCACCCTCCACTCATGGGCATGTAAACTGTTCCCAGATTTTCATCATTACAAATATAATGATACATATTCCCCATTGTGCTTGAGTTTCTCTAGGGGAGATATGGAAAACTAGAAATAGAATGTTGGCAACTGCAATTTTTATTTTTGATAAATAATGCCTAATTGCACTTTCAAGTGATTTTATCAGTTTTTTTTTCACTGTCACCAAGAAATGTATGAGATGGCTTATAAACCTACACCCTTACCAATACCTGATATTAACACTTCAAGTATTACCAACCACGAGTAGATATTACATAATTTAAGTATACACTTTCCTAATAACTAGTGATTTTGAACATTTTTGCTATTTATTTAATACTATTCATATTTCTTATTCTCTTAAAGACCTCTTTTTTAAGTTTATTTTGAGACACAGAGAGAGAAAGAGAGAGAGCAGGGGAGAGGCAGAGAGATGGAGAGAGAGAATCCCAAGCAGGCTCTGTACTGTCAGCACAGAGCCTGACACAGGGCTGAATCACACAAACTGTGAGATCATGCCCTAAGCCAAAATGAAGAGTCAGACACTTAACTGACTGTGCCACCCAGGCACCCCTCTTTGAAAGACCTTTTATTACCTTTGCGAATTTAGCAGAGGGAGTTTTTTTTTGTTGTTTTATTTATTTATTTTTTATTTTTTGTTCATTGTTCTGTAGATATTTTTTTGCATATTCTGAATAGGAGTCTGTAACACTATGTTTTTCTCATCCAACATGATAACCCAACTCTGATATATGTAAACAAAATTGTAATTTATTGGAAGATTATCATGTACAACAATATACTGAAAGACCAGGATTTGGAAGTAGGCTGAAATCAAAGGAATACTGGAGTCCCTTCCAACCATAATCAGAGCAAAGTTCAAGCAGCAGCCCAGACTGACCATTTGCTTCTATTCTTCCTGCTACAATAATTATAAACTCCAACTATCTCCATATCCTTGCATCATTTACAACAGATTCAAATTCTTTAGAAAGTACATACAAATGGCCAAGCAAAAGTAACATGCCCACCCTCTAGCTATACTGGGCCATGAAGAGGGAGGATCTTGCCTTTCAGCTTTAATAGTTTTAGTCAGAATTGCTGCAATATCAGGCAGCCCTTAAGATTATACATATTGCTGAATGTCCCCAATACGAGAAGAGAGTCCATCAAGGAGGTAAGGTTGTAAGGAGATGTTGGGGAAATTAAACGAAATGGAAACAAAAAAGACATTCTGTACCAATATGGCTGATAGAAATTTATTATAGAGTAAGCATTAACAGATATACATGCATGTAAAGTAGCATGAAAATGACTGCAAATATAGACAATATTTTTATACAAATTTATACAGTAAAGTAAAAGGAGGAACAATCAAAATTCTCGAATTTTTAAAAACAAATAGGTGCATCTTGTGACTTTTCTCCCATATATCTTATGAGAGAATCTTGCATTAATTTCAGAAGTATGTGTTTATATTCCAATGGACAGAAACCCTGTGACAATGCAGTATAAAATCAAAAGTTTGGATTTCTTATACTGCCTGTTATGTTTTCAATGAAATTCTCTAAGAAAAAGAGGTAAAGACAAATTGTATCTTTGCCCTTAAATATATTTTTTTCAAATCTTTATTAAATTCTAGTTAGTTAACATAGAGTGTAATATTGGTTTCAAGAGTAGAATCTAGTGATCCAACACTGACGTGTAACACCCAATGCTAAACACAAGTGCCCTCCTAAATAGCCATCACTCATTTAGCCCATCATCCACCCACCTTTCTTCACAAACCCTCAGTTTATTCTCTATCATTAAGAGTCTGTTATGGCTGGCTTCCCTCTCTTTTTCCCCCTTCCCCTATGTTCATCTGTTTTGTTTCTTAAATTCCACAGATGAGTAAAATCACGTGGTATTTGTCTTTCCCTGACTGACATATTTCACTTAGCATAATAAACTCTACCTCCATCCACCTTTTTGAAAATGGTAAGATTTCATTCTTTTTTACAACTAATATTAAATTTTGTATATATACCACATGTTCTTTATCCATTCATCTGTCAGTCAACATTTGGGCTCTTTCCATAATTTTGCTATTGTTGATAATGCTGCTATAAACATCATGAAACATGTGCCTCTTTGAATTAGTTTTTTTGTATCCTTTGGGTTAATACCTCATAGTGCAATAGCTGGATCATAAAGTGGTTCTATTTTTACCTTTTTGATTAACCTCCATTCTGTTTTCCAAAGTGGCTGCACCAGTTTGCATTCCCACCAACAGTGTAAGAGGGCTCCCCTTTCTCCACATTCTTGCCAACATCTATTAATCCCTATGTTGTTCAGTTACCCATTCTGACAGTCATGAGGTGATATTTAATTGTGGTTTTAATTTGTTTTTCTCTGATAATGGGTGATGTTGAGCATCTTTTCATATCTCTGTTGGCCATCTGGATGTCTTCTTTGGAAAAATGTCTATTCATTTCTTCTGCCCATTTCTTCACTGAATTCTTTTGGGAGGGGGTTGAGTTTGATAAGTTCTTTATAGATTGTTGATACTAACCCCTTATCAGATATATCATTGCAAGTATCTTCTTCCATTCTATAGGTTGCCTTTTAATTTTGTTGATTGTTTTCTTTGCTGTGCAGAAGCTTTTTGTGTTGATGAGGTCCCAATAGTTCATTTTTGCTTTTTTTTCCCTTGCGTCCAGAGATATGTCTAGTAAGAAGTTGCTAAGGCTGAGGTAATGAATTCAAAACCTTTGCTTCTTATTTTAAATGCTATTTATTTATTTATGTATGTATTTATGTATTTATTTATTGAGAGAGGGAGAGAGAGAGTGCAAGCAGGGGAGGGGCAGAGAAAGAAGGAGACACAGAACTCGAAGCAGGCTCCAGGCTCTGAGGTGTCAGCACAGAGCCTGATGTGGGGTTCAAATTCATGGACCATGAGAGCATGACCTCAGCCAAAGTTGGCCGCTCAACTGACTGAGCCATCCGGTGCCCCCAAACCTTTGCCTTTTATAAAATGGAAGTCATTTTAATTTGTTCCCACAGATGACAACTAAAAATATAAAAAATATTCACTATATAACCCTTTGTGTTTTTTCTCCTAGCCTTCTAATATTGAATATTTCATCATACATATTTTTTAATGTTGACATTCTCAAATGTATCAATTTTTGAAATTTGTCTTTTTCTTTAATTTGATATTCTTGTGTATGTATTTTATGTGGCCTTCTCTATTTCAAGGTCATAAACATATCTCTGATATATTTAAAAATACTTAAAACATTTTATGATTTATATTACCTTGTTATATACTATATATCTTAATATGTACTAATGTTAATTTAAATTATTTTTGTGGATAGCACCGTGGAGAAGTTATATTAAAATAATTTAAAAATTGCTCCTTCATCCTCCTTTTTTTCTTTCCTTTCTCTTCCTAAACAACTTAGTCCTAAAACCATTATGTGGGCCTGAGTATAGAGAAGGCCCTGGCAGAAAAGGCAGATTGGTTATATAGATACTGACAAAATAAGTAAATGTTTTAAACATGATGAAAATAAGTTTCTTGCTATTAGGGAAAGAAATTACAAATATAGAATGAGATAAAACTACAATAACCCTGTGTTGTTGGGTTGGAGTTGGAGGTATCAATGCAAGCTCATATTTTTCAAGATGATAGATAAATGAGCCTAAAAACTGTAACACCCAGAGCAGTAGCATACCTTGTACTCAAATAATAGTTTCTAAATATTATTCTACAATAAAAGGTACCTAGGGTACTTGGAGAAGTGGTTAATTCTAGGGTTGGGGCTGCAAAAAAAATGCAATATGATCCTAGAACATCTTGTAGTGCCATAAAGCAAAAAAAATGCTCAAAGGATGATGGGAACATGTCAAAAAAATAATGAAGCTATCCTTAGCGAGCCCCCACTATCCATATATAATTTGAGCATATGGGGTGCCTGGGTGGCTAAGTCAGTTAAGCGTCCAACTGATTTCAGCTCAGGTCATGGTCTCATGGTCCATGAGATTGAGCCCCATGTCATGCTGTGCTGACTGTGCAGAGCATGCTTGGAGTTCTCTCTTGTTGTCTTTCTCTGCATCTCTCTCTCTCTCTCTCTCTCTCTCTCTCTCAAAATAAATAAATGTAAAAAATAAAATAATTTAAGCAGAAAATAAATATTACTAGTAATGGTTTATAATTTGTTGTATACAACAAGAAGCATGTGTACATGCTAATATAAATAAATGTATGAATTAATTGGAGGTTTGATAAGAAATAAGAATTGGAGGTATTTAGATAGTCTCAGAACGCTTTCCTCACAAAATAATTTTATGGTTTATAAGCATGGCACACATCACCTTAGTGGTTAAGTGAACATTATCAATCATGGACAAATTGAAATCAGGCACCCCTTATAGGATGAGGTGAGAATAAAGCATACTTTTGTGATAGTCCTACAAAAGATGCATAAACTGAAACTAACCATGAATCAAGTCAGACAAAGCCAAATTGAGAGATACTTTACAAAACAAATGGCTTTAACTCTTTTGCAAAAAAAAAAAAATTCCAGTGTAGTTAACATTCAGTGTCATATTAGTTTCAAGTATACAATAAAGTGATTCAACTGGTCCATATATTACTCTGTGCTCATCAAGATAAGTGTACTTTTAATCTCGTTCACTATGTTTTCCATTCCCCCACCCACTTCCCCACTAGTAACCATCTGTTTATTCTTTACAGATAAGAGTATTTTTGGTTTGTCTCTTCCTTTTGTTTTCCCTTTATTATTTTTTTGTTTCTTAAATTCTACATGAGTGAAATCATATGGTATTTGTCTTTCTCTGACTGATTTATTTTGCTTAGCATAATACCCTCTAGCTCCACCCATGTTGTTGCAAGTGGAGAGATTTTATTCTTTTTTATGGCAGACTAATATTCCAGTGTGTGTGTGTGTGTGTGTGTGTGTGTTTATATACCACATCTTTATCCATTCATCTATTGATGGACAATTGGTATACTTAAATAATTTGGATATTTTTTGACTGATAATTTATTTATTTTTTATTTTTATTTTTTTAAATATGAAATTTATAGTCAAATTGGTTTCTATACAACACCCAGTGCTCATTCCAACAGGTGCCTTCCTCAATACCCATCACCCACCCTTCCCTCCCTCCCACCCCCCATCAACCCTCAGTTTGTTCTAAGTTTTTAAGAGTCTCTTATGTTTTGGCTCCCTCCCTCTTTAACCTCTTTTTTTTTTTTAACTTCCCCTCCTCCATGGTCTTCTGTTAAGTTTCTCAGGATCCACATAAGAGTAAAAACATATGGTATCTGTCTTTCTCTGTATGACAATAATTTGAATATTTTTAAAAATGCTACAGTAAACATGGGTTGCATACGTCTCTTCAAATTAGTGTTTTTGTATTATTTGGCTAAATACCTAGTGATGTGATTGCTGTATAATAGTGTAGCTTTATTGATTTTTTTTTAGGAACTTCCACACTTTTTTCTATGGTGATTGCACCAGTTTCCATTCCCACCAACATTGCATGAGGGTTCCTTTTTCTCCACACCCTCACCAACACTTGTTTCTTGTGTTGTTGATTTTAGCTATTCTGACAGATGTGAGGTGATATTGTCGTTTTAATTTGCTTGCATTCATCTGATGAGTGATGTTGAGCATCTTTTCATGTATCAGATGGCCATCTGGATGTGTTCTTTGGAGGAATGTCTGTTAAAGTCTTTTGTTAATTGTTAAATTCGATTATTTTTGTTTTGGGTTTGAGTTGTAGAAGTTCTTCATATATTTTAGATACTAACTCTTTATTGGATATGCCATTTTTAAATATCACCTCCCATTAAGTAGGTTGTCTTTTTCTTTCTATCAGTTGTTTTCTTTGCTGTGCATAGGTGTTTTTTTTTTAATGTAGTCCCAATAGTTTATTTTTGCTTTTGTTTCCCTTGCCTCAGAACACATGTATAGAAAGATGTTACAGCCAATACCAGAGGAATTAAATCCTGTGCTCTCTTCGAGGATTTTTATGGGTTCAGGTTCTACATTTATGTCCTTAATCCATGTTGAGTTTATTTTTGTGTATGATGTAAGAAGGTGGTCTAGTTTCATTCTTTGTATGTAGTTGTCTAGTATTCCCAGCACTACCTGTTGAGGAGACTCTCTTTTTCCCATTGCACATTCTTTCCTTTGTTGAAGATTAATAGACCATATATCTGAGGGTTAATTTCTGAGCTTTCTGTTCTGTTCCATTGATCTATATTTTCATTTTTGTGCAAGTGCCACACTGCTTTGATTATTACAGATTTCTAATTTAATTTGAACCCCAGAATTGCGATAACTCTAGTTTTACTTTTCTTTTTCAAGATTGCTTTGACTATCCAAAGATTTTTGTGGGTCTGCACATGTTTGAGGATTGCACATTCTAGTTCTGTTGAAATGGGTGTTGGTCTTTTGAAAGAGATTGCATTAAATGTGTAGACTGCTCTGAGTAGTATAGACATTTTAACAATATTTTTCTACCAACCAATGAGCATGGAATATCTTTCCATTTTTTGTGTCCTCTTCAAGTTCTTTCATCAGTGTTTTATCATTTTCAGAGTATAGCTCTTTCACCTCTTTGGTCAGGTTTATTCCTAGATATCTTACTATTTTAGGTGCAATTGTAAATGTGATTGTTTTCTTAATTTCTCTTTCAGCTGCTTCAATATTGGTGTATAGAAATGCAATAGATTTGTGTACATTGTTTTTGTATCCCATGACTTAACTGAATTCATTTATTAGTTCTAGCAGTATTGTGGTGGAGTCTTTGGATTTTCTATATATAGTATCATGTCATCTGCAAATAGTGAAACTTTTACTTTTTCCTTACCAGTTGGCATGTTTTTTCTTTCTTCTTCTTGTCTGATCACTGTGGTTGGGTCTTCCGGTACTATGTTGAAGGAAAGAAGTGAGAATGAACAACCTTGTTTTGTTCCTGACCTTAGGGGGAAAGTTCTTAATTTCTCTCCATTGATAATGATGTTAGCCCTGGGTTTTTTCATAAATGGCCTCTATAATCTTGAGGTATGTTCCCTCTAAACGTACTTTGTTGAGAGTTTTTATCATGAATGGATGTTGTACTTTGCCAAACGTGTTTTCTGTGTCTATTTAAGTGATCCTATGGATTTTATACTTTCTCTTTTTGATGTGATATATCAGATTGATTGATTTGCAAATATTGAACCACCCTTGCATCCTGGGTATAAATCCAACTTAATTGTGGTGAATGATTTTTTTAAACACATTCGTGGATTCTATTTGTTAGTATTTTGTTGAGTAATTTTGCATCTATGTTCATCAGAGATATTGGCCTGTAGTTCTCTTTTGAGTTGTCTTTAACTGGTTTTGGTATCAGGGCAATGCTGGCCTCATAGAATTAAGTTGGAAGTTTTTCCTTTTCTATGGCTTGGAATGATTTGAGAAAAATAGGTATTAACTCTTCTTTAACTGTTTGGTAAAATTCACCTATGAAGATGTCTGCACCTGGACTTCTGTTTGTTGGGAGTTTTTCAATTACTGATTCAATTCCACTTGGTAATCAGACTGTAAAATTTTGTATTTCTTCCTGTTTCTGTTTTTTGGAAGTTATATGTTTCTAAGAATTTATCCATTTCATGGTAGTTGTCCAATTTGTTAACATATAATTTTTTATAATAGTCTCTTAAAATATTGGTATTTCTATATTCTCAGTTGTTATTTCTCCTCCTTCATCTCTGAATTGTTTTACCTGAATCCTCCTTCTTTTCTTTTCTTATTTTTTATGAGCCTGGCTAGAGGTTTATCAATTTTGTTGATTTTTTCAAATAACCTTTTCCTGGTTTTATTGATCTGTAGTATTGTTTTTGTAGTTTCTATATCTTTTATTTCTGCAACACTCTTTATTATTCACTTCCTTCTACTGGTTTTTGTTTTTGTTTGCTGTTCTTTTACTAGCTCATTTAAATGTAAAGTTAAGATGTTTATTGGAGAATTTTCTTCCATCCTGAGGTAGGCCTGTGTTGCTATAAACTTACCTCTTAGAACTGTTTTTGTTGCTAGCTATCCAAAGGTTTTAGAGCACAGTGATGTTATTTTCATTTATCTAAATGTATTTTTTTACTTCTTTGATTTCTTGGTTGACCCATTCATTTTTTTTAATATATGAAATTTATTGTCAAATTGGTTTCCATACAACACCCAGTGCTCATCCCAAAAGATGACCTCTTCAATACCCATCACCCACCCTCCCCTCCCTCCCACCCCCCATCAGCCCTCAGTTTGTTCTCAGTTTTTAGGAGTCTCCCATGCTTTGGCTCTCTCCCACTCTAACCTCTTTTTTTTTTTCCTTCCCCACCCCCATGGGTTCCTGTTAAGTTCCTCAGGATCCACATAAGAGTGAAACCATATGGTATCTGTCTTTCTCTGTATGGCTTATTTTACTTAGCATAACACTCCAGTTCCATCCACGTTGCTACAAAGGGCCATATTTTGTTCTTTCTCATTGCCACGTAGTACTCCATTGTGTATATAAACCACAATTTCTTTATCTATTCATCCGTTGATGGACATTTAGGCTCTTTCCATAATGTTTATAGCAGCACTGTCAACAGTAGCCAAATTATGAAAAGACCCATTCATTTTTTAATAGCACGTTATTTAACCTCCATGTATTTGTACTGTTTCAATGTTTTTTTTTTTCCTTATGTTTGGTTTCTAGTTTTATAGTGTTGTGATTAGAAATGATACATAGTAAAGGCATTTGGATGGCTCAGTCTATTAAGCATCTGACTTCAACTCAGGTCATGATCTCATGGTTCATGAGTTCAAACCCCTGCATCAGGCTCTCTGATATCAACACAGAGCTTGCTTCGGATCCTCTGTCTCCCTCTCTCTCTGTCCCTCCCCAACTAGTGCCCACTCTCTCCTCTCTCAAAAATAAACATTTTAAAAAACAAATGATTCATGGTATTATTTCAATCGTTTTTAATTTGTTGAGGCTTGTTTCATGGCCTAATATATGATCTATTCTGTGCGCACTTCAAAAGGATGTGTATTCTGTTGTTTTAAAATTAAATGTTCTGAATATATTTTTTAAATCCATCTGGTCTGGTGTATCATTCAAAGCCACTGTTTACTTGTTTATTTTGCTTTGATGATTTGTCCTTTAATGTAAGTGTGATGTTAATATACCCTACTAATATTGTATCGTTTAGTTTTTTTATGCTTATTATTAACTTGTTTGTACATTTGGGTGATCCCATATTGGATGCATAAATATTTATGATAGTTATGTCTTCTTACTGGATTGTCCCTTTTATTATTACATAGTGTCCTTCTTTGTCTCTTGTTACAGTCTTTGTTTTAAAGTCTATTTGGTCCCATATAAGTATTGCTGCCTTGACTTTCTTTTGACATCCATTTGTATGATACATATTTTTCAATCCCTCACTTTCAGTCTGAATGTGTCTTTAGGTCTGAAATGAGTCTCTTGTAGGCAACATGTAGTTGAGTTTTTTTTTTATCCATTCCATTACCTTCTGTCTTTTCATTTGAGTGATTAATCCATTAACATTCAAAGTGATTATTGATAGAAATGTATTTATTGCCAGTTTGTTGCTTGTTTTGTGGTTGGTTTTGTAGTTCTTGATATTTTCTTGTCTTTCTCTTTCATGGTTTGTTGTTTTTCTTTAGAGATATAGTTGGATATTTTCTCTTCATCTTTGTAATATCTATCACAGTTTTTGATTTGTGGTTACTTATCAGGTTTTATATAACAGTGTCTGCATATAGCAGTCTATATTAAGTTGATGGTCACTTTAGTTTGCATCCATTCTTTACTTCTCTCTTCCCCATATTTTATGTATATGATATCATACTTCACATTTTTTTTTAAATTTTGTGAGTCACTTGACTGAGATTTACAGGTATATTTATTTTTACTGCTTTTGTGCTTCTTACCTTTCTTACTCTTCTTTATGGTATTTCCACTCAAAGAGTGAACTCTGTTACCTTTTGCTTGTCTGGGAAACTCTTTATCTCTTCTCTTATTCTGAATGATATCCTTGCTGAATAAAGTATTATATATATATAATATATATATATATTTTAAATTATATTTTAATATATTATATATATATATATTATATATATGTATATATGTATATATATATATATGGCATGCCACTCCCTTCTGGCCTGTAAAGTTTAACTGAATAATCTGCTGATATACTTACAGAGTTTCACTTTTATGTAACTGTATTTTCTCTTGCTGCTTGTAAAATTTTATATCACCAATTTTGTCATTTTAATTACTATATGTCTTGGTGTGGACCTTCTTGGTCTGATTTTGGGGGGATATTTGTGCCTCTTGGATCTGGATATCTGTTTCCTTCTCCAAATTAGGAAAGTTTTCAGCTACTGTTTCTTCAAATACATTTTTCTCCCCACCTTATTCTTTTCCTGGGATTCTTATGATGTGAATGTTATTATACTTGATGAAGTCATTAAATTCCCTAAGTTTATTCTCATTTTGCATAATTTTTTCTCTCATCTGTTCACCTTGATTATGTTCCATTCTATCTTCCAGGTAATTAATTTGTTTTCTGCTCCTTCCCCCCTATTTATTTCATCTGGTATATTTTTAATTTCATTTTTTTGTGTTC
The DNA here is from genome assembly GCF_023721935.1 of Panthera uncia. Classification (NCBI taxonomy): domain Eukaryota; kingdom Metazoa; phylum Chordata; class Mammalia; order Carnivora; family Felidae; genus Panthera; species Panthera uncia. The sequence goes on along the minus strand of NC_064817.1, from coordinate 61,772,624 downwards.
TTAATCTCTTCTTGGTTGTTTATCTCTTTGTTAAGGATCTCACTGATATCCTCCACTTTTTCCTCAAGTCCAGAGAGTATCTTTATGATTATTAATTTAAATTCTCTATCAGGCATACTACTTAAATCCATTTCACTTTAGTCTCTTGCTGTGGTTTTCTCCTGTTTTTTCTTTTTTTTTAATTTGGGATATATTTATCTGTATCCTCATATTTTCTAACTCTCTGTGTCTTTTTCTATGTGTTATGAATGTCAACTATGTCTCCTGCTCTTAAAGGTAATGGCTTTATGAAGAAGAAGTCCTGTAGTGCCCTACAGTGCAGTGTCACCTATTCACCCAAACCTGGCATTTCATGGGTGTCACTTATATCTGTTGTGTGTGCCTAACCATTGTGTCTTGGCTGTTTTCTCTATTTGCCAGTCATCTGCAGGAGCTGTCTTTGTCTGTTGTGGGCAGTGTTTGTGGTGTTAGTGGACCAGTCTAGAGCTGCATTGAGCTTGAGTTTATTCAGATCAGGTATTTGCCAGGGATGCAATAGCATCAAACTGCTGAGTAATTTCTCTGTGTTTTGTCCTGAGAAGCTTTCATTGGTGGGTGGGGCCTACAATCAGACCAACTGTCTGTCCCCAGCACTCTGTTGAGGATGCCTCCTAACTGGTGTGTGTAGTTATCTTCCACTCACCCCAGGGTAGGAGTCACTTTGGATTGGTGCTGGCCCCTGCTGGGGATGTTTGTACAATGTCAGACTTGTGGTACAGGTTTGAATGGGCTGTGGCCAAGAAAGTATTGGAGAAGATGTGCTGCTGCCACTGCTGGGACTAGGCTGGCTGGAGTGGGGCATTCAATTTTAGCAAAGTGTGTACTGGTGGGATTGCAAAATGAGACCTGCTGCTACTGCTGCCTGGATCAGTGCTGGCTGGGGTAGATCCACAAAGCATGCACGGGGGTGGGGGACGCACAATTTTACCTAGGCATGTGTGTAGGTCTCCTACAAGCCCAGAAATGTCACAGTGAGAGATGCACTGTGGTTAAGGTTTGTGACAGTCTTCTGGGGAAAGGAATGTGTAAAACTGGGACTGAGGTAAGGGTAACTGAAAAGAGTAGATCCACTGAAACCCAGGGAGTGGGTGTAAGCAAGTTAGGTAGTGGTTGTTGATGCTGATCTGATTCCCTAAGATGATTATGTATTTATGTTGTGGGGCAGCAGAGGGAATGGTGCCTGCCAGCTCCTTTGTTCCTGGAGAAGTCTTTTGGGGAACCTGCTCCTAGAGGACACATTCTGATATCAGTAAATAACTCTCCCTCCCATATAACCCAGACATTTTTTCAAACCATTTCTTCTATAATGTAACTTCTTGGGCTATTTTACCTATTGTTTCTTTAAGGGTGAGGATGGCTTCTTATAGCCCCCTGGGTTCTCCCAGAGCTGAGTCTGCTGATTTTTAAAATTCCAGGCTTTAAGTCCCACTGGTTTTAAGAACTCATTAAATTAGGCCTCTCTGATTTTTTTTCTTTCTTTTTAACTTTAATTTATTTTTGAGAGACAGAGAGAGACAGCTTGAGCAAGGGAGGGGCAGAGAAAGAGGGAGACACAGAATCTGAAGCAGGTTCCAGGCTCTGAGCTGTCAGCACATAGCCCAACATGGTGCTTGAACTCAAGAACCACGAGATCATGACCTGAGCCAAACTTGGACACTTAACCAACTAAGCCACCCAGGTGCCCCATGCCCCTCTGATTTTCAAAGCCTAACGCTGTAGGGATTCATCTTCCTTGCACAAGTTCACTGTTATGAGGGGCTGTTTCTCTTCTCTCTCCACACTCATTGCTCCCTCCCTCTCACAGATGGCCTGTCGTCCCTTTTTGGTCCTTACTACATCTTCACTCTTTCTACCCTCTTCAGTGCAGCTTTTTCTCTACGTTTAGTTGTGGAGTTTGTTCTGCTAGTCTTCAGATCATTTTCTGGGTTATTTATACTTATGTGAGTGTTATCTAGTTGTACCTGTGGCACACCGTGAGCTTAGGGTGCTCTACTGTACCATCTTCATGGGGTCCTGGCCTTTACTCTTAAAAAGCATCAGGATACAAAAGTCAAAGGAAGACTGATTTTTTTGTGTGTGTGTTTGTTTAAAGGAGTCTAAAGAAGCAAAACTTAAAACAACATGTGGACAGAACTTGAATGGGGTCTGATAATTAAGAGGTTTAGTATATAAATGTTATTTTCCTGATTTTAGCTAACTGTAATGTTAGAGAATGCCTTTGTTTTCCAGAAGTAATCAAGTATTTGAGACTGAGGAAGCACTATATTGTTAACATTTTCAAATTGCTTAGGGGGAAAAGTTCTTTGAAATGTACTTAAAACTGCTGTGAGTTTGGCATTGCTTTAAATTTTTGAAAATTAACAATATTTTTAAATTTGAATATGGTTGGCACACAGTGTTACATTAGTTTTGGGTGTACAACATAGTGATTCACTATCTCCATGCATCATGCTGTGTTCACCACAAGTGTAGCTAACCATCTGTCACCATACATTATTATAATACATTGACTATATTCCCTATGCTGTAATTTATATTCCCATAAATTATTCAATCCAAAACTGGAAACTTATTATTGTAGCATAGGTATTGACCCTTCAGAATGGGCACTGAGCCCTATCCAGTTCATGCCAACAAGATACCAGTCTTGGTGTGAGGTAGAAAACTATTTTATTGTTCCTTAAATACATATCAAATATTTCCAACTTTATTAACTAAACAGGCCATTATTTTCCCAATTATGTGAAGTGTCATCTTTAGCAAATACTAAATGTTTATATACAGAGGTCTCGTTCTGAATTATCTATTCTGTTCCATTGATATATTTGTTCATTTCTACAACAAGCTGTGTAATCTAGTATCCTGCTTTAATTACTGTGTTTTTACACAATATATTGCTGTATGGTTGGGCAATTCTTCCCTCAATTCCTGCTTGTCAAAATTACCCACACTAGTTTTGAATAATGACTCTCATATAAATTTTAAAATCAGTTTTCAAGGTACATTAAAAGTGTTGCTGGTATTTTAATTAGGATTACTTTGAAAGTCACATATGTTGCATCAAAAATTAAAATGATATTATGTTCTTCTTTGGTGTAGGTGGGGGAAGGTGAATCACCTTATTTTCCACTTGGAAGAGCTATTTATACATGCCTCAGACTATTAGACTCCAAGATTCTTCACTAAAGTTGGAAACCTAAAAATTTGTAATGATTTTCTTCCAATATATGTTATGTATGCATTGCAATAATAGATAAATAGAATAACCCATTCTGTGAAAGCTTGCTAATTTTTCCTTAGTCATCTCAGCATTTGCCTAATAGAAATATAGATGGCAGAAGTAACTGGAGTTATGCATAGGCTCACTCAACAGCTTGTCCCTGCTACTCTTTTGCAAAGACATAATGAGTCAAGAATCTCAACACTATGGCACTTCCATGAATATGCCAAAATTATAACCATGTCTGGGCTTTGGACTAACACTGTCTTTGCCTAAATCATTATATTCCATTATTGTTATGGTTCACCATCTTTTTTATCACTCTGACCTTAGTTTAAATGCCACGTCTTCAGAAAATCATTCCTTGACCATTCAATTTTATTTTATTTTATTTTATTTTATTTTATTATTTTTAAATATTTTAATTTTTTAATTTTTTAATGTTTACTGATTTGGGGAAAGAGAGAGATAGCACATGCACAGACAGGGGAGGGGCAGAGAGAGAGAGAGAGACAGGGATAGAGAGAGAATCCCAAGCAGACTCCATACTGTCAGCACAGAGCCCAATGTGGGACTGGATCTTATGAACTGTGAGATAATGACCTGAGCTAAAATCAACAGACACTTAACTAACTGAGCCACCCAGGAACCCCTTGACAACCCCATTTTAATTAGGTACCCTTGGGGCACCTTGTGTCAACCTCTGCACTAACAGCATGGAACCTACTTGGAATTCTCTCTCTACCTCTCTCTCTCTCTCTCTGCCCCTACCCTGCTCTCTCTCTCTCTCTCTCTCTCAAAAGTAAATAAACATTTATAAATAAATAAATAAATAAATAAATAGCTACCCTGCTGGAGCAATTCTCACTAGACATGTTGTGGAAGACAAGGAAAACAATAGTAAACATGAATCATTGGGACCTTCATCAAGATAAAGAACTTCTGCACAGTGAAGGAAATAGCCAACAAAACTAAAAGGCAGCCTACAGAATGGGAGAAGATATTTGCAAATGACATATCAGATAAAGGGTTAGTATCCAAAATCTATAAAGAACTTATCATACTTAGCACCCAAAAAACAAACAACCCAGTTAAGAAATGGGCAGAAGACATGAATAGACATTGTTCCAAAGAAAACATCCAAATGGCTAACAGACACATGAAAACATGCTCAACACCACTCATCATTAGAGAGATACAAATCAAAACCATGATGAGATAGCACCTCACACCTGTCATAATGGCTAAAACTAATAACACAAGAAATAACAGGTGTTGGCAAGGATGTGGAGAAGGAGAAACCCTCTTGTACTGTTGGTAGGAATGCAAATGGGTGGAGCCACTCCGGAGAATAATATGGAAGTTCCTCAAAAAAACTAAAACTGGAACTACCTTATGATCCAGCAATTGCATTATTTTTGCTCAAACTATATGAAAATACAGATTTGAAGGGGTACATGCACCCCCAATGTTAATAGCAGCATTATCAACGATAGCCAAAGTATGGAAAGAGCCCAATGTCCTTTGACAGATGATTGGATAAATAAGATGTGGTGTGTGTGTGTGTGTGTTTGTGCGTGTGTATGCTACTAAACCATAACAAAAGAATAAAACCTTGCCTTTTTCAATGACATGGATGGACCTAGAATGTATTATGCTAAGCAAAATAAGTCAGTTAAAGAAAGGCGATGTCATATGATTTCACTCATTTGTCGAATTTAAGAAAGAAAACAGATGAACATAGGGGAAGGGGGGAAGAAAAGAGGAGAGATGGAATCAAATCACAAGAGACTCAATGATAGAGAACATGCTGAGGGTTGATGGAGGGAGATGGGTGGGAGATCAGTAGATGGGTGATAGGTATTAATGAGAGCACTTGTGATGAGCACTGGGTGTTGAATGTAAGTGATGAATTACTGAATTCTACTCCTTAAACTAATATTGCATGTATGTTAAATAACTAAAATTTATATTTTAAAAATGAAAAAAAAGCTAACGTGTTACTCCATTTCATATTACCTTATTTTATTCTTTGCACAGACCTACCCACTGAATCATCTGTCTCTTCTTGACTGCGATGTTAGGTCCATGAGATAAATTTGATATATTAATTGCTTTGTGTTCAGCACCAAAAACACAAAGCACAGAGTAGACACCCATTATTTTTTAAATAAATGGAGACAGATAACTCCATGCAATCTCTGTAGAAAAAGGGAAAGGTAAGCAGTGTGCCTACCCTTGTAGTAGCTAATAAAAGCTTATCAATTGCCAATGAGTATTTTCTTGATCTGGAAGGAGGTAAATAAATCAAAGAGAAGTATTCTTCATTAGGAATTAAAAGGAAAATGAGAGATTTCAATACCAGTCTATTTTCTTCTGCTTTTATACTCTCCACAATCCCTAAGATATTGTGCTTGCCTTCCACACTTATAGGATTCGATCTCAACTATTATATTATAAAAATAATATGATAATGTAACTTCAAGTAAAAGGTTAATAATTGATAATGACTTTGTGTGTTAACTCTTCCAGTGGAACTTAAAACAATGGACTCTGGAAGACAATATAGACTTTAAGATTCATTGTAATGGATCACAACAATCCATTTACTTTCTAGTTGAGAGTGTGTCACCAGTTTGTGTTTTAAAATTTTAGTGTAAGAATTATTAAAATCCAAACATATTTTAAAATTATTTTTAATGAAAAAGAACCATTTGGAGGCAAATATAGTTGGAATAACCCACCTCAAATTATTTTCATCTTTGCCCCAAAACCTTTTGCTGTCAACTAATGATAATGTAAAATATCTACATAATGCACCAACTGAGGAACGTTTGTGTGGAATCAAATATTAAATGAGATTAAAATTCTCTCTTCTTACTCTAATGTTTCCAACTTGTCATCTGTAAAATTAATATGGAGGAAAGACACTGGATTTTATTCTCAATTCTGTCACTTTTATTTTAACCATGAAAAATGGCTTCTGTCTTAGCTTGAGCTGCTAAAAAAATAACATAGACTGGATGGCTTAAACAACAAACATTTATTTGTCACAATTCTGGATGGAGGGATGTCCAAGATCTAGGTGTTGGCAGATTCAGTGTGTGGTGAAAGCTGGCTTCTTGATTTACAGACAGCTGTCTTCTTGTGTACTTGCATGGGAGAAGGAATTATGGAGCTTAATTGGGTCTCTTTTATAAGTTCATTAATCCAATTCATGAGGGCTATGCCCTCATGACAATTGTTTCCTACAAGCCCCACTTCCAAATACCATCACATTGGGTATCATCTTTCAATATATGAGTTTTTTGGGAAGGACCCAAACATTTGGTCTATGGCAATCCATTCCAGATGTCCCACAATTCACATCTTGCAAGCAAAATTTATTCATTCTATTCCAAGAGCCCCAAAAGTCTTAACTTGTTTCAACATCAATGTAAAAGTCTAAAGCCCAAAGTCTCATCCAAACATTACCTAAATCAAAATGAAAGAAGACAGTTGGACTCCCCACGTTCCACAGAAACAGACTGATATGTCTATTCAGATTCAAATATGTGCTACCTTTCATGAAAAAGTAAGCGTGGCTCAGAGAGTAGATCCATGAACTTTAAGTAAAGGCCAGACCTGAAAGCCATAGGATATTATTATGTGGCTTGAAAAATAGTGGAGTTTGTCTGGTTGGAATTGTTACTGATGACTATTCTTTTTTTTCCTGTCATTTTCTTTCTTTTTGAACAGGATCATCTATAATGTTATTCTATTTTTGCTCCACCAACTATTTTGTGAACAGATAACTCATTTTCTAGTTTCATAAGTGGACAGATAAGAGAGGAATTCTGCCTCAGTGTGGATTACACTGGGATCCTCACTTATACATAATTATATAATTTAGATAGGGAGATTAGGAACTTTGATCTGATGAAACTCAGAAGGATTTTTCCAGTTGTGTTGATAGTGCCACAGTATTAAATTTTTGTGAACTTTGCAATTGGATAAAAGTGTTTTGAATGTGAGGTTAATGTGAATTTTGGAGAATTGGACGTCAGATTGTAATAGGCTGAATAATGGTCTCTCTCATAGGCATCTATGTCCTAATTCCCCAAAATGGTGAATATATTACCTTACATGGTGTTAGGGAAAAAAATAAGTCTACGATGGTGTCATGAAAAAGAAGATGAAAACAATATTACCTAAATTAGATACTGGTGAGATTCAAGGTAATATTCATCTCAGGTAAATTCAGTTCCAATTTCAAGTCAGCCTGTAAAACTAAACAAGTTATGTGCTTCCAAAAAGCAATGGTGGGACAGGAATAAATAGAAAAAAAAATATATATATATATATATGAAAAATATATAAAAATATATTAAAAATATATAAATATATATATAAATAATATATATGAAATATATATATATAATAATATATATAAATAAAATATATATATAAATAAAATATATATAATATATATATTATATTATATTAAATATATATATATATATATAATATATATATATATTTAAAAGACAGATCCCAGGTAAGTCCAAACCTAATGGGATAAACAGCATTAAATCTTAAGGCTGAAAAATAATCTTGGGCTCAATCCTCTACCTTCCAGGTCCATTGAGTTGGCCAAGTTACCCACAGGCTCAGTGGAAAGTTCCTGCCATGGCTTTCTGCCTGCATTCTGCTCCAGTGGTGATTTTCTGCCTTGGTCTTATGCCTCTGCCAGGTTGGGGCCCTGAGCCTGTGCCTCTGCTTGGTGGTCTTGTCCTTTGAAATCTAGGTGGAGGAAGCCATGCCCCAAGGCCTGTGCATTCTATGTATACTCTGTTTGCTGCCTGCACCCCTCAAAGGAGTGGCCACAAAGGCCTGCACTGCATCAGGGTCTTCTGAAGCTGTAATTGTTGTGGACAAGGAGTTTAATGGTAGAGTGTGGGGAGAAGAGCCTGCAGTGTGAGGTAGTACTAGGCCAAAACCCACAAGTGCTAGTGGACTCTTATTTGAAGTCATTTTGCCCCCAATCTCTGGCATGCTGGGTCTGTGATGGCAGTAGAAGCTCTGATGATCTCTAAATTGACTTAAGGATCATTATTCCATCATCTTAAGCAATAGTGCTTGGCTTCTGTTGAGAAACTTGATCTATACTAATCTCCTTATCAAACAGTTTTTTGGCCACACTCTTTGTGCTCTTTCCAGACAAGGTGTTCTCATTGTTTGCAATATGGATAGGCTGAGGATTTTCCAAATATGAGTTCTGTTTCTTTTTTTTTTTTCTTTTTTTTCTTTTTTATTTTTTAATATATGAAATTTACTGTCAAATTGGTTTCCATACAACACCCAGTGCTCATCTCAAAAGGTGCCCTCCTCAATACCCATCACCCCCCTGCCCTCCCTCCCACCCTGCCCTCCCTCCCACCCCCCATCAACCCTCAATTTGTTCTCAGTTTTTAACAGTCTCTTATGCTTTGGCTCTCTCCCACTCTAACCTCTTTTTTTTTTTTTTTTCCTTCCCCTCCCCCATGGGTTTCTGTTATGTTTCTCAGGATCCACATAAGAGTGAAACCATATGGTATCTGTCTTTCTCTGTATGGCTTATTTCACTTAGCATCACACTCTCCAGTTCCATCCATGATGCTACAAAAGGCCATATTTCATTTTTTCTCATTGCCACGTAGTATTCCATTGTGTATATAAACCACAATTTCTTTATCCATTCATCAGTTGATGGACATTTAGGCTCTTTCCATAATTTGGCTATTGTTGAGAGTGCCGCTATAAACATTGGGGTACAGGTGCCCCTATGCATCAGTACTCCTGTATCCCTTGGATAAATTCCTAGCAGTGCTATTGCTGGGTCATAGGGTAGGTCTATTTTTAATTTTCTGAGGAACCTCCACACTGCTTTCCAGAGCGGCTGCACCAATTTGCATTCCCACCAACAGTGCAAGAGGGTTCCTGTTTCTCCACATCCTCTCCAGCATCTATAGTCTCCTGATTTCTTCATTTTGGCCACTCTGACTGGCGTGAGGTGATATCTGAGTGTGGTTTTGATTTGTATTTCCCTGATAAGGGGCGACGTTGAACATCTTTTCATGTGCCTGTTGGCCATCCGGATGTCTTCTTTAGAGAAGTGTCTATTCATGTTTTCTGCCCATTTCTTCACTGGGTTATTTGTTTTTCGGGTGTGGAGTTTGATGAGCTCTTTATAGATTTTGGATACTAGCCCTTTGTCCGATGTGTCATTTGCAAATATCTTTTCCCATTCCGTTGGTTGCCTTTTAGTTTTGTTGGTTGTTTCCTTTGCTGTGCAGAAGCTTTTTATCTTCATAAGGTCCCAGTAATTCACTTTTGCTTTTAATTCCCTTGCCTTTGGGGATGTGCCGAGTAAGAGATTGCTATGGCTGAGGTCAGAGAGGTCTTTTCCTGCTTTCTCCTCTAAGGTTTTGATGGTTTCCTGTCTCACATTCAGGTCCTTTATCCATTTTGAGTTTATTTTTGTGAATGGTGTGAGAAAGTGGTCTAGTTTCAACCTTCTGCATGTTGCTGTCCAGTTCTCCCAGCACCATTTGTTAAAGAGACTGTCTTTTTTCCATTGGATGTTCTTTCCTGCTTTGTCAAAGATGAGTTGGCCATACGTTTGTGGGTCTAGTTCTGGGGTTTCTATTCTATTCCATTGGTCTATGTGTCTGTTTTTATGCCAATACCATGCTGACTTGATGATGACAGCTTTGTAGTAGAGGCTAAATTCTGGGATTGTGATGCCTCCTGCTTTGGTCTTCTTCTTCAAAATTACTTTGGCTATTCGGGGCCTTTTGTGGTTCCATATGAATTTTAGGATTGCTTGTTCTAGTTTCGAGAAGAATGCTGGTGCAATTTTGATTGGGATTGCATTGAATGTGTAGATAGCTTTGGGTAGTATTGACATTTTGACAATATTTATTCTTCCAATCCATGAGCAGGGAATGTCTTTCCATTTCTTTATATCTTCTTCAATTACCTGCATAAGCTTTCTATAGTTTTCAGCATACAGATCTTTTACATCTTTGGTTAGATTTATTCCTAGGTATTTTATGCTTCTTGGTGCAATTGTGAATGGGATCAGTTTCTTCATTTGTCTTTCTGTTGCTTCATTGTTAGTGTATAAGAATGCAACTGATTTCTGCACATTGATTTTGTATCCTGCAACTTTGCTGAATTCATGTATCAGTTCTAGCAGACTTTTGGTGGAGTCTATCGGATTTTCCATGTATAATATCATGTCATCTGCAAAAAGCGAAAGCTTGACTTCGTCTTTGCCAATTTTGATGCCTTTGATTTCCTTTTGTTGTCTGATTGCTGATGCTAGAACTTCCAGCACTATATTAAACAACGGCGGTGAGAGTGGGCATCCCTGTCGTGTTCCTGATCTCAGGGAAAAAGCTCTCAGTTTTTCCCCGTTGAGGATGATGTTAGCTGTGGGCTTTTCATAAATGGCCTTTATGATCTTTAAGTATGTTCCTTCTATCCCGACTTTCTCAAGGGTTTTTATTAAGAAAGGGTGCTGGATTTTGTCAAAGGCCTTTTCTGCATCGATTGACAGGATCATATGGTTCTTCTCTTTTTTTTTTTTGTTAATGTGATGTATCACGTTGATCGATTTGCGAATGTTGAACCAGCCCTGCATCCCAGGAATGAATCCCACTTGATCATGGTGAATAATTCTTTTTATATGCTGTTGAATTCGATTTGCTAGTATCTTATTAAGAATTTTTGCATCCATATTCATCAGGGATATTGGCCTGTAGTTCTCTTTTTTTACTGGGTCTCTGTCTGGTTTAGGAATCAAAGTAATACTGGCTTCATAGAATGAGTCTGGAAGTTTTCCTTCCCTTTCTATTTCTTGGAATAGCTTGAGAAGGATAGGTATTATCTCTGCTTTAAATGTCTGGTAGAACTCCCCTGGGAAGCCATCTGGTCCTGGACTCTTATTTGTTGGGATGAGTTCTGTTTCTTTTTTGCTTAACAATTCCATCTTGAAGTCATTTCTTCCTTCTTGCATTCAAGAAGTCAGTAAGAACCAAGCCACATTTTCAACACTTTGCTTAGAAACAGCTTTAGCTAAATGTCCAGTTTGATCACTCAAATGTTCCACTTTATACAAAACACCAAAAGATGGACACAATGCAGCCAAATTATTTGCCACTTCATAACAAGGATTGCCTTTCCTCCAGCATCCCATAACATGTTCTTCATTTCCATCTGCAACCCCATCAGAATGGCTTTTATCATCCATATTTCTGCCAACATTCTCTTCATAATTACTCAGGTATTCTCCAAGAATATTGAGGCATTCTCTACAGTACGCTTTTCTTTCTGAGCTTTCACCAGAATTTCCCAGCTCCAAAACTGCTTCCATATTTTTAGATATTTGTTACAACAGCAATCCCTTCCTCAGCACCAAATTCTGTTTTGGTCAATTTGGACCACTAACAAAAATACTATAGACTGAATGGATTAAATAACAAACATTATTTATCACAATTCTGGAGGCTAAGAAGTTCAAAATTAAGGTGCCAGCAGATTCCATGTCTAGTTAGAGTCTACTTACTGGTTCATAGTTATCTTTTTCCCCTGTATTTTCACATAATGGAAGGGGTAAGTGAGCTCAGTAGGGTCTCTTTTATAAGGGCACTTATCTCATTCATGAGAATTATACCCACATAACCTAATCTTCCAAGAGTCCCATATCCATATAACATTACATTGGGGATTAGGCTTTAACATATACATTTTGGGGTAAGGGACATAAATATTCAGACTATGGCAGATTCTCTCTCTTCTTTTGTAAAATAATATAGGTAAAATCATCTGTAGCATCTTCTCCAAGTAGAAATTTTATGTTTGACTCTGCACTAATTTCCTACATTTGGAAGAACACAGATCTCATTTGGAAAGAGGCAAATTTTTTCATCTCAACAGATACAAAGAGCCTAATCAGTTGAGCACTGATTTTAATCCAAATTTGTCTACCACATATTTAAAGTTTTGACTCTTTGGTTTAAAATCTCTCATTTGGGGGCGCCTGGGTGGCGCAGTCGGTTAAGCGTCCGCCTTCAGCCAGGTCACGATCTCGTGGTCCGTGAGTTCGAGCCCCACATCAGGCTCTGGGCTGATGGCTCGGAGCCTGGAGCCTGTTTCCGATTCTGTGTCTCCCTCTCTCTCTGCCCCTCCCCGTTCATGCTCTGTCTCTCTCTGTCCCAAAAATAAATAAAAAACGTTGAAAAAAAAATTAAAAAAAAAAAATCTCTCATTTGCATCCAGAGCTAAGTACTGTATTCTGGGTTATTTGTTGTTTGATCAATTTCCATCACCCCACCTTGATTCTAATCATCTTATCTGGGTTTTTCCCAGCATTTGTATTCTTTTAAAAAGACAAATACTATTTAAAAGGGAGCAACAAAATAGAGACTTAGGGACTAACCTGTAGAGGGCAATGATTTCTCTTCCTACTAATCGAATTCTATCACCATCACAAGATTTAGATCATGGCATGGTCATATGAGCCACGTTCTTTGTTCTGCTTTCCAATAAAGGTTTGGTATTCTATCCTAATGTAGTTTTAAACATTTGGTGGAGAAATATTGTATTAAAAGGCAGATAAGTATATTAAAACCAAGTGTCTTTACTTTCAATACTTGTATTACATCAGAAAAATAGTAACAACATGAAATCTTACTAAATATCAGAAAATTTCAAGATTATTTGTTTCTATGAGTTTCAAGTGAATTTCATAAGGTATAATTTTGTACTTGTTCATTGAGAAAATTTAGCATCACAGAATTTCAATGTTTTTTTCCTTCATTATCTTTGGGAAATCTCTAATTTTTATCACTATAATGCAGTTGTTTTATAAGAAGCTTCTGATCCTTTTTCATGATCATGTCACCAATGAACCCTTATGAATATGTCAACATTCTGGGTTGGGTCAGTATTGAAAAAAGCAAGAGGAATTTAAAAGCATTAGAAATTTGATCACCTTTTTAAAATTGATGATTTAAATATGATGTAGGCATACCAAGAACAAAAGTATAAGATATCAAACTTTAGCTTGACAATTTTACAAAGAAGAATGCCTTATAAATCTTAGGTCTAAACCACCTCACCATTAAACTTGAAGTATGAAGTACAAGACTGCTCAAATAGATATTTTAGTATGTTATGGTGGAAAGCACACTGGACTAGGAGCCAGGAAACCTAGTTTCTACTTCTAGTTTCTTCACTAGGTTGTATTTAATAATACCCCATAATCTGAACCTCAACTTCTTTTTCTATCTAATTGGGTAATATAATGATTTTCTATTCCCCACAGGTTTAAGAAGATTGAATGAGGTAATGTATGTGATAAATTTTTTAAAGTTTATCTTACTCAGGGGCGCCTGGGTGGCTCAGTCGGTTGAGTGTCTGACTTTGACTCGGGTCATGATCTCACGGTTCATGTGCTCTGAGCCCCATATCAGGCTCTGTGCTGACAGCTCAGAGCCTGGAGTATGCTTCAGATTCTATGTCTCTCTCTGTCTCTGCCCCTCCCCCGATCATGCCATGTCTCACAAAAGTGAATAAACATTAAAAAATTTAAAGTTTATCTTACTCAGAGTTCATGGAGATTTTTAAATGTATAGATCCATGTACTTTGTTAAATTTGGGAAGATTTGGACCATTATTTCTTCAAATATTTTTTCTGGAATTTTCTATTTTCTTCTGAAACTTCCATTGTGTAAGATAGTACTCTTGACAGTATCTCACAGGCCTCTGCTGCTCTTCATTTTTCTTCATTTTATTCTTTCTAGTCCTCAAATTAGATAATCTCAATTGGCCAATCTTTAAGTTTGCTGGATCCTTATACTACTTGCTCACATCTGCTGTTGAACTCCTTTTATTAATCTTTCATTTCAGGTATTCTATTTTAAAATCCAGAAATTATGTTCGGTTTCTTTTTTAATTTCTATTTTTTTTTTATTTTAGTGGAACATTGTTCTTAAACTTTCCATCTGTTCTTTAGGCATGATTTCTTTTACCCATCCAGACTCTCAGGAGTATGTTAGAATTTTTAAAAGTTTCTATGGACATGTCATCCTGATATTTTTCTATAAAACAGTTTGGTCTGTCTATTGCTTGAACTTTATCATTACCTATGGAAGCTGTGATGTTAAAATGTTCAATAAATGCTCTGTATAGAGAGACTTTTAGCACTGGGTCGCTGGATAAGTTATGATGAGATCAAATATAGACAAACCTTTTGAAAGGGTCATCCATGGAGCCAACATACAGGTCAAATAATGAGTATTCTTTAAGAATTATGCTTTAGATAAAGCTGTAGTTCTATTTTGTGGTCTTCAGCATTGGGAATGTGGGCTGTTATTTTCTAAGGCTACTATATTACAATCCAGGGATGAGACTAGAATAAATTTAAGTAGTATAAGGCTCATTATTATTACTGAGATTTAGATGTATATTTTCTTTTACTAAATGCTTGTCAGGTTTCTGGAAGTCTTTGGTTAAGGTCCAGAGTTCTGAAAATGTTAATTCTAACAATTTGCCCCCTTTTTTCATTGTTTTCTTTTTATAGAGTGGTGAGTTTTTGCTGATAACACTCCTACTTTTGATTTCATCTTGTATTATTTTACTTTTGACTAAACTACTCTTTAGTTGTCTACTATTCATTGAGTTTTCTGGTAATTTTCAGTTCTAAAATTTTCAGGGTTTTTTTTTTTCCAAAATGTGTAATGTCATTTTTATACTCTGTAGTTCCTTACTGAAATTTATATTTTTATCTCCATGAATGTGGAAGTTGTCTTGGAATTACAGTATCCGGTATACCTGTGGGTCTCATCCTATTGCCTTGTGATTGTGATAATGCTTATTTATGCCATTTTGTTTTTTCATGTATCTGATTATATTTTGCTTGTGTGTTAGACATTGTATTTTAAAATAATATGCCTGGAAATAATTTAAAGCCTAATATTATATATTTCTTTAGGGTATCCTAATATATACTTCTTTCCAGTACCTAGGAACTAACAATCTAGAACTAAACTTCAGATTTCAGAACTTGAGATTTTCTGGGCCATCAAGATAATTTGAAACTAGGCAACAATCCATGTGAGGTCTGGACTAATTCAGATTTGTCCCTACTTCTTGAGTGTAGTTCTTCAGGTCCCCTATTCTAATTGAAGGGTGATTTACTAGGGTCCCTAGGCCTGGAAGAACCTGGGTTTAAAATTTTGTCCCATTAGCCTTGTTAAAAGTTCTACTCAGCCTCTCAGGTGCCTCATTACAATCAGAATAAGGAGTTCCAAAAGCCAGGCTAATTTTTCTGGGCTCTCTTCTTCTGACATGTCTTGGCCCAGTAACTTCTATCTTGTGTCTTTATCCATTTAGAAATATAATGTTTTAAATAAAGACACACCTCTTTTTGTGTGGTTTTCATATACAAGATCATAAGAGTTTAAATAGCAATATGTCTTAAAACATCGTTATAGTTCACTTTCCACAGTATATTAACTATGAATACTTGCTTAAGGTACAAATTTTGCTGCTAGACCTTCAGTCCACAAATCAGTATGTAAAAAAAAAAAAAAAAACCCAGCAGATTTGCATCATCGTCAATGACTAATACCATGGGTTCTTTCAACGTCTATCAGCAATTGGTCACTGTGTATATATTATTCAGTTTGTGTACAGAAATAAAGGCATGTAATTATGCTGTCTCCTTGTATCTCAGTAATAACACGTGTCATTTTACAACAATGAATAATTGAAAGAGAATTGGCCCACAAAGATCAAAGTGAAGCAAAGGAATACAGAGTGATAATACTTGAAGTGAAATTCAAATCAAATGTAAATGGAGTTATAGAAGAAATAGCTGACTGTGAGAATGCTAATACTGTCACCATTGAGAAACTCTAGAGCTGGAGGAACTTAGCTAAGGCAACCTTGTATACATAAATTAAAAAAGTGACTGTGATAAATTAATGAATATGTCCCAGAGAAAGAAATCCTGGAAAAAATTTCACATTCAATGAGCTTTGAAAGAGATTTCACAACATGGAAAGCAAAAGGAAAAATTTTGGAAGCTGATTCAAACTAAGAAATGAGCATGCCAATTCACTAAGAGATAAAAATAGATGCTTTCTTCAAGTCATAAATTATACAACTGGAAGAAGGAGAGCACTGTTCAAGCTATTCTTAATACATTTTTTTAAATTTTTTTTTAACGTTTATTTATTTTTGAGACAGAGAGAGACAGAGCATGAACAGGGGAGGGTCAGAGAGAGGGAGACACAGAATCTGAAACAGGCTCCAGGCTCTAAGCTGTCAGCACAGAGCCCGACGCTGGGCTCAATCTCATGGACCGTGAGATCATGACCTGAGCCGAAGTCGGCCGCTTAATGGACTGAGCCACCCAGGCGCCTCTATTCTTAATACATTTTTACAAGGAAATAAAACACTTTAGGTTCAAATGTCTGAAACACGGTGCACTAAATTTGTATTTGTTCTACTTTTTATTCATTTATTTACTTATTTATTTATTTATTTTCTCAATATATGAAGTTTATTGCCAAATTGGTTTCCATACAACACCCAGTGCTCATCCCAAAAGGTGCCCTCCTCAATACCCATCACCCACCCTCCCACCGCCCATCAACCCTCAGTTTGTTCTCAGTTTTTAAGAGTCTCTTATGCTTTGGCTCTCTTCCACTCTAACCTCTTTTTTTCCTTCCCCTCCCCCATGGGTTTCTGTTAAGTATCTCAGGATCCACATAGGAATGAAAATATATGGTATCTGTCTTTCTCTGTATGGCTTATGTCACTTAGCATAACACTCTCCAGTTCCATCCCTGTTGCTACAAAGGGCCATTTTTCATTCTTTCTCATTGCCACGTAGTACTCCATTGTGTATATAAACCACAATTTCTTTATCCATTCATCAGTTGATGGATATTGAGGCTTTTTCCGTAATTTGGCTATTGTTGAGAGTGCTGCTATAAACATTGGGGTACAAGTGTCCCTATGCATCAGTACTCCTATATCCCTTGGGTAAATTCCTATCAGTGCTATTGCTGGGTCATAGGGTAGGTCTATTTTTAATTTTTTGAGGAACCTCCACACTGTTTTCTAGAGTGGCTGTACCAATTTGCATTCCCACCAACAGTGCAAGAGGGTTCCCGTTTCTCCACATCCTCTCCAGCGTCTATAGTCTCCTGATTTGTTCATTTTGGCCACACTGACTGGCGTGAGGTGATATCTGAGTGTGGTTTTGATTTGTATTTCCCTGATGAGAAGTGACGTTGAGCATCTTTTCAAGTGCCTGTTGGCCAACCGGATGTCTTCTTTAGAGAAGTGTCTATTCATATTTGCTGCCCATTTCTTCACTGGGTTATTTGTTTTTCGGGTGTGGAGTTTGGTGAGCTCTTTATAGATTTTGGATACTAGCCCTTTGTCCGATATGTCATTTGCAAATATCTTTTCCCATTCCGTTGGCTGCCTTTTAGTTTTGTTGGTTGTTGCCTTTGCTGTGCAGCGCTTTATCTTCATAAGCTCCCAGTAGTTCATTTTTGCTTTTAATTGCCTTGCCTTTGGGGATGTGTCAAGTAAGAAATTTCTACAGCTGAGGTCAGAGAGGTCTTTTCCTGCTTTCTCCTCCAGGGTTTTGATGGTTTCCTGTCTCACATTCAGGTCCTTTATCCATTTTGAGTTTATTTTTGTGAATGGTGTGAGAAAGTCGTCTAATTTCAACCTTCTGCATGTTGCTGTCCAGTTCTCCCAGCACCATTTGTTAAAGAGACTGTCTTTTTTCCATTGGATGTTCTTTCCTGCTTTGTCAAAGATGAGTTGGCCATACGTTTGTGGGTCTAGTTCTGGGGTTTCTACTCTATTCCATTGGTCTATGTGTCTGTTTTTGTGCTAATACCATGCTGTCTTGATGATTACAGCTTTGTAGTAGAGGCTAAATTCTGGGATTGTGATGCCTCCTGCTTTGGTCTTCTTCTTCAAAATTACTTTGGCTATTCGGGGCCTTTTGTGGTTCCATATGAATTTTAGGATGGCTTGTTCTAGTTTCGAGAAGAATGCTGGTGCAATTTTGATTGGGATTGCATTGAGTGTGTAGATTGCTTTGGGTAGTATTGACGTTTTACAATATTTATTCTTCCAACCCATGATCACGGAATGTTTTTCCATTTCTTTATATCTTCTTCAATTACCTGCATAAGCTTTCTATAGTTTTCAGCATACAGATCTTTTAAATCTTTGGTTAGATTTATTCCTAGGTATTTTATGCTTCTTGGTGCAATTGTGAATGGGATCAGGTTCTTTATTTGTCTTTCTGTTGCTGCATTATTAGTGTATAAGAATGCAACTGATTTCTGTACATTGACTGTGTATCCTGCAACTTTGCTAAATTCATGTATCAGTTCTAGCAGATTTCTGGTAGAGTCTTTCGGATTTTCCATGTATAATATCATGTCATCTGCAAAAAGTGAAAGGTTAACTTCATCTTTGCCAATTTTGATGCCTTTGATTTCCTTTTGTTGTCTGATTGCTGATGCTAGAACTTCCAACACTATGTTCACCAACAGCGGTGAGAGTGGACATCCCTTCTTGTTCCTGATCTCAGGGAAAAAGCTCTCAGTTTTTCCCCATTGAGGATGATGTTGGCTGTGGGCTTTTCATAAATGGCTTTTATGATCTTTAAGTATGTTCCTTCTATCCCGACTTTCTCAAGGGTTTTTATTAAGAAAGGGTGCTGAATTTTGTCAAAGGCGTTTTCTGCATCCATTGACAGGATCATATGATTCTTATCTTTTCTTTTATTAATGTGATGTATCACGTTGATTGATTTGCGAATGTTGAACCAGCCCTGCAACCCAGGGATGAATCCCACTTGATCATGGTGAATCATTCTTTTTATATGCTGTTGAATTCGATTTGCTAGTATCTTACTGAGAATTTTTGCATCCATATTCATCAGGGATATTGGCCTGTAGTTCTCTGTTTTTACTGGGTCTCTGTCTGGTTTAGGAATCAAAGTAATACTGGCTTCATAGAATGAGTCTGGAAGTTTTCTTTCCCTTTCTATTTTTTGGAATAGCTTGAGAATGGTAGGTATTATCTGTGCTTTAAACGTCTGGTAGAACTCCCCTGGGAAGCCATATGGTCCTGGACTCTTATTTGTTGGGAGAGTTTTGATGACTGGTTCAATTTCTTCGCTGGTTATGGGTCTGTTCAAGCTATCTATTTTCTCCTGATTGAGTTTTGGAAGTGTGTGGGTGCTTAGAAATTTGTCCATTTCTTCCAGGTTGTCCAGTTTGTTGGCATATAATTTTTCATAGCATTCCCTGATAATTGCTTGTATCTCTGAGGGATTGGTTGTAATAATTCCATTTTCATTCATGATTTTATCTATTTGGGTCATCTCCCTTTTCTTTTTGAGAAGCCTGGCTAGAGGTTTATCAATTTTGTTTATTTTTTCAAAAAAACAACTCTTGGTTTCGTTGATCTGCTCTACAGTTTTTTTTAGATTCTATATTGTTTATTTCTGCTCTGATATTTATGATTTGTCTTCTTCTGCTGGGTTTAGGCTGTCTTTGCTGTTCTGCTTCTATTTCCTTTAGGTGTGCTGTTAGATTTTGTATTTGGGATTTGTCTTGTTTCTTGAAATAAGTCTAGATTGCAATGTATTTTCCTCTCAGGACTGCCTTCGCTGCATCCCAAAGCGTTTGGATTGTTGTATTTTCATTTTCATTTGTTTCCATATTTTTTAAAATTTCTTCTCTAATTGCCTGGTTGACCCACTCATTCTTTAGTAGGGTGTTCTTTAACCTCCATGCTTTTGGAGGTTTTCCAGACTTTTTCCTGTGGTTGATTTCAAGCTTCGTAGCATTGTGGTCTGAAAGTATGCATGGTATGATTTCAACTCTTTTATACTTATAAAGGGCTGTTTTGTGACCCAGTATATGATCTATCTTGGAGAATGTTCTATGTGCACTCGAGAAGAAAGTATATTCTGTTGTTTTGGGATGCAGACTTCTAAATATATCTGTCAAATCCATCGGATCCAATGTATCAATCAGGGCCCTTGTTTCTTTATTGACCGTGTGTCTAGATGATCTATCCATTTCTGTAAGTGGGGTGTTAAAGTCCCCTGCAATTACCACATTCTTATCAATAAGGTTGCTTATGTTTGTAATTTTTTTATATATGTGGGGGCTCC
The DNA here is from genome assembly GCF_023721935.1 of Panthera uncia. NCBI lineage: Eukaryota > Metazoa > Chordata > Mammalia > Carnivora > Felidae > Panthera > Panthera uncia. Next base: position 61,752,111 of record NC_064817.1, on the reverse strand, counting down.
TGCATTCGGCACATAGACATTTATAATTGTTAGCTCTCCCTGATGGATAGACCCTGTAATTATTATATAATGACCTTCTTCATCTCTTGTTACAGCCTTTAATTTAAAGTCTAGTTTGTCTGATATAAGTATGGCTACTCCAGCTTTCTTTTGACTTCCAGTGGCATGATAAATAGTTCTCCATCCCCTCACTCTCAATCTGAAGGTGTCCTCAGGCCTAAAATGAGTCTCTTGTAGACAGCAAATAGATGGGTCTTGTTTTTTTATCCATTCTGATACCCTATGTCTTTTGGTTGGCGCATTTAGTCCATTTACATTCAGTGTTATTATAGAAAGATATGGGTTTAGGGTCATTGTGATGTCTGTAGGTTTCATGCTTGTAGCGATGTCTCTGGTACTTTGTCTCACAGGATCCCCTTTAGGATCTCTTGTAGGGCTGGTTTAGTGGTGACGAATTCCTTCAGTTTTTGTTTGTTTGGGAAGACCTTTATCTCTCCTTCTATTCTAAATGACAGACTTGCTGGATAAAGAATTCTCAGCTGCATATTTTTTTTCTGTTTATCACATTGAAGATCTCCTGCCGTTCCTTTGTGGCCTGCCAAGTTTCAGTGGAGAGATTGGTCAGGAGTCTTATAGGTCTCCCTTTATATGTTAGAGCACGTTTATCTCTAGCTGCTTTCAGAATTTTCTCTTTATCCTTGTATTTTGCCAGTTTCACTATGATATGTCATGCAGAAGATCGATTCAAGTTACGTCTGAAGGGAGTTCTCTGTGCCTCTTGGATTTCAATGCCATTTTCCTTCTCCAGATCCGGGAAGTTCTCAGCTATTATTTCTTCAAGTACAACTTCAGCACCTTTCCCTCTCTCTTCCTCCTCTGGAATACCAATTGTGCATAGATTATTTCTCTTTAGTGCATCACTTAGTTCTCTAAATTTCCCCTCATACTCCTGGATTTTTTTATCTCTCTTTTTCTCAGCTTCTTCTTTTTCCATAACTTTATCTTCTAGTTCACTTATTCTCTCCTCTGCCTCTTCAATCCAAGCTGTAGTTGTCTCCATTTTATTTTGCAGCTCATTCATAGCATTTTTTAGCTCCTCCTGGCTGTTCCTTAGTCCCTTGATCTCTGTAGCAAGAGATTCTCTGCTCTCCTTTATACTGTTTTCAAGCCCAGAGATTATTTTTATGACTATTATTCTAAATTCACTTTCTGTTATATTGTTTAAATCATTTTGATCAGTTTGTTAGCTGTTGTTATTTCCTGGATGTTTTTCTGAGGGGAATTCTTCCATTTCATCATTTTGGATAGTCCCTGGAGTGGTGCGGGACTGTGGGGCACTTCCCCTGTGCTGTCTTGAATAACTTGCGTTGGGGGCGGGGCCGCAGTCAGACATGATGTCTGCCCCCAACCCACCACTGGGGCCACAGTCAGACTGGTGTGTGCCCTCTCTTCCCCTCTCCTAGGGGCGGGATTCACTGTGGGATGGCATGGCCCGTCTGGGCTACTTGCACCCTGCCAGGCTTGTGGTGCTGGGGATCTGGTGTATTAGCTGGGGTGGATCGGAAAGGTGCACAAGGGTGGGAAGGGCAGGTTCAGCTAGTTTTTGCTTCGGAGATCATCTTCAGGAGGGGCCCTGAGGCACCAGGAGGGAGTCAGACCCGCTGGAGGGATGGATCCACAGAAGCACAGCATTGGGTATCTGCGTGGTGCAAGCAAGTTTCCTGGCAGGAACTGGTTCCCTTTGGGATTTTCGCTGGGGGATGGGCGAGGGAGATGGTGCTGGCGAGTGCCTTTTTTCCCCACCACCTGAGCTCTGCCATCTGGGGCTCAACAACTCTTCCTCCCGTTGTCTTCCAGCCCTCCTGTTCTCCAAGCAGAGCTGTTAGCTTACAACCTTCCAGATGTCAAGTCCCGCTTGCTGAGGGAACACACTCCATCTGGCCCCTCTGCTTTTGCAAGCCAGACTCGGGGGCTCTGCTTGGCTGGCCGGCGCCCCTCCGCCCCACCTCCCACCAGCCAGTCTGTGGAGTGCGCACCGCCTCTCCGTCCTTCCTACCCTCTTCCGTGGGCCTCTCTTCTGCGCTTGGCTCTGGAGACTCCATTCCGCTAGTCTTCTGGCAGTTTTCTGGGTATTTAGGCAGGTGTAGGTGGAATCTACGTGATCAGCAGGACGCGAGGTGAGCCCAGCATTCTCCTATGCCGCCATCTTCCCAGGATATGTTTTTTTTTTTTTTAATTTTCTTGTTCATTTGTAACTAAGAGAATTTTTTTTTTACATAAATTGTTTAGAATCCCAAAACTAGGGCGCCTGGGTGCCTCACTCAGTTGAGTGTCTGACTCTTGATTTTTTCTCAAGTTATGATCAGGTCGTGGGTTCGAGCCCTGTGTTGGGCTGGAGTCCTGTGTGGGGCTCCATGATGAGCATGAAGTCTGCTAATGATTCTCTCTCTTCCCCTGTCCCTCTACCCTTTTCATTCTCTCTTTTTTTTCTTTAAAAAAATAAAACAAATAAAGTCACAAAGCAATCATAGTATTTCTCATTGACTATTAACTTTGCTTCGCATGGTTTCAGCTTGTGTGGTCACTTTCATAATCCCACTCCACTCTTTAAAGTAAAGGCTTCTTATATTTTGTTTAGCTTTTTTAGTTGTCTTCAGCAAATGGTTTGATATTATTTATTTATTTTTTTATTTATTTTGAGAGAGATGAAGACAGCACCAGTGGGGGAGGGGCAGGGAGAGATGGAGAGAGAAAATCTCAAGCAGGCTGTGCGCTATTAGCACAGACCCTGATGGAGGGCTCAAACCCATGAACCATGAGATCATGACCTGAGCTGAAACCAGGAATCAGATGCTTAACTGACTGAGCCACCCAGGCGCCCCAGATGATGGTTTGATATTAATTAAGCAGTTCTGTATTACTCTATTTAATTTTCAAGGAAGTTTTTCATAAATGGTAATATTTAATCAGCATAATAATTCTTTAAGATACAGTAGGCAGGTTTAGTTATGTTCCTTATTTAAAATTATTTTAATGTTTATTCATTTTTTGAGAGAGAGGCATAGCATGAGTCGGGTAGGGGCAGAGAGAGGGAGACACAGAATCTGAAGCAAGCTCCAGGCTCTGAGCTGTCAGCAAAGAGCCCGACACAGGTCTCAAACCCACGAACCTTGAGATCATGACCTGGTCGCAGTCAGACGTTTAACCAACTGAGCCACCCAGGTGCCCCTTATGTTCCTTATTTTATAGATGAGGAAACAGATACATAAAGATGATTGGTGATTCTGAGTCAAATAGCTAGCCATGTGTGAAGCTGGGATTCAAACCAGGTTTATCTGACTCCAAATCCCTTGTTTGTAACCAATCTGCTGTAATGATAGTTCTGGAAGTAGAACTCATCCTTCTAATTCTAATTTTTTTTTTGTACCACACAAGCTACCCTCTAACATCATTAGGATCTGCCTATTCAAAAGCAGTTCACTTTTCAAAGTAGGAAATAATTTTTTTTAATATATGAAATTTATTGTCAAATTGGTTTCCATACAACACCCAGTGCTCATCCCAAAAGGTGCCCTCCTCAATACCCATCACCCACCCTCCCCTCCCTCCCACCCCCCATCAACCCTCAGTTTGTTCTCAGTTTTTAACAGTCTCTTATGCTTTGGCTCTCTCCCACTCTAACCTCTTCTTTTTTTCCTTCCCTTCCCTCATGGGTTTCTGTTAAGTTTCTCAGGATCCACATAAAAGTGAACACATATGGTATCTGTCTTTCTCTGTATGGCTTATTTCACTTAGCATCACACTCTCCAGTTCCATCAACGTTGCTACAAAAGGCCATAAGACATGAATAGACATATATATATGTGTATATATATATATATATGTACACATACAATGGGATATTACTTAACCATCAAAAAGAATGAAGTCTTGCCATTTACAATGATGTGAATGGAGGTAAAGAGTATTATGCTAAGAGAAATCAGTCAAAGAAATACAACCATATGATCTCTCTCACATGTGGAATTGAAGAAACAAAACAGATGAACATAGGGATAAAAGGGGAGAGAAAACCATAAAACAGACTCTTAAATTTAGGGAATATACTATGACTTGCTGGATGGGACATGATTGGGGGGGGATGTGTTAAATGTGTGATTAATAGGTGATGGGTATTAAAAAGGGCACTTGTTGTGATGACCAGTGGGTGTTGTATATAACTGATGAATCACTAAATCCTATACCTGAAACTAATATTACACTGTATGTTAACTAAGGGCAATTAAAATTTAAAAAATGAAACTACAAAAAAATTCTCACCTGATCCTTCTACTTCAGGATTTTGCTAGAATATACCTGAATTTTTTGTTTGCTGGAATTTTTTTCTATTTGAATAGTATATCAGTAGCAGGGAAAGATTTAGGTTTAAGAAATTGAAAAAAAAAGGTTAAGAGTTCCATATTCCTCCCTTTCCACTCGCCCATCGTCATCCTTTCTTTTCTTGGCTTCACCATGTTCTCCACCTTCTTTGCTATGCCCTTCACTTTCTTGGCTGTTGTCACTTTATTTTAGTAAAATTGAAAATGTTGGGCAGATTTCATATCAACATACTTTACTTTTAAGCCAGGTGACTTCCATTATTCTATTATATATGCTGCATTGTGTCTTGAAGTTTATGATAAGTATCTTTTTCCCTTTCGGACTGAAAATATTTAATAAGAGTCCATTTGGTAGTTCTTGTCTTAGGAAAAAACTTTCCTTGAAACTCTAATTGTCCTCTACCTCTTTACTACCACCAAAGAAAACAATTATCTGGCAACAACAATGAGAACCATTTCAAAGGGAAGCTGGAGAATTATTGGCACTGTAATAGACTTTGTGTAGTAGGAATTGTCCTTATAATATTATTTCATCCTCCATTGGTTATATGCCAAGAGATTTGAAAGCAACAGATCCCATATGCACCTCCAGGAGTGGACCCTGATGTTCCTAAGCCAATTAGAGTAATTCTATTGTATTAAACACTGAGATTAAGTTAAATTAAATGCTAGGGATTCATTCAGTTTAAAGGTGAGAACTTCCATAATTTGGAGGACTAATTCTCTCCTTCTCCCTCTCTCTCCCTTCTCCCCTACCTCTCTTTTACTGGTTTTGAATGAGAAATTATGTGGCCCTGGACCAACAGTATGCACTGCAAAATAGAAAGAGGGGAATAGACTAATAGACTGAGTCCTTGTAGATATCATTGAACTTCAGCATGCCTGCCCTATAGCTAGACTTTCCAAATATAAACCAATAAATTCTGATATTTTTAAGCAAGTTTGAGTTGAGTTGCTTGCAACTTAAAACTTCCTAACTGCTAGATCTTGCATTTTAAAGGCCTCTTTTTGAGCATTTTATATTGTTCATGTCAGTCAGCCAGCTTGTTACAATTCATCTGTTGAAAATGATTATATCTTAGATTCAAGAAAATAGGGAGTTCTTAACTGAGGTGAGGTGTGTTTCTAACTTTCCTAAAAATGTGAACAAACATTCTAAGACCAGGACATTTGAAAAAAATGTATTTTAGGGAGTTTTACTATTCTAAGATTCAAGTTTCTTGTAAAACTAAAACCCTAATGAGGAATTTATTCTTTATATTTCAGAGCATTCTCATCTGTCATAATATTGCAAGTGGGACATGGCAGAAATGCTTTATATACAAAGGTCATCAAGAGCCCCTCCTCTAGAACCTCTTTACATGCTTAAAAGATCCTAGATTTTTTTTTTATTGAACATTCAAATGTCATTCCTATCATGCAGGGGATTTTTGCTAACAGACATAATACTGGAAAAGCATGATTCATAACATGAATTCTTTAAGACATATTAACAGTGTCTACACTGTGGAAAGTTACACGAGTGTTTTAATGTTTTGGAGGTGTACTTTCTTGAGTACTCAAAGTACTTTGAGAGATCATGCTCTTCAAAATCCATTCAAACATACACCAAGAACTTTTAGAATTCACATCATGTAATAGACAAGTATGTTGATTATCCCCATAATGCTAGCAGCAAGAAGTTGTAGCTTACTCAGAAATTTCAGAGAAAGTTCCCTTTAGAAAATATAGTATTTGAAAAAAAGTTATAAATTTAAATAAAAGGATGACAAAACTATAGGGTTTCTAAGTACACTGTAAATGAAGTAAATAAAGAAGCAACTATTTGTTCATGTTTTACACCCAATGGGCCAGAATAATAACTCTCCCTTCTCTGTTCATTTCATAACACTTTACTAATTTCATGAATAATTTCATGGTATTGTTTACTGTATTTTACAACTGAATACACAACAGCAAATGGTTTTTAACTAGAAATGCAGCATCACTTTGGAGATTGTCTCAAGTGACATAGTAATGGTACTGTTGATATGGTGGGCTAAGCAAGGGCAATTGAACTTCTGATGTAGTATTTCCCATTATATATATATATATATATATATATATATATATTCTTGGTGTATTGAAATGAGGTAGTAATTTGTAGTCTTTGACCTCAGTTTCAACCATAATAAAGAAGTCATATTTCTCAAATAATACCAAGAATTAACACAAAAAGGTGATGGTGAGTATTTACAAGTAGCCAATTGGAATCAGAAATAAAAAGTTCTGGAGTAAAGCTGAGCTGGGAACTGAAGGGGACACACATATATTGAACATGGGATCTCCAAAAAAAATGACATAGATACATTTTATTGAATAATGTCATTGTTATTCTAAATTGTTTTTTTTTTTTGTCAAGCTGTCCACATGGATGGTGACTCTTTCCCTGAGGAAGTATTAACATAACACTTGCTCGTTTGTAGGAATTATAGGCAGAATTCAAAGGTAATTCAATTAACCCAGCAATTATTGAGAATTAATTTATGCCTATGTACCAAAAATTGTACTAGAATTATGGGAAATGAATAAAAATAAGCTTTTAATATTCTCATATATTCCACAAATTAACAAAAACCTTTTTTTGGGGGGTGCCTGGATGGCTCAGTCAGTTAAGCGACTGACTTTGGCTCAGATCATGATCTATATCATGGTTTTTGAGTTCAAGTCCCATGTCAGGCTCTGTGCTGACAGCTCAGAGCCTGGAGCCTGATTTGTATTCTGTGTCTCTGTCTCTCTCTGCCCTTCCCCCGCTTATATTCTCTCTCTCTCTTTCTTTCTCTCTCTTTCAAAAATAAATATTTAAAGAAATTAAAAAACTCTTCATTTTGTGTATTAAAATTAATACCAAATAATTTTTACATATCTGATAAAGATCACAAATTCCATCTATGCCCAGACCTTTGCAGTAAGCACAATTGTATTTGTCTATGATCTCTTCCCCCTGCTCCTCAGCCTGCAAAACAATTATTTCTTTGAGAATATTGCTTTCTCTCTTAAGTTTCCCCCAAATATGCTGGTCATTGTTTGTGTGTGATTCTAATACAGAGACCCAGCAAATATAATTAATTATTAAGTATTCTGAATTTAGTACTTCCCATTCAAAGTCTCAAGACTTCCAGAATTTTCTACTAAGAATATGCCTCCTAATAATTCAGATAGGATATTACGTACTGGTTGCTTGAATATAAGATTTCCAGAAAAGAAATGCCAAGGTAGAGTTTGAAAATGTGACATTATTTCAATATTCTATAAAACTAATTGAAAAATGAGAAATGTTACAGAGTTTCAGTAACACACTGCTTACCCCACCATACCAATAATACTGTTATTGCACAATTGAGACAGCCTTAAAATGGGATATTCTTTTTGATAAGGAAATCAGTAGCTATTTCTAATATATTCATAAAATAGACATATATTTTTGAAACTGTGTCAATTTTATGAGAACACTGGAATTGATATTATGGGTTAAACAGGACGTGATTAATATTCTGAAGTCAAATTTTCACATTCAATTAGATGATGTATTGCAATGGTGTGACTTATATTCTTTACCAAAAGATTTTGACCACAGTTTAAGAAATAATAAAAAATAATGAAACAAACAACATGGATAGATTTCATAGACATCATTAGGAGTAAAAGAAGTTAGACAAAATAAAACTATATGCTAATTTTTTCATATACATGAAAATTAATTTTGAAGCTAAATTTTTTAATGTTTGTTTATTTTTGAGAGAGAGAGAGAAGAAGTGCAAGTTCGGGAGGGGCAGAGAGAGAGGGGGAGACACAGAATCTGAAGCAGGCTCCAGGCTTTGAGCTGTCAGCACAGAGCCCAATGCAGGGCTCGAACTCACGAACCGCTAGATCATGACCTGAGCTGAAGTCTTAACCGACTGAGCCACCCAGGCACCCCTGAAATTTATTTTGAGAAAAATTAATCCATGTTGACTAATGTCTGAATAATGGTTACCTGGTGATACTGACTAAAAGAAGGCATAAAGGAGTCTTTGGGGTGCTGGAAATTTTTTTATGTCCTCATTGGGGTGGTTCCACATGTGCACACGTATGTAAATTTTCATTGAGTTGTAAGTTTAATATATGTCCACTGTTATGTCTGTATTTATACCTCAAAAACATTTTTAAAAGGAAGAAAAGTGTTAGCTAGGGGCAAAGCAGTAAAAGAGGTGGCATATGTGCCAAAGAGTAGTATACAGTGTACAGTGTATTTATTCTTACAGGACCATATATATATATATATATATTTGGTTTCAGGACCATATTATTAACATACTGTAATGCTTTCGGTTAGAATCAACTCCTAAGATTTTATTAAAGAAATATCCATCCATTTTATTTTTATTGCTACTTCAACACATTAGTACTAAAATCTTTTAAGAGAATAAACTTTAAAAAATATATAGTCCACAGATTACTGTGTTGAGCTCAAATGGAATTTTGAAGCACAAAAAGTTTGAGACACTAAATAAACCAGTAAGGTGACTATTATATTTTACTTTGAAATTCTTTAAAAACTTACTGTGTATCAATATTTGGATTAGGCAAAATATACCATAGTAATGGAAGAAGTCAAATGGCTTTAGAAATTTCTTCCAGCCATGACTTTATTGATAAACTATGCTGTGTCCTGAAAAATTTGAAGTATAGAGATCTGAGGGAATGATATATGTATGTTCTGACACTTCTCAGAATAACAATTTAGGGGAAAAAACTGGAAAAAATAAATTCTGGATGAATTATATTAGCTAAAAAAAAGTTCACTGGTTGAATAAATCATAGTAAAGAGAAATGACCCTCCTTTTTATTATGGTTCTTTGAGGAGCTGTTGAGCCTTGGCCACCAAAAAAACCTGGGCCAAAAGGGACCAGAAAGATAGGAATGATTATATATCTATTTTGTGTGTATAAACCATAGTTTGAAATAATTAATTTTTTGGATTGTTTTATTCAAGCCTCATCTCTCAACTGAGCATGACAGTTGAGAGTTGACTATATTTCCCTGGAGTATGTCATACCTTATTCTATGAATAATATATCTTGTCCTTTCTACTGACTTCTTATCCAGCTTTACTCTCCTCTATGTATGAATCTGTCTTTGAAGTCAAGGGAGAGCATTCAAGGAGCAAGATAAAAATCTGGCCTCCAATTTGGTCCCATATGAAAGGAAACATCTTCTGATTTATTGTGTCCCTATGAACGCTTGCACAGAAAAAGATTCAAAGAAAAGCAAATAGGTAGCATGATTTCAATTTGACCCAGAATTGTAATATATACCAACAGTTAAAGTGGGATTAGGGAGTCTTTTCTGGTGTTGGAAAAACTGAAACCTAGATAGGTCACAGTTGGCAGTGTTACAATTCACTTAATGTATTATTTTAAGCAGAGATTCCTGAATTGAATTTTTTTGTATATTCCTTATAAAGAAGAAGTTACTGGCACTTGGTGGGAAATTCAAAGATGTTGTCATCATATTCAGTCTTGTTAAAACAAAGGAGACCCATCTTGAATCAGGACACATGAAGATACCACATGAGACGACTTAATTATTTCCAGGGAAATTTTGTTAATTAGAAAACTGATGTTCTAAAGATAATTGAAATATCCCACAAATTTCTGTGTATGACTATACTATATTGTTGTCAGTATTATTAAATATGTCAGTATAGTCTTTCTATACAGGAGACAAACAGCAAGTATTTTTTAGTCTCAAGTATAAAATATAGTGGCAGCAAACTTAATCTGGTGTTAATTAGGCTTGTGGAAAACTAAACCAAGCATCAAAAAACACAGATTATTTTAGACTTCGACTAGCATAAACAGAAATACTGAAGGGTTCATAACATGTTATGTTTGCTGACAGTCTTCCACTTTTTGACAAATCGATTTTATGTTGCTCATAAGCCCTGTCTTTATTGCCCTTACCTCCATCTTCTCATGGCCTAGAAGCAGCAGTTTGCTAATCCTTCCTATTTTTTGTGTATTTAAGCAAGATTACAAACTTCAAATACATTGAAAAATCAACCTGTATACAATCTTTCAAAACTACTTAAGTGTCCCAGTAATGGAAGTATCAGCCTTGTAAGTAAGCGCAAAACATTTTGGAAATCATCCGAAGTGTTTATTTATACACCATTTGTAATTACTAAGCAGGGATGGATGAAGTTATGGAAAATGTAAAACAGCAGAGTCTTTTCCATTAAATTGCAATTTACCCACAACAATGAAAGGATAGTACTGTATTTTTTTTTAAAGTCTGTTCTAATTGAGGAGTGTGATTATGTTCTACAAGCTCATTGACAAGCAAATGAAGACTTTTAAACTAGAGAAACCTTAGTACACATGTAAAATAATGAGACACTACAAAGAACAAGCAAAAAGGTATGAACAGTGTTCATATTTTACTCAAGAGCTCTTCAAAGTTTTATACACCTTGGTGATAACAGATCAAGTAATGAAATTTTTATCTTGTCTCTTCAAGTGACTTTTTTAAGGGATTCCAGAATATACTCTGAAATCTACTCCTTCATGTTCCAATCAGTATTTAAGCCCTCTATGCTTTCTCAGAAACTACTATTTCCTTCCTCCTCTCTTCCCTCCCTCTCTTTCCTTCCTTCCTTGTTTCCTTCCTTATGTCCTTCTTTCTTTCATTCCTTCCTTTCCTTCTTTCTTGCCATCCTTACTACCCTCCTACTTTCTTTCTGTTTTTCCTTCCTCCCTTCTTTTTTCCTTCCTTTTTTTCCTGCTTTCCTGTCTGCCTACTCAACTTCATCTCCATTCTTTCCACATTTCAATTATCTTTCTCCCTCCTTCTCTTTTCCTTCCATCCTCTCCCCTCTTCTCTCACTTTATTTATTTCTTTCAATCTCCATCTCTCTACATTCCCATGAACATTTGTTAAACCCTTACTCTGTATGAGGTATTGAAGACATAATGTCAAGTAAGACAAAGTTCCTGTCCTCAAAAAGTAACAACTTCAAGAGATAAATGGACATGAACATCAAAAAGTACAGTATAACATGCTATAATTAAAAGCAACTATAGAGCAAGTAATATAATAGAGATATTTACTGCTGCCATAAGAAAACAATGAATGGGCATATATATAAGACTAGAGGAAATTATCAGGAAGGTTTCTTGGAAATTGTGATGCTTATGATGAACTTGAAAGAACAGATAGGAGTTCACTGCAACATTATTCACAATAACCAAGATACACACACACACACACACACACACACACTGGTAACCATACAGAGATGATACATATGATAATTAACTGGATTGTGGTTATCATTTCAAAAGGTATATGTATAGCAAAACATCTAGTTTTACACTTTAAATAAATATATATATATTTTTTGAGAGAGAGACAGTGGGGGGGGGCAGAAGGAGAGGAAAAGAGAGAAACTCAAGCAGGCTCCATGCCTAGTGTGGAGCCTAATGCAGGGCTCGATCTCACAACCATGAGATCATGAACTGAACCAAAATCAAGAGTCAGACACTTAACAAAGTCACCCTGGCACCCCTAAATATATACAATTTTTGTTTGTCAGTGATATCTCAATTAAAAAGAATAGATTAGAGATTCATAAAGAGGGGTGAAAGGCACCATAAGCAGTAAAATGAACATATACAAAAGCATGATGATAGCAGGCATTAAAGATGCATTCTGGAACCTATGTTCAATATACCGAGAGAAGGTGAATGTGAAGTATGGCAGGGGATCAGACGTTAGAAGTGTGTATTAATCAGAGTATGAAGTGCTTATGTGCTAAATGCAGGAAATTGATTTTAATCTAGAGTGTCTTGGAAGCCATTTGAATTATTTTAGGCATGAATATGGCATAATCATGTTACAGGTTTGTGAAAGATCACTTTAGAATCTGTGTTAAGGAAGAAAGAATAATATAACTTAAGGGACTCATGCAACAATGAGACAAGCATGAATAAGAGACCTAAGGAAAGGGCTTTGGAACAACAAAGGAGTGATTGATTTGAGAGTTACTGAGAATGTGTTCCATTAATACTGTTATAATCTGTAACCATACTGCTTTGGTTATGTCAGGTACATCTTTTTTTCACAGCATTTAAGACAATTGTAGCTATTATTCAATCACTCTAACACACTGTCTTGCACAACATCTCTTACATAGAAGGTGCTTAAAATATTTTTGAATAAATCAAAGTAATCTGGAATGACAAATAAATTATGGTTCAGAAAATGCGATACTGGAATTTAATATTTCAGAAATGGAGAAGTTTTAAATTAGTTTAAGCTTTAGAGTATATGCATGTAAACTGGTGGCTGGAGTGAAAGATAGTTGAAGAACAAGTAGTCATGAAACAAAGGTGCTAGATAGGTTATTTAGATGGATATTGGTTTGATTTTTCTTGAGCATGGATGAAAGAACCTATGCTCATTGTGGCTTCTGAGGAGGCAGAGTTTTTCTGTAACTTGGACTTGTGTGAGGAATAAGCTTAGGAAGTCCCTGAGCTTGCACTGATGAGTTAACAAGGCATAAAGAATTAGAAAGCCATAGAATGTACATACCCAAGTTTGGGTAAACAAGATTAGGTAAGTAGGACAAAGGCCCCCAACATAGGACAAAGGGATTTTTGTGCCAGCCCAGAATTTTGTTTTGTATTGACCCAAATCCCTAACACCACATATGTTCAAACGCTTTTTCCCATGCCCATGAGTTAATGTCCATGGTTTCATTGTCTCTGTGTATATCCATCTCGCTTGTAAGCCTGCTGATACTAAAAAAATGGAGCAAGGACCCTTATTCGGGGCTCTTGTCTCCTCCTGGACATTAGACTCTTTTGCATTTTTCAATCCTGCGTCCCGCTCTCTTGTTGGACAAGAGAGAACTTCAGACCCAGAGTCTACAACAGACTTGGTTTCAGACCTCTATAAAATTAGCTTCTAGTGAAGTGTTTATGCATAGGTAACCATTAATAAACAAAATTTTAGCATAAGTTAATATTAATATGATTAAAAACAAATGTGACTGTGAGATCTGAAAGAACACTGAAATTATTGCCTATAATTAAAACATTAAAATAATGGGGGCACCTGGGTGGCTCAGTTGGCCAAGCATCCAACTCTTGATTTTAGTACAGGTCATGATCTCACAGTAATGACATAGAGCTCAACATCAGGCTCAGCACAGAGAATGGTACCTACCTGGGATTCCCTGCCCCTCTGATTCTCTCTCTCTCTCAAAATAAATAAACAAAATATTTTAAAAAGAGGATTAAAATATAAGAACAATAGAGAACAACAGAGGAAAACCATATAATGATATTGACCAGTTGCACCTCTAGGTTTATAAGAATTACCTAAACATATGTATGTGAGGGAGACAAACTTGCCACAGTTAATCATGTTGTAGTAGATTAAATGTGCTTTTTTAAAAAAGGAGAAATTATTCTGTTCAGCACAACGTGTTTCAAAGTCAAATCTCAGTATTTGTATTAAAAAACACAGATAAGGTGTTAATATCTTATGATACATAACTGCTTCTTTTTATTTATTTATTTAGAGTGTGCAATCAGGGCAGAGAACGGAAGGAGAGAGAAGAATCTTAATCTGATTTTGTGCTAAAAGTGTATGCTCCACTGAAGCACAAGTCGATCCCACAACCCTGGGATCGTGACTTGAGCCAAAATCAAGAGTTAGATGCTCTGGGGTTCCTGGGTGGCTCAGTTGGTTAAGCATCCATCTTCAACTCAAGTCATGATCTAGTGGTTCATGAGTTTGAGCCCCATGATGGGCTCCAAGCTGACAGCTCAGAGCCTGGAGACTGCTTCAAATTCTGGGTCTCCCTCTTTCTCTACCCCTCCCCAGCTCACACTCTATCTCTCTCTCTCTCTCATAAGTAAATAAACATTAAAGTTAATTTAAAAAATAAAGAGTTGGATGCTTAACCAACTGAGCCACCCAGGTGCCCCTACATAATTGCTTCTAATCACTTTTGATTGCCAGTTTACTTTATTTTTTTTAAATTTAAATCCAAGTTATTTAATATATAGTGTAGTTTTGGTTTTAGGAGTATAATTTAGTGATTCATCACTTACATATATCACCCAGTGTTCATCCCAGCAATCCCATTTAATGCCCATCACCCATTTAACCCATCCTCCCACCTACCTTCCCTAAGCAACCCTCAGTTCTCCATATTTAAGAGTCTCTTAGGGTTTACCTCCCTCTCTGCTTTTATTTTATTTTTCCCTCCATTCCTCTATGTCCATCTGTTTGATTCTTAAATTACATATATGCATGAAATAATATATTTGTCTTTCTCTGACTGGCTTATTTAGCTTAGCATAATACACTCCTGTTCCAACCACGTTGTTGCAAATGATAAGATGTCATTCTTTTTGATCACCAAATAATATTCCATAGTACATATATACCACATCTTTATCGATTCATCAGCTTATGCACATTGGGCTCTTACCAAAATTTGGCTTTATTCTTGAATGAGTACTGTAACAATTAAATTAAAACGTAATAAATATTTATTTGTGAAATTATTTATTTGTATAAATATTCCTAATAGGATACTGACGAATAGATAAAATAAAAATTAAAATACAGCCTCTGTTATTCACAGTATGATAAAACACATCATCATTGGTGGAAAGACTCATACAGTAGACATTTAAAAAACTGGGTTCAAATCCATTTCTTGCACTTTGTAGCAACTTGGACAAGTTACTAGAGCACGTATACTTTGTACCAACTTGCACAAGTTACTAGAGCACATATACTAGAATATATTAAAAAACAATATATGGGGTAGGAACCAAGATGGCAGAACAGCATGGAAGTTTCTTTGTGTGTCTCACATGCATGAAATACAACCAGATCAACACTAAACCATCCTGCACATCTAGAAAACTGACTTAGGATTAACAAAAATCTGCACAAACCAAACCACAGAACTCACCAGGTACTCAGCATGGAGAGGTGAACTGGGAGAGAGAGAAACTGTGGAGGGCAGAGAACTGGTTTTGTTTTTGGAGAGAGAATGGAGATGAGGGGAGACTATGGGAAAAATACCTTCCCAAAAGCAGCTGGAGAGAAAGTGGAAAAGTGGAAAAAGGGAGAAAGGAGAGGGATTAAACTCCACTAAGACTCTATAAACAGGGGAGCACAGAGTCTGAAACTCTACAGCTTGATACCTGGTGATGCTCTCGTGAGAAGGGCGAACCCCAGGAACAGAGTGAAGCCTTGGGATCCTCAGGCCACACAGAGAGAGGCAGTTCCCCTGCTGGGAGGACATTTGGTAGATGCTGTGCAGCCCCACCATAAGCAAAGACCCCAGTGGACCCCAGAAAACAACCACGTTCTCTTGTGCTGGACAATGTTGTTAAGGGTGAAGCCTGGTGCCAGATGTGTGATGTGATTTTCCATAGGCCCTGAAACGCTGCTGCTACATGATCACATGAACTTTTTCTGGGGAGGGCTGGCACCCAGCCATGGTCGCTAGGCAACGGCAGCATCAAGGTCCCCCAAATGTTCCTGAGAGTAGCCAGCACCCAGCCATTGCTTAGCAAGACCCTCTCACAGAGTGGCAGAAGGGTCAAAGCCTCAGTCCCTCAGAAGAAAGGGGTCAGGAAAAACAGCCACGTCTGAGATAAAACTCAGGAGGGAAGTGCCACCTGGCAACCTGATGGCTGGGTCATGGGGAGTGTAAAAGTGAGCAGTGGACAGAAGCCAGAGACAAAGGACAGATGCACAATTGCTGATTGGGGAGAAGAGACCTCTGATACTAGAGCCTAGGTAGCAGGGTGATGCTATTTTCACCCCTCCCTCACATGCGCATACACACCTACAAGTGCCACAACAATCCACGCCAGTAGGCTAAACAGCGCCATCTAGTGGAAAATGGAGCCATTGCACCAAGCCCTGCCTAACTGGGCCAAACTCGCTCTTCAGGAACACCACACGTCATTCCACCTGCTTACTTTATGGACTACAAAGTGCTTCATAGTTTGACTTCTAGAGGAAAATGATGTAATTTCAATCATATTTCAGTTTGTTCCCTGGTCCATCCATTCAGTTTCTTTTTTTTTCTTTTTCATTTCTTTTTTTTTTCTTGAATACAGAAAGAGAAAAATATTTTTATATTCACTTTTTTAAAAATATTTTTCTTTAATTTTTTTCTACTATAATTTTTAGTTTTTTTGTAAATTTTTCAAATTCTATTTTACTTCCATCATTTCATTTTATTCTATTTCATTGTCTTCATTTTTTCACATTTTTAAACCTTTTTCTTTTTTTTTTTGTTTCCTTTTTTCTATAATCTATAATGCCCTTTTCAACACCCATACCAAAACACACTTAGGATCTATAATCATTTATTTGATTTGTGTGTGTGTGTGTGTGTTGTCTTTAATTTTTAATTTTTTAATTTTAATTTTTTCCCTCATTAATTTATTTTCTCCTTCAAAATGATTAAACAAAGGAATTCACCCCAAAAGAAAGAGGAGGAAGAAATGACAGCCAGGGACTTAACCAACACAGATACAAGCAAGATGTCTGAACTAGAATTTAGAATCATGATAATAAGAATACTATCTGGGGTAGGAAATAGATTAGAATTCCTTTCTGCAGAGATAAAAGAAGTAAAAAGTAGTCAGGATGAAATTTAAAAAATGCTATAACTGAAATGCAATCTCAAATGGATGCCACAGTTGCAAGAAAGGATGAGGCAGAGCAGCAATATAGAGGACAAACTTATGGAGAACAATGAAGCGGGAAAAAAGGAGGGAGACTAAGGCAAAAGAGCACAATTTAAGAATTAGAGAAAGCAGTGACTAATTGAAAAGTAACAACATCAGAATCATAGGGGTCCCAGAAGATGAAGAGAGAGAATAAGGGGTAGAAGGGTTATGTGAACATATCATAGTGGAAAACTTGCCTAACCTGGGGAAAGACACAAAAATCAAAATCCAGGAAGTACAGAGGACCCCCATTAGATTCAACAAAAACCGACCATCAACAAAGCATATCATAGTCAAATTCACAAAATACTCAGGCAAGGAGAGAATCATCAAAGTAACAAGAGAAAAAAAATTCTTAACCTACAAGGGAAGACAGATCAGGTTTGCTGCAGAACTATCCACAAAAATTTGGCAGGCCAGAAAGGAGTGGCAGGATATATTCAATATGCTGAATTGGGAAAATGTGCAGCCAAGAATTCTTTATCCAGCAAGGCTGTCATTCAAAATAGAAGAAGACATTAAAAGTCTCCCAGACAAACAGAAATTAAAGGAGTTTGTGACCACTAAACCAGCCCTGAAACAAACTTTAAGGGGGACTCTCTGAGGGGAGAAATGATGGAAACAAACAAACAAACAAACAAACAAACAAAAAAGACCAAAAGTAACAAAGACTGTAAAGGACCAGAGACCACCACAAGAAACTCAACTCTACAAACAACATAATGGCAATAAATTCATATCTTTCATTACTCACTCTAAATGTCAACGGACTAGGTGCTCAAATAAAAAGACATAGGGTAAGAGAATGAATAAAAAAAACCCAAAAACAAGATCCATCTATATGCTGATTACAAGAGACCCACATTAGACCTAAAGACACCTTTATATGGAAAGTATGGGGATGGAGAACCATCATGCTAATGGTTGACAAAAGAAAGCCAGAGTAGCCATACTTATATCATACAACCTAGAATTTAAAATAAAGACTGCAACAAGAGATGAAGAAGGGCATTATATCATAATTAAGGGGTCTATCCACCAAGAAGAACTAACAATTGTAAACATTTATGCCCCAAATGTTATATCACCAAAATATGTAAATCAATTAAACACAAGCATAAAGAAACTCATTAATAATAATACCAGAATAGTAGGGGACTTCAACACCATACTCACAGCAATGGACAGATTATCTAATCAGAAAATCAACAAGGAAACAATGGCTTTGAATGACACACTGGACCAGATGGACTTAACAGATATATCCAGAATATTTTATCCAAAAGCAGCAGAATATACATTCTTCTCCAGGGACCATGGAACGTTCTCCACAATAGATCACATACTGGGACACAAATCAGCCTTCAACATGTACAAAAGATCAAGATCATATTGTGCATATTTTCAGACCACAATGCAATGAAACTCGAAATCAACCACAAGAAAAAAATTAGAAAGGTAAAAAATACTTGGAGACTAAAGAACATCTTACAAGAGAAGAAACGGACTACTGAGAAGTTAAATAGGAAATTAAAAAATCCATGGAATCCAAACAAAATGATAATACCACAGCCCAAAACTTCTGGGATGCAGCAAAGGTGGTCATAAGAGGAAAGTATATGGCAATCCAGACCTTTCTAAAGAAGGAAGAAAGGTATCAGATACACAACCTAACCTTATACCTCAAAGAGCTGGAAAAAGAAGAGCAAATAGAACCCAAATGAGAAGAAGACAGGAAATAATAAAGTTCAGAGCAGAAATCAATGCTATCGAAAACAAAACAAACAAACAAACAAACAAACAAACGAAAAACAGTAGAAAACATCAATGAAACCAGAAGCTGGTTCTTTGAAAGAATTAACAAAATTGATAAACCACTAGCCAGTTTGATCAAAAAGAAAAAGGAAAGGACCCAATTCAATAAAATGGAGAATGAAAGAGGAGAGATCACAACCAACATAGCAGAAATAAAAACAATAATAAGAGAACAATATGATCAATTATATGCCAATAAAAATGGGCAATCTGGAAGAAATGGACAAATGACTGGAAATATATAAACTACCAAAATTGAAATAAGAAGAAATAGAAAATTTGAACAGACCCATAACCAGTAAATAAAACAAATTTTTAATCAAAAATCTCCCAAAAAACAAGAGCCCAGAGCCAGATCGCTTTCCAAGGGAATTCTAGCAAACATTTAAGAGAGTTAACACTTATTCTCTCGAAGCTGTACCAGGAAATAGAAATGGAAGTCTCCCAAACTCTTTCTATAAAGCCAGCATTATTACCTTAATTCCAAAACCAGACAAAGACCCCACTAAAAAGGAAAACTTGTTTCCAAAACCAGACAAAAACCCCACTAAAAAGGAGAAATATAGACCAATTTGCCTGATGAACATAGATACAAATATCCTCAACAAGATAATAGCCAACCGGATCCAACAATACATTGAAAATTTATTCACCATGACCAAGTGGTATTTATACGTGGGAGACAGGGCTGGTTCAATATCCTCAAAACAATCAATGTGATTCATCACATCAACAAAAGAAAGGACAAGAACCACATGATCCTCTCAATAGGTGCAGAGAAAGCACTTGACAAAATACAGCATCCTTTCTTGATAAAAGCTCTTAAGAAAGTAGGGAGAGAAGAATCATACCTCGAGATCATAAAAGCCATATATGAAAGACCCAATGCTAATATCATCCTTCATGGGGAAAAACTGAGAGCTGCCCCCCTAAGGTCAGGAATAAGACAGGGATGTCCACTCTCACCACTGTTATTCAACATAGTATTGGAAGTATTAGGTCAGCAATCAGACAACACAAAGAAATAAAAGGCATGCAAATTGGCCAGGAGATCAAACTTTCACTCTTCACAGATGACATGATACCCTACATGGGAACCCCAAAAGATTCCACCAAAAAAACTGCTAGAACTGATCCATGAATTCAGCAAAGTGGCAGGATATAAAATCAATCCACAGAAATCAGTTGCATTCCTATACACCAACAATGAAGTGACAGAAAGAGAAATCAAGGAATTGATCCCATTTACAATTACACCAAACCCACCAAATACCTAGGAATAAATCTAACCAAAGAGGTGAAAAATATATACACTGAAAACTATAGAAAGCTTATGAAAGAAATTGAAGAAGACACAAAGAAATGGAAAAAGATTCCATGCTCCTGGATAGGAAGAACAAATATTGTTAAAATGTCAATACTACCCAAATCAATCTACATATTCAATGCAATACCTATTAAAATAACACCAGAATACTTCACAGAGCTAGTACAAACAATCCTAAAATTTGTATAAAACCACAAAAGCAATCTTGAAACAGAAAACCAAAGCAGGAGGCATCACAATCCCAGACGTCAGGCTGTATTACAAAGCTGTAATCATCAAGACAGTATGGTACTGGGACCAGAACAGACACTCATATCAGTGGAACCAAAAAGAGAACCCAGAAATGGACCCACAAAAACGTATGGCCAGCTAATCTTTGATAAAACAGGAAAGAATATCCAATGGAATAAAAACAGTCTCTTCAGCAAGTGGTGTTGAGAAAACTGGACAGTGACATGCAGAAGAATGAACCTAGACCACTTTCTTACACCATACACAAAATTAAACTCAAAATGGATGAAAGACATAAATATAATACAGGAAGCCATCAAAATCCTTGAGTAGAAAGCAGGCAAAAACCTTTTTGACCTTGGCCACAGCAACTTCTTACTCAACATGTCTCCAGAGGCAAGGGAAACAAAAGCAAAGATGAAATACTGGGACCGACCTCACCAAAATTAAAACTTATGAACAGGGAAGGAAACTGTCAGCAAAACTAAGAGGCAACCAACAGAATGGGAGAAGATATTTACAAATGACATTAGATAAAGGGTTAGTATCCAAAATCTGTAAAGAACTTATAAAACTCAACACCCAAAAAACAAATAATCCAGTGAAGAAATGGGCAAAAGACATGAATAGATATGTCTCCAAAGAAGACATCCAGATGGCCAAACAACACATGAAAAAAATGCTCAACATCACTCATCATCAGGGAAATATAAATCAAAACCACAATGAGATATCACCTCACACCTGAATGGCTAACAGTAACAACTCAGGAAACAACGGATGCAGAGAAAGAGGTTCTCTTTTGCACTGCTGGTGGGAATGCAAACTGGTGCAGCCACTCTGGAAAACAGTAAGGAGTTTTCTCAAAAAATTAAAAATAGAACTATGACCCAGCAATTTCACTATCAGATATTTATCCAAGGGATACAAGTATGATGTTTCAAAGGGACACATGCACCCCAATGTTTATAGAAGCACTATCAACAATAGCCAAAGTATGGAAAGGCCCCAAATGTCCATCGATGGATGAATGGATAAAGAATATGTGGTATATACATACAATGGAGTATTACTCAGTGATCAAAAAGAATGAAATCTTGCCATTTGAAACTACATGGATGGAGCTAGAAGGCATTATGCTAAGTGAAATTAGTCACAGAAAGACAAATATCATATGACTTCACACATATGAGGTCTTTAAGACACAGAACAGATGAACACAAGGTAAGGGAAGCAAAAAATACTATAAAAACAGGGAGGGGGACAAATCATAAGAGACTCTTCAATATGGAGAAGAAATGGGGGTTACTGGAGGGGTTTGGGGAGGGGGAACGGGCTAAATGGGTAAGGGGCATTAAGGATTCTACTACTGAAATCATTGTTGGACTATATGCTAACTTAGATGTAAATTTAATTTTTTAAAAAAAATAAAAAAATAAAAAGACTTTAAAAATAATATGTGTAAAATAATTTACAGAAACTTGTTAAATCAATATATTTAGAGACAAAAATCTGGTGAGTAATACACACACATATACCCGTAAGTGTGCTAGATGGTTAATTGTGACGTGTTATAAAAGAGTCAGAAATGGAGTGATGGAGGGGTGTCTGGGTGGTTTAGTTGGTTAAGTGTTCAATTTCAGCTCATGTCATGATATCATGGTCCTTGAGTTAGGGCCCCGCGTTGGGCTCTGTGCTGACAGTTCTGAGCCTGGAGCCTGCTTTGGATTCTGTGACTCCCTGTCTCTCCATCCCTCCCCTCTCGCACTCTGTTCTCTCTCTCTCTCTCTGAAAAATAAATAAAAATTAAAAAAATATAAATGAAGTGTTGGAGAAATTTGAATTGGAGATATTTAGGCATGGAAGATAATTATTTTCAAAAGAAACAACAAATCAAAATCTTCTAAACAGAATAAACATGAAGTGGTCCTTCCCAAACCTTGTATTCATAGAAATGGTGATTATTAAAAATCTATCTTGAGTACTGTCAGCTTAATATTATTTGAAGAAACTTTTAATGGCTAAGATTTTTCAACTGTGATGCATTTTTAGGAGAAACAAATAAGCCACAGGAAAACAACTTGATATTGAAGAATTTTAAGTAAAATTTCCAGATTTTTTTTCTGGGGAATAGTACATATAAAGCTCAGCCATTTGTGTATCCTTTACATCTCTAGTCCTAAATGAGAAGTAACTCTCAAGCGGGTCTTGTAATATCTTCAAGTAGGAAAAAAAATATGAACAAAAGATATCAAATTACAATCACTCAACTATATAATATCTAGAAGTGAACCTGCAGCAATTTGTAAAGACTGCCAAAATGTATTATTTTATTTTCTTTTAAGCCTCAGTTAACTCCCAAATTTAGTCACTAAGAAATAACTACCTCAGGCATTCAGTTAATTGAAACTATTGTCAAACAGGTGTTCTGACATAATATTATCCAGCTTTGTTATCGGGTGAGGTGTTACATATTTGGAAGAATAATGGTTATGAACACCTAGTAACTGAAGTTACTTTCCTTCCTACTCCCTAGCCTGAAGAAGACATGGTAGAATGGACTGGATATAGCTATTGGTTCAGACAGGAAATACATCAGAAAAAAAAAACACATTGATAAAAGTAAGGAGTAGGCAATTGTAAAAACAGAGATCAATGCATAGAGGTGTATTAGAAAATATGTCTGTGTGTGTGCGTGAAGAAATATGAAAAAGTAGAAACATAATTGAAATGAGTTCTAGTCTCCGCTCTGCAAACAATTTTGAGCATTCTCCTCTCTGGGCCTCAATTTTATCATCTGTAAAATGAAGCCTTACTTTAGATAATATCTAAGGTCCCTTCCAATTCTAATATCTTATAAGTGAATTTTCTTTCCTAATAGTTTTTATCAGGAATGATTTTTATATACTATAAAAGTTGAAGCATTGAAGAAAAATATGATACATTTTCATTTTATAATTTTGACTTTTTTCCCTTTCATCAGATATTTAGTCCTTTCCTTAAAATAATTATATATTACTTATATTAATAATATATATTGTATTTCATATTTAATATTAGCATTATAGAAGACTACAATAAAAATTTCATGCTTTTGGACACCTAAAAATTTCAGAATTTATTATAAATCCTTATATTTGCTAATGAATACATTATGTTTTATTTATGCATGTTCAAGAGTTATCATTATAGCTAGTAGTCACATTTCAATGATCCCCACAGAGTGACCTAGCAACCAACTCACCAGAGGAAAAAAAAATCTCAAGAATGATTCTTAACAAAAGTAAGCAACATTTTTAATCATCTTTTGTGGCAAGGTGATGTAACTATTAGACTTACTATATTTATCCATCTGTATACACTTATATCTAATAAATACTCTCTGGTTAAAAATAGCTTCCATTATAGACAAAGGAAATACTGGAGATGAGCACATTTAAAATATAGGACTGATATATATATATATATATATATATATATATATATATATATTTAATGGAAGAAAGGGAGAAGGTAGAGAGAGAAAAAGGAATGCAAGAGGGTAAAATAAAGACTGGCAGTGCTTGCATTACAGTAATAAAACTGTAGATAAGTTTTATTTCCTTTATTTTATTTATTATGTTTTACTCTTTTTTAATTTAATTTTTTTTAATTTACATTCAAATTAGAATATAGTGCAACAATGATTTCAGGAGTAGATTCCTTAATGCCCCTTACCCATTTAGCCCATCCCCCCTCCCACAACCTCTCCAGTAACCCTCTGATTGTTCTCCGTATTTATGAGTCTCTTCTGTTTTGTCCCCATCCTTGTTTTTATATTATTTTTGTTTCCCTTCCCTTATGTTCATGTGTTATCTCTTAAAGTCCTCATATATGTGAAGTCTTATGGTGTTTGTCTTTCTCTGACTAATTTCGCTTAACATAATACCCTCTAGTTCCATCCATGTAGTTGCAAATAGCAAGATTTCATTATTTTTCATTGCTGAGTAATACTCCATTATATATATATATATATATATATATATATATATATATCACATCTTCTTTATCAATTCAACAACTCAGGCAACAACAGATGTTGGTGAGGATGTGGAGAAAGAGGATCTCTTTTACATTGTTGGTGGGAATGCAAACTGGTGCAGCTTCTCTGGAAAACAGTATGGAGGTTCCTCAAAAAATTAAAAGTAGAACTACCCTACGACCCAGTAATTGCACTACTAGGTATTTATTTTACTTTTATACTTTAGGTATTTTCCACACTAAGCAGAGAGTTAACAGAAAAACAGCAACACTTTCCCCAGAAGAAAAAGCAATTTTATAAATGTAGATAGGCATACAAATCCCATCAGCTAATTTTCAATTATACATTTATCTTAATTTCCATTACCTGTACCCAATGCCCAGACACTCTTATTACCTATCTTGGTTAACAGCTTCCTAACTGTCCTTCGTGTCACCACTCATGCCCCTATACAAATCCATTCTTTACAGAGCAACCAGAATACTTTAAAAAAATTTTTTTAATGTTTATTTATTTTTGAGACAGAGAGAGACAGAGCATGAACGGGGGAGGGTCAGAGAGAGGGAGACACAGAATCCAAAGCAGGCCCCAGGCTCTGAGCTGTCGACACAGAGCCTGACGCGGGGCTCGAACTCACAGACCGTAAGATCATGACCTGAGCTGAAGTCGGACACTCAACTGACGGAGCTACCCAGGCGCCCCCAGAATATTTTTTTAATGTAAATTAGAGTACATATTCTCTTGCTTAATAATTTTCCATGACACCTAATCATGTATGACAATATTTCTACACTTTGTTTTAGCAATAGACTCATACAGACAAATAAATTTTTACTATGTGAGTCTATTAAAAACAGGGTGTCAAAAATTAAAAAGTTACTTTTATGATTAAAGCTGAAGTTCTGGACCTAAAACCATGTCTGCTTGACACCTGAGGTCATGGTGACATCTGAAGATATTCATAAAACTAAAACTTTCCAGTTAAGTTTTAGAAACAATAATATAGAGTATGAGGAAAAAAATTCTTAGCATAGCTTCAAAATGCCTTTTGATCTTTCCTCTCTTTACTTTCTGGTCTTATCCCTTGTCGTTACCCCAGGCCTTGACGTTCCAAAGACACATTTAGTTACCTTATGCCTCTGAATAATATAAATATTCTGCACAAAATCCCCACTGCCTTCTTGCTTAACTGATAAAGTAATATTCATATTTCCAAGACCTAAATGTGAGACAGGACATAATCAAACTCCTAGAGGAGAACACAGTCAGTAACCTCTTTGACATTGGTCTTCAAAACTATTTTTCTAGATATGTGTCCTGAGTTGAGGGAAACAAAAGCAAAAATAAACTATTGGGACCGTATCAAGATGAAAAGCTTTTGCACTATTGGTGGGAATGCAAACTGGTGCAGCCACTCTCGAAAACTGTATGAAGGTTTCTCAAAAAATAAAAATAAACTACCCTATGACCCAGAAATTGCACTACTAGGTATTTATCCCAAGGGTACAAAAATACGGATTTGAAGGAGCAAATGTACATCAATGTTTATAGCAGCACTACACACACACACACACACACACACACACACACATCACACATTCTTTGACATCTTCTTTATCCGTTCATCACTTGATGGGCATTTGGAATCTTTCCATAATTTGGCTATTGTTTATAGTGCTGCTATAAACATTATATACATAATAGGATATTACTCGGAGATCAAAAAGAATGAAATCTTGCCATTTGCAACAACGGATGAAACTAGAGTATTTTATGCTAAGCAAAATAATTTATCCAGAGAAAGACAAGATGGGTGGGAGAATGGGCTAAATGGGTAATGGGCATTAAGGAGGGCACTTATAGGGATAAGCACTCGGTGTTATATGGAAGTGGTGAATCCTGGGTTCTACTCCTGAAACTGATAATACACAGTCTGTAACTTGAATTTAAGTAATTTTTTTTTTAAAAAGCTTATGCAAAGCCAAGAAAACAATCAGCAAAACTAAAAGGCAGCCTACAGAATGGGAGAATACATTTGCAAATGACATACCTGGAAAAGGGTCAGTACCCAAAATCTATAAAAAACTTATCAAACTCTACATCCCCCCAAAATAATTCAGTTAAGAAATGGGCAGAAGACATGAATACACATTATTCTAAAGAAGACATACAGATGGCTGACAGACACATGAAAACATGCTTAATATCTGTCATCATCAGGGAAATACAGATCAAAATCATGATGAGATATGACCTCACACCTGTAAGAATGGCTAAAATTAACAACACAGGAAACAACAGGTGTTGGCAGGGATGTGGAGAAAGGGGAACAGTATTACACTGTTGGTGGGAATGAAAACTGGTGCAGCCACTCTGGAAAACTGTATGGAGATTCCTCAAAAAGTTAAAAATAGAACTACAATGATCCACAATTTCACTACTAGGTATTTACCCAAAGCATAAAAAAATACAGGTTTGAAGGGGTACATGCATCTTGATGTTTATGACAGCATTATCAAAAATAGCCAAACTATGGAGAGAACCCAAATTTACATTGACTGATGAATGGATAAAGAATATGTGGCATACATACACAATGTAATATTACTCTGGCATCAAAAACATTGAAATCTTGCCATTTACAATGACATTAATGGACCTAGAGAGTACTATGCTAAGCAAAATAAGTCAGACAGAGACAAATACCATATGATTTCACTCATATGTGGAATGTAAGAAAGAAAACAGATTAACACAGGAGAAAAGAAGGGAGAGGAAAACCAGGAAACAGACTCTTAATGATAGAGAACAAACTGAGGGTTAATGGAGGGGAGATGGAAAGGAGGTGGGTTAGACTGGTGATGGGTATTAAGGAGTACAGTTGTTTTGATGAGCACTGAGTGTTGTATGTAAGTGATGAATCACTAAATTCTACACATGAAATTAATTTTACACTGTATGTTAACTGACTGGAATTTAAATAAACACTTGAAGTAAAAAAAAGTAATATTCATATTTAAAACACTTTCTGTTTCTACTTCTTAATTAACTCTTTAAATCTAAATGCTATCTTTATGTCAGCAGCCATGGTAAACATACTTTTTTTTAAAAAAAGGCCATTTCTCAGAGTTTTAAAATAAGAACATATACAACTTCATACACAAAATTTCTTTGATCATGTACTTTCCTCATGGAAACCCAGGTGCCATTTATGAGGGTAAAAAATGAAAATACATACATATGCTTCCCTATTCCAAGATTGCTATTCTCTAATGATCCCCTGTTTTCCTCTACCTGGCTAAATAAACATGGGTCTTAATAAAATTGCACTTTCAGAACAAGTACCAACATGTCCAAATTATAATTATTAAGAGGTAAAATACACATCATAAACATCACTGCCAAGTTAAATATTTGATAGAATTATTTGCTCCATTCATGTTTTTTAGAAAATTCTTGCACCTGAAAATTCCACTCACACCTAGATGATTCTGCATGGTTTATGCCTATGAAAAGCAGTAGTAGAGATTCAAAGGCTCTGTGGATTAGTGCCAAAAGGGGTAGGACTCCTATAATTTGCTTTGTGAAGGTGGTTGGCTGAATATCTTGTAGGAGGATGACCACACCCAATAAGTTTATCTCTGTCTTGACAACACCCTCAAAACTATTTACCTTTAATTGGAATTCCTATAAGCTCTCCTTACAACTGCCACTTAGAGGCAAGAGAGGCCTACCCCTTTCATGCCTAAAGCTCCAAGATATTACACAGCCTAGGATGTGCACATAAGTTTACAAACAGTGATACAGCATTATTTGAACTATTTTAAAGAAGTGAAAGGAAGATCCAGGCCTTTAATCCATTTTGAATTTATTTTTGTGTATGGTGTAAGAAAGTGGTCCATTTTCATTATATTGCATGTTGTTTTCCAGTTTTGCCAACAAAATTTATAAAAGAGATTAACTTTTTCACTGGATATCCTTTACTCCTTTATTGAAAATTAATTGACCATATAGTTGTTGGTTCATTTCTGGGGATCTAAATGTAAGACAGGAAACTATGAAAATCCTACAGGAGAACACAGGCAGTAACCTTTTTGACATATGCCATGGCAACTTATTACTAGATAGATCTCACATAAGGGAAACAAAAGCAAAAAATAAACTACAGGTACTTAATAAAAAAAACTTCTTCACAGTGAAGGAAACAATAAACAAAGCTGAAAGGCAATCTATGGAATGGGAGAAGATATTTATAAATGGCATATATGGTAAAGAGTTAGTATTCAAAATCTATAAAGAACTTTTAAAACCCAACACCCTAAAAAAACAAATACAGTTAAAAAATGGATAGAAGGACATGAGTAGACAATTTTCCAAAGAAGACATACAGATGGCCAACAGACACCTGAAAACATGTTCAACATCACTCATCATCAGGGAATTATAAATCAAATCTACAATGATATATCACCTCATACCTCACCTCAGAATGGCTAAAATCAAGAATACAAGAAAAAATAGGAGTTGGCAAAGATATGGACAAAGAGAAACTCTCCTACTCTGTTTGTTGAATCCAAACTGGTAAAGCCAATCTGGAAAACAGTATGGAATTCCTCACAATGTTAGAAATAAAACTACCCAACTTTTGTTCATTAACATTTATTTGTATCTTTACCAAAAAGTAATTCAAAGCGGCAAATTATATGTTGTGGTCTATATGAGAGTTATAATCAAAGCACACAGATTTAACCCTGATCCATCCTCTGTTCCTGTTGGGACCAGTTTTTCAAAATTCAATCAAATGAATAATACATTCTACAATTATACTCAGTTTTTTTGAGATATGTCTTTTTTCAACTCATCTAAAGACAAGAACAGTTTGTTTACTTATTTTTTGTCCAAAGTATGGTTTTTAAATTTCATGCTGGGCTTATAATACCATAAATATATTGATATTCTATTTTATGTTAAACATTCTTATTTATTTATTTATCTATTTATTTATTTATAACATATAGTGTAATATTGGTTTCAAGAATAGAATTTAGTGATTCATCACTTACATATAACAACCAGTGCTTATCATATCAAGTGTCCTCCTTAATACCCATCACCCATTAAGCCCATCTCACACCGACCTCCATCCATCAACCCTGTCCATTCTCTATCATTAAAAGTCTCTGGGGCGCCTGAGTGGCTCTGTCAGTTAAGTGTCCAACATCGGTTCAGTTCATGATCTCACAGTTCATGAGTTCAAGCCCCGCATAGGGCTCTGTGCTGACAACTTGGAGCCTGAAGCCTGCTTCGGATTCTGTGTCTCCCTCTTTTTCTGCCCCTCCCCCACTTGTGCTCTGTCTCTGTCTCCCTCAAAAATAAATAAACGTTAAAAAAATTTAAAAAAAATAATAAAAGTTGCTGATTATCTGTTTTCCTTTCTCTCTTTTTTCCTTTCTGCTGTGTTTATGTTTTCTTTCCTAAATACCACATATGAGTGAAATCATATGGTACTTGTTTTTCCCTGACTGACTGGCTTCACTCAGCATATCACACTCTAGTTCCATACACATCATTGCAAATGGCAAGATATTGTTTTTGATGGCTAAGCAATATTCCATTGTATACATATACCATATCTTCCTTATCCATTTATCAGTTGATGGGCATTTGAGCTCTCCCCATTGTTTGACTATTATTGATAATGCTGCTATAATCATTGGGGTGCATGTACTCATTCAACCTGTATTTTTGTATCCTTTGGTTAAATTCCTTCTTGTGCAATTGCTGGATTGTGGTAGTACTATTATTAACTTTTTGAGAAACCTTGATAATATATTCCACAGTGGCTCTGCAAGTTCACGTTTCCACCAACAGAGTAAGAATATTACCTTTTCTGTAGCCTCCCCAACATCTACTGTTTCCTCAGTAGTTCATTTTAGTCATTCTGACAGTTGTGAGGTGATATATCATCATTGTTTTGATTTTTGTTTCCCTAATAATGAGGGATGTTGAGCATCTTTTCATATGCCTGTTAGCCATCTGTATGTCTTCTATAGAAAAAATGTCTATGCATGACTATTGCCCATTTTGTAACTGGATTATATGTTTTTGGGATGTTGAGTTTTATAAGTTCATTACATATTTTTGATATTAACCTTTTATCAGGTATGTTATTTGCAAATAACATATCCTATTCCATAGGCTGCATTTTAGTTTTTTTTTGATTGTTTCCTTCATGAGCAGAAGCTTTTTATCTTGATGAAGTCTCAATTGTTCATTTTTGGTTTAGTTTCCTTGCCTTCAGAGACGTGTCTAGAAGGAAGTCGCTACAGCCGATTTCAAAGAGGTTGATGCTTGTGTTCTCCTCTAGGATTTTGACAGTTTCCAGCTTGATATTGAGGTCTTTCATCCATTTTGAATTTATTTTTGTGTATGATGTAAAAAACTGGTTCAGTTTCATTGTTCTGCATGTTGCCTTCCCGTTTTCCCAACAATATATATTGATGAGACCTTCTTTTTTTCCATTGGATATTCTTTCGTGTTTGTAGAAGATTAGTTGACCATATTGTAGTGGGTCAATTTCTGGGATTTTTATTCCATTCCATTGATCTATGTGTCTGTTTTTGTGCCAGTACCACACTGCCTTGATGACTACAGCTCTGAAATAGAGCTTGAAGCCTGGAATCATGAGGCCTCCAGCTTTGCTTTTCTTTTTCAGAATTCCTTTGGATATGGGGGGTCTTTTGCTGTTCTGTACAAATTTTGGGACTGTTTGGTCACTGTGAAGAATGTTGGTACTATTTTGATAAAATAGTACTAAATGTGTAGATTGCTTTGGGTAGTATAGACATTTTAACAATGTTTTTTCTTCCAATCCATAAGCATGGAATGCTTTTCCACTTTGTGTCATCTTCAATTTCTTTCAAAAGTATTCTATAATTTTTAGAGTACAGATTTTTTACCTCATTGGTTTGGGTTATTCTTATGTATTGTATGGGTTTTGGTGCAATTGTAAATGGGATCAATTCCTTAATTTATTTTTCTGGTGCTTAATTATTGGTGTATAGAAATTCAATGCAACAGATTTCTGTATGTTGATTTTGTATCTTGAGACTTCACTGAATTTTTGTATCAGTTCTAACAAATTTTGGTGTCCTTCCTTTTCTACATAGAGTATAATGTCATAGGCAAATAGTGAAAGTTTGACTTCTTCCTTGCCAATTGGGATGCCTTTTGTTTTGTTTTGTTTCTTAATTGCTGAGTCTAAGACATCCAGTACTAAGTTAATAGTGACAGTAAGAGTGGACATCTCTATTTGGTCTGTGACTGAAATGAAAAAGCTCCCAATTTTTCCACCTTGAGGATGATACTAGCTTTGGATCTTTCATATATGGCCTTTATGATGTTGAGGTATGTCCCATCTACTCTTACTTTGTTCAGGGTTTTTATCAAGAATGGATGCTCTGTTTTCTCAAATGCTTTTTCTGCATCTTGTGAGAGGATCATATGGTTCTTACCCATTCTTTTATTAATATGGTGTATCGCATTGATTTACTTGCTAACACTGAAACATCCCTGCAGTCCAGGAATAAATCCCATTCGATCATGGTAGAAGATTATTTTAATGCAATGTTGAATTTGATTTCCTAGTATCTTGTTGAAAATTTTTGCATCCATGTTCATCAGGGATACTGACTCATAATTTTCCTTTTTAGTGAGGTCTTTATCTGGTTTTGGAATCAAGATAATGCCTCATAGAATCAGTTTGGTTTTCCTTTCCATTACATTTTTGGAACAGTTTGAGAAGAATAGGTCTTTTTTTAAACATAATTTATTGTCAAATTAGCTAACATACAGTGTGTAAAGTGTGCTTTTGGTTTTTGGGGGTAGATTCCATGGTTCATCACTCACATAAAACACCCAGTGCTCATACCAACAAGTGCCCTTCTCAATGCCCATCACCCATTTTCCCCGTCCCCCAACCCCCATCCACCCTCAGTTTGTTTTCTGTATTTAAGATTCTCTGATGGTTTGCCCTCTCCATACCTGTTTGTAATTAATTTTTCTCTTCCCTTCCCTCATGGTCTTCTGTTAAGTTTCTCGATATGAGTGAAAACATGATATCTGTCTTTCTCTGACTGACTTATTTCACTCAGTATAACACTTTCCAGTTCTATACACATTGCTGCAAATGGCACCATTCAATTCTTTCTCATTGCCAAGTAGTATTTCATTGTATATATAAACCACATCATCTTTACCCATTCATCAGTTGATGGACACTTAGACTCTTTCAATAATTTGGCTATTGTTGAAAGCACTGCTATAAACATTGGGGTACATGTGCCCCCATGAATAAGCACTCCTGTATCCTTTGGATAAATTACTACTAGTGCCATTTCTGGGTCATAGGATAGTTCTATTTTTAATTTTTTGAGGAACCTCCACACTTTTCCAGAGTAGCTGCACCAGTTTCCATTCACACTAATAGTGCAAGAGGGTTCCCTTGCATCCTCTCCAGCATCTGTAGTTTCCTGAGTTGTTCATTTTAGCCACGCTGACCCATGTGAGGTGACATCTCAGTATGGTTTTGATCTGTATTTCCCTGATGATGAGTGACGTTGAGCATCTTTTAATGTGTCTGTTGGCCATCTATATGTCTTCTTTGGAAAAGTGTCTATTCATGTCTTCTGCCCATTTCTTCACTGGATTATTTGTTTTTCGGGTGTTGAGTTTGGTAAGTTTTTATAGATTTTGGATACTAACCCTTTACCTGATATGTCATTTCCAAATATCTTCCCATTCCATCAGTTCCCTTTTAGTTTTAGAGGGGCAGAATGGGTCAAAGCCTCAGTCCTTTGGAAGTAAGGGGCTGGGAAAAACAGCCGCATCTGAGACAAGACTCGGGAGAGAGGTACTGCCTGGGCCCTGGTCATAGGGAGTGAAAAAGCGGGGAGTGGACGAGAGCCGAAGACAGAGAATGGTGCTCGATTGCTGATCCTGGAGAACAGACTGGATAGCTGGGTGGCAGCATTATCACCACTCATGCACCTGTGCTTAAGCACCTACAAGCACTGCACAATCCACCCCAGTAGGCTAGCAGCGCCATCTAGTGGAAAGCAGAGCTGTTATACCGAGCCCCATCTGGGCCAACTTCACTCTTCAAGAACACAAGCCTCAATGCAGGCTTAATATATGGAGTATAAAAAGCTACATAGACTGACCTCTAGGGGAAAACGAAGCAATTTCAGTCCTACTTCAAGCTATTAGCAGTTTCATCTATTCAATTTTTTTTTCATTTTTTTTCTTTTTCCTTTTTCTTTTCTACAATTCTTTTCTTTTTCTTGAATACAGAAAGAAAAAATCATTTTTTAATTTTCAATTTGTATTAAAATATCTTTTTAAAAATTTTATTGCTATATTTTTACTTTTGTGTAATTTTTTTTCAAATTCTATCTTACTCCCATCATTTTATTTTAGTCTACTTCACTGTATTCACCTTTTCAAATTTTCAAAGAATTTACTGTTTTTTCATTCTTTTCCTTTTTTCTCTTTTTCATTACTTTATTTTTTTCTTGAATACAGAAAGAGAAAAAACTTATTTTTACTTTAAATTTCTCTTAAAAATATTTTTATTTAATTTTTATTACTATATTTTTCTGCTTTTATGTAATTTTTTTTCAAATTCTATCTTACTCCCATCGTTTTATTTTAGTCTACTAGAGTGTATTCACTTTTTCAAATTTTCAAATGATTTATTTCTTTATTTTTATCTTTTTACTCTTTTTGGTTTATTTTCTTTTTTCATAAATACACAAAAAGAAAAAAATGATATTTATTTTTAATTTTATTAAAAATATTTTTCTTTAATTTTTTCTACTATATTTTTACTTTTGTGTATATTTCTTCAAATTCTCTTTCACCCCCATCATCTCATTTCAGTCTACTTCAGTGTATTCATTTTTTCAAATTTTCAAACAAATTCCTTTTTTTCTCCCCCCTTTTTTCCTTTTTTTTTCTTCTAATCTGTTAAACCACTTTCAACACCCACACCAAAACACACCTAGGATCTAGCATCATCTGTTCAATTTGTGTGTAAATGTGTTTTTAATTTTTAATTTTAATTTTTTTAATTTTAATTTTTTTTAATTTCAGTTTTTCTACCTTATTAATTCCTTTTCTTCTTTCAAAATGACAAAACAAAGGAATTCACCCCAAAAGAAAGAGCACAATGAAATGACAGCCAGGGATTTAACAAACACAGATACAAGCAAGATGTCTGAACCAGAATTTAGAATCACGATAATAAGAATACTAGCTGCAGTCAAAAATAGATTAGAATCTTTTTCTGCAGAGATAAAAGAAGTAAAAAAATAGTCAGAATGCAGAATTAAATTAAAAATGCTATAACTGAGTTGCAATCATGGATGGATGCAGCAGCGGCAAGGACGGATGAGGCAGAACAGAGAATTAGTGATATAGAGGACAAACTTATAGAGAATGATGAAGCAGAATAAAAAGAGGGAGATTATGGCAAAAGAGCAGGATTTAAGAATTAAAGAAATCAGTGACTCATTAAAAAGGAACCACATCAGAATCATAGGGGTCCCAGAGGAGGAAGAGAGAGAAATAAGGGTACAAGGGTTTTGTGAGCAAATCAAAGTGGAAAAGTTTCCTAACCTGTGGAAAGAAACAGACATCAAAATCCAGGAAGCACAGAGGACCCTCATTAGATTAAACAAAAACGAACCATCAACAAGGCATATCATCGTCAAATTCACAAAATACTCAGGCAAGGAAAGAATCATGGAAACAACAAGGGAAAAGAAGTCCTTAACCCACAAGGGAAGACAGATCAGGTTTGCAGCAGACCTATCCAAAGAAACTTGGCAGGCCACAAAGGAGTGGCAGGATATATTCAGTGTGCTGAATCAGAAAAATATGCAGCCAAGAATTCTTTATCCATCAAGGCTGTCATTCAAAATAGGAGAGATAAAAAGTTTCCCAGACAAACAAAAATTAAAGGAGTTTGTGACCACTAACCCAGCCCTGCAAGAAATTTTAAGGGGGACTTTCTAAGGGGATAAAAGATGAATATATATATATATATATATATGCCAAAAGCAACAAAAGATTATAAAAGACCAGAGAACACCACCAGAAACTCCAACTCTACAAGCATTATATGGCAATAAATTCATATCTTTCAGTACTCACTCTAAACGTCAATGGACTCAATGTTCCAATCAAAAGACATAGGGTAACAGAATGGATAAGACAACAAGACCCATCTATATGCTGTTTACAAGACACACTTTATACCTAAAGACACCTTCAGATTGAAAATAAGGGGAGGGAGAACCAATTATCATGCTAACGGTCAACAAAAGAAAGACGGAGTAGCCATAATTATATCAGACAATTTAGACTTTAAAATAAAGACTGTACCAAGAGATGCAGAAGGACATTATATCATAATTAAGGGGTCTATAGACCAAGAAGACCTAACAATTGTAAACATTTATGCGCCAAATGAGAAAGCACCCAAATATATAAATCAATTAGTCACAAACATTAAGAAACTCATGGATTGTAATACCATAATAGTAGGAGACTTCAACACCCCACTCACAGTAATGGACAGATCATCTAATCAAAAAGTCAACAAAGAAACAAAGGCTTTGAATTACACATTGGACCAGATGACTTAACAGATATACTCAGAACATTTCATCTTAAAGCAGCACAATATACACTCTTCTCCAGTGCCCATGGAACATTCTCCAGAATAGACCATATACTGGGACACAAATCATCCCTATGTAAGGACAAAAAGATCGAGATCATACCGTGCATATTTTCATACCACAACGCTATGAAATTCGAAATCAACCACAAGAAAAAATGTGGAAAGGTAACAAATACTTGGAGACTGAAGAACATCCTACTAAAGAATGAATGGGCTAACGAAGCAGTTAAAGAGTAAATTAAAAAGTATATGGAAGTCAATGACAATGATAACACCACAACCCCAAACCTCTGGGATGCAGAAAATTTGGTCATAAGAAGAAAGTATATAGCAATCCAGACCTTCCTAAACAAGGAAGAAAGATCTCAGATACACAACCTAACTTTAAGCCTTAAGGAGCTGGAAAAAGAACAGGAAATAAAACCCAAAACCAGCAGAAGACAGGAAATAATAAAGACTAGAGCAGAAATTAATGCTATCAAAATTAAAAAAAAAAGTAGAACATATCAATGAAACCAGAAGCTGGTTCTTTGAAAGAATTAACGAAGTTGATAAAACACTAGCCAGTTTGATCAAGAAGAAAAAGGAAAGTACCCAAATGAATAAAATCAAGAATGAAAGAGGAGAGATCACAACCAACACAACAGAAATAAAAACAATAATAAGAGAATATTATGAGCAATTATATGCCAATAAAATGGGTAATCTGGAAGAAATGGACAAATTCCTAGAAACATGTACACTACCCAAACTGAAACAGGAAAAAATATAAAATTTGAACAGATCCATAACCAGTAAGGAAATTGAATCAGTAATCAAACATCTGCCAAAAAACAAGAGTCCAGGGCCAGATGGCTTTCCAGGGGAATTCTACCCAACATTTAAGGAAGAGTTAACAGCTATTCTCTTAAAACCGTTCCAAAATATAAATGGAAGGAAAACTTCCAAACACTCTTTGAAGCCAGCACTACCTCGATTCCAAAACCAGATAGAGACTCCACTAAAAAGGAGAACTATACACCAATTTCCCTGATGAACATGGATGCAAAAATCCTCAACAAGATATTAGCCAACTGGATCCAACCATACACTGAAAAAAATTATTCACCATGACCAAGCGGGATTTATACCTGGGATGGAGGGCTGGTTCAATTTCTGCAAAACAATTAACGTGATTCATAACATCAATAAAAGAAAGGACAAGAACCGTATGATCCTCTCAATAGAGGCTGAGAAAGCATTTGACAAAATACAACATCCATTCTTGAAAAAACCCTCAAGAAAGTAGAGATAGAAAGATCATACCTCGAGATCATAAAAGCCATATATGAATGACCCAACGGTAATATCATCCTCAATGGGGAAAAACTGAGAGGTTTCCCCCTAATGTCAGGAACGAGACAGGGATGTCCACTCTCACCACTGTTATTCAACGTAGTATTGGAAGTCTTAGCCTCTGGAATCATACAACAAAAAGAAATAAAAGGCATCCAAATTGGCCATGAGGAGGTCACACTTCCACTCTTCGCCAATAACATGATACTCTATATGGAAAACCCAAAAGATTCCACTAAAAAAACTGCTAGAACTGATTAATGAATTGAGCAAAGTTGCAAAATATAAAATCAATTCACAGAAATTGGTTGCACTCTTCTACACCAACAATGAAGTGACAGAAAGAGAAATCAAGGAATCGATCCCATTTACAGTTGCACCAAAAACCATAAAATACCTAGGAATAAATCTAACCAAAGAGGTGAAAAATCTATACACTGAAAACTCTAGAAAGCTTATGAAAGAAATTGAAGAAGACACAAAGAAATGGAAAAAGATTCCATGCTCCTGTTTAGGAAGAACAAATTTTGTTAAAATGCCGATACTACCCAAAACAATCTACATATTCAATGCGATCCCTATCAAAGTAACACCAGCATTCTTCACAGAGCAAGAACAAATAATCCTAAAATTTGTATGGAACCAGCAAAGACCCCAAATAGCAAAAGCGATCTTGAAACAGAAAACCAAAGCTGGAGGCATCACAGTCCCAGACTTCAAGCTATAGTACAAAGCTGTAATCATCAAGACACTATGGTACTGGCACATGAACAGACACTCAGATCAATGGAACACAATAGAGAACCCAGAAATTGACCCACAAATGTATGGCCAACTAATCTTTGACAAATCAGGAAAGAATATCCAATGGAATACAGTCTCTTCAGCAAGTGGTGCTGGGAAAACTGGACAGCGACATGCAGAAGAATGAAACTGGACCACTTTCTTACACCATACACAAAAATAAAATGGATGAAAGACCTCAATGTAAGACAGGAAGCCATCAAAATCCTCGAGGAGAAATCAGGCAAAATCCTCTGTGATCTGCCTACAGCAACTTATTACTCAACACATCTCTGGAGGCCAGGGAAAAAAAAGCAAAAATGAACTACTGGGACCTCATCAAAATAAAAAGCTTCTGCACAGTGAAGGAAACAATCAGCAAAACTAAAAGGCACCCAACAGAATGGTAGGAGATATTTCCAAAAGACATATCAGACAAGGGCTGGTATCCAAAATGTATAAAGAACTTATCAAACTCAACACCCAAAAACCCAATAATCCAGTGAAGAAATGGGCAAAAGACATCAATAGACACTTCTCCAAGGAAGACATCCAGATGGCCAACCGACACACGAAAAAATGCTCAACATTACTCATCATCAGCGAAATACAATTCAAGACCACAATGAGATACCACCTTACACCTGTCAGAATGGCTAACATTAACAACTCTGGCAACAACAGATGTTGGCGAGGATGTGGAGAAAGAGGGTCTTTTTTGCATTGTTGGTGGGAATGCAAGCTGGGGAAGCCACTCTGGAAAACAGTATGGAGGTTCCCCCAAAAACTAAAAAAGAAAACTACCTTAAGACCCAGAAATTGCACTACTAGGCATTTATCCACGGGATACAGGTATGCTGTTTTGAAGGGACACATGCACCCCCATGTTTATAGCAACACTATCAACAATAGCCAAGGTATGGAAAGTGCTATATGCAATAGCTAAAGAATGGAAAGAGCCCAAATGTCCATCAATGAAAGAATGGATAAAGAAGATGTGAGATAGATATATATATATATATATATACTATGTATATATATATATATATATATACATAGTATATATATACACACACACACACATACATACACACACAATGGAGTATTACTCGGCAGTCAAAAAGAATGAAATCTTGCCATTTGTAACTACATGGATGGAACTGGAATGCATTATGCTAAGTGAAATTAGTCAGTCAGAGAAAGACAAAAATCATATGACTTCACTCATATGAGGACTTTAAGAGACAAAACAGATGAACATAAGAGAAAGGAAACAAATATAATATAACAGGGAGGGTTACAAAACAGAAGAGACTCATAAATATTGAGAACAAACAGTTGCTGGAATGGTTGTGGGAGGGGGGATGGGCTAAATGGGTAAGTGGCATTAAGGAATCTACTCCTGAAATCATTGTTTCACCATATGCTAATGAATTTGCATGTAAATTTTAAAAAATAAAAAATAAAATTAAAAAATAAAACAAGACAGAACATCCTACCTCAGGATCAGCAAAACTCCTTTATTTTGCTAATAAGCTCAGCTCCAAGCAACTTCACTCTACTGTGATTATAACTTTGTTTTCCTGTTTATCTATACTGGTCCTTCCCTTCTGTGAAAGCAGCATTCTGTTATTTTACTAATTTGGGGGGTGCTTCTGCCCTGAACGCCTAATCTGGATTACCTAATATTGGATGTTTCATCCTGAGGCTTCCTATTCCTATATGCCTTGTTAACCCATGGGTGCAAGCTCAGGGAATTCCTAAGCTTATTGCCCACATAGCAAAACTATCAACAATAGCCAAATAATGAAATAGCCAACAATAACCAAATAATGAAAAGAGGCCAAATGTCCATCGACTGAAGAATGTAAAAAAGAAGCTGTGGTATACACATACACACACACACACACACACACACACACACACAATGAAATACTCTTTGGCAATCAAAAAAGAATGAAATGTTGCCATTTGCAACAACCTGAATGGACCTAGAGTGTATTATGCTAGATGAAAGAAGTCAGTCAACAAAAGACAAATATTGTATGATTTCACTCACATTTGGAATTTAAGTAAACAGATGAACGTAGAGGAAGGAATGAAAAATGACATAAAATAACATAAAAACAGAGGGAGGCAAAACGTAACAGACTCTTAAATACAGAGAATAAACTGAGAGTTGCTGGAGGGGAAGTGGGCTGGGGATGAGCTAAATGGGTGATGGGCACTAAGGAGGGCACTTGTTTGGATGAGTATGGTCGTTGTATGTAAGTGATGAATCACTGCGTTCTACCTCCGAAAGCAAGGTCACACTGTATGGTAACTAACTTGAATTCAAATGAATGAATTAAAAATTTAAGAAATAAATAAGAAAAATAAGAAAAATAAAGAGAACAAAAGGATGGTTACCAGAGGGGAAATGAGTAGGGGAGGTGTTGTATGGAAGTGTTGAATCACTATTGTAAACTTGAAACTAGTATTACACTGTATGTTAACTAGGCGGAATTTAAATAAACAAAGAAACAAAAAAGATGTCTCCATTGGCCCCTTGTATCACAAGAGAACACAGCAATAATGTCCTGTATATGAACCAGGAAGTGGCCCTCACCAGATAGACAAGTGCCTGAATCTTTCATCACTTTGATCTCAGATTTTCAAGTTTCCAAATTGTGAGGACTAAATTTCTGCTGTTCTTAAGCCATAAAGGAAAAAAAAAAATAAGACAGAAAGAAACTCTGGTTAGTTCAAAGTATTCTTTCTCATTTTTTTTGTCCCACAGATGTGTGTCATATTGATTTGATATCTAATTTGTCTACCTCCCCAAACCATGACACTCTCTTAGTTGTCATAAATATCTTAATTAAAATGAAACAATTTGTATTATCTCCAGCTCTCCCATTTACACTAGCCATATTATACTTGTGTGTTAAAAATAATTTTCATTCCTGATAAATGGTATTACTGAAAACCTAATTGTGGGCACCAGTTCTTGCATCTCAGCTTTAGAGAATGTAATAAAAAGTTTCTCAATTTTTCGTTTTCCTTCCACCCACTTTCCATCTATAGATTTCCAGCTATATTTTCTAGAAATTCTGAAATCCTATCCATAGATGAGTTTGTGAGAGGTCTAGAAAACATTCTCTAACTCTACATATTGTTAGAATATCTCATCAGACTCTACCCCATACACATTTTCTAATGTTTTTGAGACAGAAAGAGACAGCATGAGCAGGGGAGGGGCAGAGAAAGAGGGAGACACAGAATCTGAACCAGGCTCCAGGCTCTGAGCGGTCAGCACAGAGCCTGATGCGGGGCTCCAATTCACATAGTGTGAGATCATGGCCTGAGCTGAATTCGGATGCTTAACCGACTGAGCCACCCAGATGCCGCCCCCACCCCACCCCATACACATTTTTTTTAATTAAAAATAATTATGTTTATTTATCTTTGACAGAGAGAGACAGAGAGCATGAGCGGGGGAGGGTCAGAGAAAGAGGGAGACACAGAATCTGAAACAGGCTCCAGGCTCTGAGCTGTCACCACAGAACCCAACGCAGGGCTAAAACTCACAGTCCGCGAGATCATGACCTGAGCCGAAGTCGGATGCGCAACCGACTGAGCCACCCAGGCGCTCCATTTTCTCAAATCACTTACTTAACTTTACCTTCCAAAGTTGCATTTTATTTCATCTTTGTTTAAATGTCACTACACATGACATAGTATTATCTATTATTTCCTAATATCTTTAATAATTACGATGTGTTTATTAAAAAATACTTAGAGGTAGACTTCTAGGATGGCAGTGTGTAGAGCTCATGGAAACCTCTCCCCCACAAAGACATCAATTAATCTGTTCAAAATAAGCAAAGATAATCATTCAAAGTCCTTGGGATTTATTTAACGACTTATAAAAAGTTGAGAAACATTTATTCAATAAAATCTATAGAAACTTGGTAAGAACAATGTGAGTGTGGCATTCATTTAAGGACTATACCCATCTCCCCACATCTCTTCCTTGTAGAAGAGCTGCTCCAGCTGTCTCACAGCCAAATGGAAATTCCCTTCTCTCATATCTTCTTGTAGTAGAAAACCTGTTTTGGGTGGATTTGGCAACAGATTAGTTTCTGCAGTTAATATTTTTCACAACTGCATGTTTTAAAAGAGTTTTATTAAGTGGTGGTGACAGTTGAATATGACACAATTACATACCTTCTACATACACACGCACATGTGAGCACACACACACACACACACACACACCTCCTGCCCTGTATAAATTATCTTGGTGGGCACCCCCCTTTCCAGCTACAGTTCCTAAGCATAGAGATTCTACCCAGTTGAGTGTCAAAACAAGCTTCAAAGATTGGCAATGGCCTGGCTCTGAAAAAGAGGCCTAATTTTAATTGTATCAGATTGTGTAGCAAATTATTTTCCAGAGCATAAATTTGAAAAGTTAAAAATAATGGAGCAATTAGGTAGCAATTACTAAAGTCTAATAGTCCAGTGTGATACCAATGTAGTCAGACCTGCCAAAAGCTTAACAGGATGTTCAGTAAAAGAGATAGTCAAAAAGATTCCAGATAAACTACAGATACTCCTGCTCATTGGGAGACTTTAAGTATCTCTAAGACTTTGCCCTATGAGGAGCAATTGGAGAGAAAAAGTTCTGAGCTACAAGTTCCTGGTTAAATGCAGCACAGATTCATAAGCTCCCTAAACAATTAAAATGGTTTAAACACTATACACAAATTCAAAGTGAAGGTTGGAAGCTTACAAGTTTAAGAGTTGGCTTACCAACCAGTTCCTGAGCAACAAATAGTACTGACCCAAGTGTAAGCCTGAGGAATCATGCTTAAATATATAAGTGAGTGTAAAAAAATTAAGTAAGCTTCACACCCATGCACATAGCCCAAGTGGGGCTTGAACTCATGACCCTGAGATCAAAACCTGAGCTGAGATCAAGATTTGGATGC
This sequence comes from Panthera uncia, assembly GCF_023721935.1. Lineage (NCBI taxonomy): Eukaryota > Metazoa > Chordata > Mammalia > Carnivora > Felidae > Panthera > Panthera uncia. The sequence continues at coordinate 61,708,704 of NC_064817.1, read as the reverse complement.
TTAACTGACCCAGGCACCCAAGCACCCTGAGGGAAAAAAAAATCATAGCTATCACAAGCTGTATTCTGTGGGGAAAAAATAGATTACTGAACTAGTCTAGAAAATTTATTAAATCAATAGATAAAGAAAAGAGCAACAATTTCTGGAGAGATCAGTATCCAGAATAGCTAAAATATTTTATTTAAAATGTCAAGTATTTAATACACAAAAAAGAACATATTCAAAATTCTAGAAACGGACCCCCTCCACTAAAAATGTGTATTAGAAGAGCGAGATTTCGGATTTAGCAGAAATAAACCCATCCAGTTATGATTCATTGATCAACAAGGGTGTCACTAGAATTCAATGGTAACAGAGTAGTCTCTCAAAAGTGGTGTTTGGACGCTGGATTTAAACATAAGAAAGGAATGAGGATAGAATTGAACTCACACCATATAAAAAATCACTCAGGGTGCCCAAGTTGGGCTCTGTGCTGACAGCATGGAGCCTGCTTGGGATTCTCTCTCTCCCCCACTCATTATCTCTCTTTGTCTCTATCCAATAAAATTAATAAACATTTCTTAAAATCCACTCAAAATGAGAGACCTAATGTAAGAGTGAAAACTACAATAACTATAAAAAGACATAGGAGTAAACTTCCATGAACTTAGATTGGGCAATAGTTTCTTCTTAGATATGGCACCAAATGCACAAGCTGCAAAATTTAAAAAAAGCAGATAAATAGGACTTCATAAAAATTACAAATTTTTGTACATCAAAGAACACCATCCAAAAAGTGGAAAGACAATCTACAGATGGTAGAACAGATTTACAAAACACATATGATAAGGGTCTAGTATCCAAAATATATAAATATATTATCACTTATTAATTTATTAATAACATAAATTATTATTCAATAAATATTATACATAACCTAATTTTTAAAAAGAGCAAAATATTTGATAGATATTTTTCTTGCAAAATTATATATTTTCAAAAATATTTCATCCCTCTATTTTATTTATTTTATTATTATTTTTTATTTTAGGAAGAGAGAGAAAGACTGAGTGGGGGAGAGGGGCAGAGGGGGAGAAAGAGAATCTCAAGCACGTTCCACTCTAAGTGCAGAGCCCGACCTTAGGCTCAATCCCATGACCCTGATCACCAGGGATAATGACCTGACCTAAAATCAAGAATTGGACATTCAACTGATTGCCACTCAAGTGCCCCTTAATTCATCATTTTAAAAATCAATTTTGACTCAGCATTGCAATTTTTCCTTTTAAATAAGATTGTAAATTACTAAATATGTTTTTACCATTTGCTTACTGTCAATAAATTTGAATAATCTGCTTTTTTAAAAAAAACAACAAAAGGAAAAAAAGATAAATTGCACTTCATCAAAATTAAAAACCTGTGCATAAAAACAGCACTATCAACAGAGTGAAAAGGCAACCTATAGATTAGGAGAAAATATTTTCAAGCTACATATCTGATAAAGTGTTAATATTAAACAAAATGTAAGAATCCCCTACAACTCAATAGCAAAGCCCAAATAATGAAAAAAAATAGAAGAGCTGACTGGACTTTTTTTTTTTTTCAAATAAGATGCACGAATGTCCAGCAAGTATATGAAAAGGTGTTCAGGGTTGCCTGGGTGGCTCAGTCAGTTAACCAGCCAACTTTGGCTCAAGTCATGATCTCAAGGTTCGTGAGTTCAAGTCCCACACTGGGCTCTGTGCTGACACCTCAGAGCCTGGAGTCTGCTTTGGATTCTGTGTTTCCTTCTCTCTCTGCTCCTCTCACACTTGTGCTCTGTCTCATTCTCTCTCTCTCTCAAAGACAAATAAATATTAAAAAAAGAAACAATGCTCAATGTCACTAACCATCAAGAGAATGCAAATCAAATCAACAAAATATCAATTTGCACCTGTTATGATGGCTATTACCAAAAAGACAAAAGACAACAAGTTTGGCAAGGATGGAGACAAAATGAAAGAAACCCTGTACACTGTTGGTGGGAATGTAAATTGGTACTTCTTTTATGAAAAGTAGTATAGAAATCTTCAACAATCAAAAGTAGAACTACCATATGATCCAGAAATCCCACTTCTGGGTATATATTGAAAGGAAATAAAAACAGGATATCAAAGGATACATTCACTCCCATGTTTATTGCACTATTATTCATAGTAGCCAAGCTATGAAAACAACCTGAGTGCTCTTTGACAAGCTAATGAATAAAGAAGTTATACTATATATCCTATATATCAGCCTTAAAAAATGAGGAAATCCTGCCATATGTGACAAAATAGTTCAGACTGGAAGACATTCTGATAAGGGAAATAAGCCACACAATGAAATAAAAGTACTATGTGATGCCAATTGCATGTGAATATTAAAAACAAAACAACAACAAAAAAACAAACAACAAAAACCCAACATGAAATATATAGAAATACAGAATAGAATGGAGTAGAATGGTGGTTACCACGGTTGTGGGGGTTGGGGAGATATTGGTCAAAGAGTACAAAGTTTCAGTAACCAAAGATAAATGAGTTCTAGAGATCTAATGTACAGCACGGTCACTTTATTTAATAATACTCTATTGTACCTTTGAAATTTGCTACCAGAGTAGATAAGTGCTCTCACCACAAAAAAAAAAAAAAAAAAAAAAAGAAATATGGTAGCTATGTGAGGGAATGGACATGCTAATTACCTTGATAGTAGTAATCATTTCATAATATATATGTATATCAAAAATCATATTATACACATTAAACATATACAACTTTTACAAAAGAAAAGTAAGAAGAAAAGTACCTTTGCTAATGAAACAAAATCTTTTTCATGAGCATTATTTATTTATAAAGCACTAACAAGTAGATAAAGAAATTTTTAGTTAATTACAAAAATAATTCTTCAGTGGGACCCCTGGGTCGCTCAGTCGGTTAAGCTTCTGGCTCTTGGTTTCAGCTCAGGTCATGATCTTGCTGTTTGTGGGTTTGAGCCCCATGTCAGGCTCTGCACTGTCAGCTTGGAGCCTGCTTGGGATTCTCTCTCTTCCTTTCTCTCTGTCCCCCACCTCAAAATAAATAAATAAACTTAGAAAATAATTCTTCAGTGACAATAAAAATAAAATGGCTTGGACTTGAGATTTGAAAGGAAAAGTGAATAAAAATGACACGTGTAGGAAAGAAAAGAAAATGAGCACACCAAATGGAAGTTGTTTTTTTTGTTTTTGTTTTGTTTTCATAACAACTGCTTTAAAGTTTTTTACAGATGCTTCCAACATTTCGGTCAATTAGTACTGGAGTCTCTTGATTTTTATCACATGTGATTTGATATTTTTCTGGTCTCCATATGTTTAATACTTTTGGATTGTAAAATGGAAATTTTGAATATCATGCTGAGACTCTGAGTCTTGTATAAGTCATATAGAGAAGACACTTGACCCTTAAACAACACAGGTTTGAATTGCACAGGTACATTTATATGCAGATCTTTTATAGTACAGTTTTATAAATGTGTTTTCACCTCGTGATTTTCTCAGTACTATTTTCTTTTCTCTAGCTTACTTTATTGTGAGAATACACTATACAATACATATAATACAAAATACGTGTTGACTGTTTATGTTATCACTAAGGCTTCTAGTCAATAGTATATTATTATTTAAGTTCTTAGAAAAGCAAAGGCTACACATGGATTTTCAACTGTGTGTGTGTGTTTGTGTGTGTGTGTGTGTGTGTGTGTGTGTCCCTAATTCCCATATTGTTCAAGGGTCAACTATATTTATATTTTTGTTTAAGCAGGCATTGACTTGTTTGCATTCAGGCTGCAAGTTCTAACATAAATTATTTAATTCTAATATCAGTTTAGTTTTCACAGCCTTTGTAGTACTACTTGTATCTGCATAGCATGTGTGCTACCAGTGGCTTCCCTGAGATCTAGGAGCTGTATATACCATAGTTTAGCTTTCAAAACTTATGTTATGTTGTTTAAGGTCAGCTCCATATATGTGCAGCTTGTATGTGCAGCCAGGTGCTCTTAAACAATTTAAAGGGGTCACTTTCCCAAGGCTCTCTCTACAATCTTCATGTAGTTTCCTAGAGATCTGGTTTCCAGAAGATCACCTTTTCAGTAATCTGGACATAAAGTTGGGGCTTTATTTATCCTTCCCTGCAGTATGCTTCCCATAACTATACCTTCATTTGAGGACAAGAAATAGCAAGACTTAGAAATAAAACGCAATGGGAGTTTTTCTTATTTTCCTAATAACACAGTTACTGTGATAGAAAGTTTCCCCTCTTTCAGAATTAAATGGTTATGGTACGCACTACTGCTGCTGTCGCTACTGTTCTTATTTTGTGATTTCCTCTAACACATCCATTAATAAGTGGGAAAAAAAGTCAGAAATGAAGCACAAGTAAAAACACCAAATGTGCTTTTTAATACAATGATCATATCCAATAGGGAACACAGAGAAATAAATATCTTGTGCTCTGAGCATATTAGTAATATCTGAGGTGCAAGAAAAAAATTTTTAAAAAGAAAATGAGGTAAAGGTAGTTCTCCAGTCTCTTAAAACATTCAAAGTTCCTTTTTTTGATCCTTGAACCATGACTAAACAAATTCTTCTGAAAATTTCTGCCTTGTTTCGTACATCTAGATTTATTCTGTTTTGGGTCTAGACTGGAGGATACTAGAAGAAAATAAGATAATAAACTCATTACTAGTTCTGTGAAACGTTTAATTATGGTTTTCTTCTATGATCCATCTACTAGTATTTGCTTTTCGGAGTCTTCAAATAGCTGCTCAATACATTCTCTTCAGGTATAGCTGCATTCAGAGGTAGAAATGAAGTGTAATGTCCTTACTCAAACTTGCTAGGAAGTGAAATTTGTACATGTGAGTTCTAAAGATGACATTTCTAAGAAGTTGATATTCAGAATATTTAGATTCTAGTTTGTTCCACATTTCAGGGAATAAAACCTGGATTAGATCACTTCAAGACCTGCAGGAACAGAGTATTCACGTGAACTTCCACCAAATATGATTCCTGTAATTTAATTTATGGCCTGCTAATAAGAAGCTGATCTGCAGAGAAGCTACCCTTGGCAATTAGTTTCAGGAAAGAAAAATATGCTCTAATCTGTCCCACCTCCCATAACATGCAAATGAGAGACTTGTTATTCAACATGGCTTCTTACATTAGGCCCCAAGTCTACACCAGGTAAGCAATCTTTACATTTCCTTCTTTTCTCTTCCTTCTTTCTTACCAATATTAACATTGCCTTGGAATTCCTCTTTAATTCAGTGTTTCAAGCACCACTCTAAAAATAACTGAAGTTACTACACTGAAAGGAACTAAAAACAAGAACAAATAAAACCTAATGTAATTTACAGGGAAGCAAATAAAGATTGGAACAAAAATGTATTAAGCTAGAGACTAAAAAGATAACAGCAAATAATAATGAAAATAAAAATGAATTCTTTGAAAATATAGACAAAAACTGACAAACCATTGGCTAGACTGACCAAGAATGAAGAGAAAGCTCAAATAAATAAAATCATAAATGAAAGAGGGAAAATTACAAATGACGCCACATAAATACAAATGATTACAAAAAGCTATACTGTACTACAAACAATAATACAGCAAGCAATTGAATAACCTAGAAGAAAGATAAATTCCTAGAAACACACAATCTTCCAAGACTAAATCATGAAAGATAGAAAATATGAACAGGCTAATTTCAGTAAGGAGATTGGATCAGTTACTAAAAACCTCCCAATAAACAAAAACCTAGGGTCATATGGTTTCATTGGTGAATTCTACCAAATATTCAAATATTTACTACCTATCTTCTCAAAATTCACCAAAAAATTAAAGAGGAAGGAAAACTTTCAAATTCATTTAACAAAGCGAGCATCACCTTGATGGTAAAAACAGGCAAGTGCATCAACACACACACACACACACACAATACAAGTCGATATCTTTCTGAACACAGATTCAAAACTCTTCAAAATATTAGCCAACTGAATTCAACAATAAGATCACACACCATAATCAGATGGGATTTATTTTAGGGATGCAAGAATGTTCAACATCCACAAATCAATCAACATGGTATACCACATCAAGAAAAAGTAGAAATCTTATGGTCCTCTTAACGGAGTCAGAGAAGACATTTGACAAAATTCAGCACCCATTTGTGATTAAAAAACCCACCTCTCAACAATGTGGATATGTACTTATAATAAAGGCTATATAAAATAAACACATAGCTAACATAATATTCAGTAGTTAAAAAGTGGAAGTTTTCACTCTAAGATCAGGAACAAGATAACGATGCCCACTTTCACCACTTTTATTCAACATAATACTGAAATTCTTAACCATAACAATAAGGAAATTTTAAAAAAGCATCCAAATTAGAAAAGAATATGTAGAATTGGTACTTTTTGCAGATGACACAGTACTATACATAAAAAATAACACTAAACTCTAATATAAAAGACTGTGAAAACTAATAAGCTGATTCAGTAAAGTTACATGATACACAATCAATATCCAGAAGTCTGTGGCGATTCTATATACTGATAACAAACTATTAGAAAGTGAATTAAGAAAGCAATCTCCCCTAAAAATGAAAACAATCCCATTTACAATTGAATAAAAAATAATTAAACGCCTAGGAATAAATTTAATGAAGCAAGTGAAACACCTATACACTGAAAATTATAAGACACCAAAGAAAGAAATTGAAGAAGACACAAATAAATGGAATGATATTCCATGCTCATGTATTGAAAAAAATAATACTGTTAAAATGTCCATAATACCCATAGGCAATGTAATCCCTATGATTCAATGTAATGATTCAATGTAATCCCTATGAAAATTACAATGGTGTTTTTCACAGAACTAGAACAAATAATTCTAAAATATGTATAGAATTACAAAGGACTCCAAATATCCAAAACAGTCTTGAGAAAGAAGAAAAAAGCTGGATGTAACATAATCCCTGATTTCAACTATACTACAAGGCTACAATAATTAAAAGAGTATAGTATTGACAGGAAAATAGACACACAAGTCAATAGTACAGAATTGGGAGCCCAGAAATAAACACAGACATATACAAATAATTTATGACAAGGGGGCCAAGAACATTGAATGGAAAAAGGACAGTCTCTTCAGTAAATGGTGGTGGGAAAACTCGTCAGACACATGCAGAAATCAAATAAGAAAGAAAGCAATAAAGCAAGGGTGGGAGGAAAAGAAAGAAAGAAACTAGACCATTATTTATACCATACACAAAAATTAACTGAAAATAAATGAAAGGATAGAATGTAAGGCCTATAACCATAAAATTCCTAGGGAAAAATATGTGATAGGCTCCTTGATATCAGTCTTAGTGAGAGTTTGTGGGTCTGACTCCAAAGGCAAGGGAAACAAAAGAACAATTTAAAAAATGGGGCTACATCAAAATAAAAGCTTCTGCACAGTGAGGGAAGCTGTAAGCAAAATGAAAAAGCATCCTACTGTCGAAGATGAGTTGACTATATAGTTTTAAGTCCATTTCTGGGTTTATATTCTGTTCCACTGATTTATGTGTCTGGTTTTGTGCCAGTACCATACTGTCCTGATGATTACAGCTTTGTAATATAGGTTGAAATCCGAATCATGATGCCTCCAGTTTTTCATTTCTTTTTCAGGATTTAATTGGATATTTGAGGTCTTTTACAAACTTTAGGATTGTTTGATCTAGCCCTGATAGAATATTGGTAGTATTTTGTTAGCAATTGCATTAAATGTGCAGATTGCTTTGGGTAGTATAAACATTTTAACAATTTCCATGAACATGGAATGTTTTCCAGTTTCTTTGTGTCCTCTTCAATATCTTTTATAAGTATTCTATATTTTTCAAAATATGGATCTTTGACGTCTTACTTAGGTTTATTCCTAGGTAACTAATTGATTTTGGTGTAATTGTAAATGGGCTTAATTCCTTGATTTATTTTTTCTGCTTCTTTGTTATTGGTGTATAGAAAGACAACGGATTTCTGCATGTTGATTTTATATCCTGCGACTATACTGAATTCATATATTAGTTCTAGTAATTTTTGGCTGAATCTTTCAAGTTTTCTACATAGAGTATCATGTCATCTGCAAATAGTGAAATTTTGACTTCTTCCTTACCAATTGGGATGCTCTTTATTTCTTCTTGTTTTCTGATTGCTGAGGCTAAGACTTCCAGTACTGTATTAAATAGTAATGGTGAGAGTGGGCATCCTTGTTAAAGCAAACATGAACTATTGTGACTTCATGAAGATAAAAAACTTCTGCCCAAGGGCACCTGGTTGACTCAGTCAGTTATTTGACTCTTGATTTCAGCTCAGTTCATGATCTCAGTTTGTGAATTTGAATCCTATGTCAGGCTCTGCACTCACAGCATGGAGCCTGCTTGGGATTCTCTGACTGCCTCTCTCTCTGCCCCTTCCACACTTGCTGTCTCTGAAAAATAAATAACATTTAAAAAAAAAAGCTTCTGCACAGCAAAGGAAATGATTAACAAAACTAAAAGGCAACCTATGGAATGGGAGAAGATATTTGCAAATGACATATCTGTTAAAAGATTAGTGACAAAATCTATAAAGAACTTATAAAACTCAACACCCAATTAATTAATTAATTAATTAATAATTTATTATAATAATAATAAAATAATAATATAAATAAAATAATAATAATAATAATTTATGTATTTATTAACACAGATAATAAATGGGCAGAAGACATGAATAGATACTTTTCCAAGAACGACATCCAGATGGCTAACAGACACATGAAATGATACTAAACATCACTCATCTTTAGGGAAATACAAATTAAAACCTCACTACTGTCAGAATGGCTAAAATTAACAACACAAAAAACAACAGGTGTTGGTGAGGATGTGGAGAAAGGGAACCCTCTGACACTGCTGGCAGGAATGCAAACTAATGCAGCCACTCTGACAAGCATTATGGAGGTTCCTCAAAAAACTAAAAATAGAACTACCCTATTATCCAGCAATTGCATTATTAGGTATTTACCCAAAGGACACAAAAATACAGGTTTGAAGGGGGTACATACACCCCAATGTTCACAGCAGCATTTGTCAACAATAGCCAAAGTATGGAGAGAGCACACATGTTCATTGACTGATGGATAAAGAAGATGTGCTGTGTGTATATATATATTATATATATATTATATATATATTATATATATAATATATATAATGGAATATTACTCAGCCATCAAAAAATAAATCTTGCCATTTGCAATGAGGTGGATGGAGTTAGAATGTATTATACTAAGCAAAATAAGTCAATCAGAAAAAGACAGATATATGATTTCATTCATATGTTTGATTTAAGAAAACAGACAGATGAACATATGGGAAGAGGGGGCAAAAGAGATGAAAGGGAAACAGACCACAAGAGACTCTTAATGATAGGGAATAGAGAAGACACTGAATGTTGATGGAGGAAGTAGGTGGGCAGGAGATGGGCTAGATGCATGATGGGTATTAAGGAAGGCACTTGTTGCAATGAGCCCTGGGTGTTGTATGTAAGTTATGAATCACTGAATCTACTCCTGAAGCCAATATCGCACTGTATATTAATTAAAATACTTTAAGTAAAATAAGATTTAAATATTTAAATCTTAAATATTTAAAGATGAATATTTAAATGTAGAGACGAATATTTAAAATATTCATTAAAATAAATAAGCAAATAATAAATAAATAAATAAATAAATAAATAAAGGTACCTACTGAATGGGAGACAATACTTTCAAATCATATATATGATAAAAAGAAGGTTAATATCAAAAAATGTAAAAACTCATACAACTCAAAAAAAGATAGAACAGGAGGATCCTGGGAAGATGGCTGCGTAGGAGGATGCTGGGCTCACCACGCGTCCTGCTGATCACTTAGATTCCACCTACACCTGCCTAAATAACCCAGAAAATGACCAGAAGACTAGCAGAATGGAGTCTCCGGAGCCAAGCACAGACGAGAGGCCCACGGAAGAGGGTAGGAAGGGCAGAGAGGCAGTGCAGCTCCACGGACCGGCGGGAGGGAGCCGGGGCAGGGGGTGGCCCACTGGCCAAGCAGAGCCCCCGAGTCTGCCTTGCAAAAGCGGAGGGGCCAGATGGAGTGTGTTCTGACAGCAAGTGGGACTTGACATCTGGAAGGTTATAAGCTAACAGCTCTGCTCAGAGAATGGGAGGGCTGGAGGACAATGGGAGGGAGAGTTGTTGAGCCCTGGATGACAGAGCTCAGCTTGGCGAGGAACGAAGGCGCTTACCAGCGCTATCTCCCTCACCCATCCCCCAGCCAAAATCTCAAAGGGAACCAGTTCCTGCCAGGGAACTTGCTTCCACCGGGCAAACACCCAACGCTGTGCTTCTGCGGATCCATCCCTCCAGGAGTGGGTTTGACTCTCTCCTGGTGCCTCAGGGCCCCTACCAAATCGGATCTCCAAAGGAAAAGTGAGCTGAGCCTGCCCCTCCCACCCCTGTGCACCTTGCCAATCCACCCCAGCTAATACGCCAGATCCCCAGCACCACAAGCCTGGCAGTGCGCAAGTAGCCCAGTTGGGCCATGCCACCCCACAGTGAATCCCGCCCCTAGGAGAGGGGAAGAGAAGGTACACACCGGTCTGACTGTGGCCCCAGCGGTGGGCTGGGGGCAGACATCAGGTCTGACTGTGGCCCCGACCACCAACGCAAGTTATTCAAGACACACAGGGGAAGTGCCCTGCAGTCCCGCACCACTCCAGGGACTATCCAAAATGATGAAACAGAGGAATTCCCCTCAGAAAAACATCCAGGAAATAACAACAGCTAACAAACTGATCAAAAATGATTTAAACAATATAACAGAAAGTGAATTTAGAATAATAGTCATAAAAATAATCTCTGGGCTTGAAAACAGTATAAAGGACAGCAGAGAATCTCTTGATACAGAGATCAAGGGACTAAGGAACAGCCAGGAGGAGCTAAAAAATGCTATCAACGAGTTGCAAAATAAAATGGAGACAACTATGGCTCGGATTGAACAGGCAGAGGAGAGAATAGGTGAACTAGAAGATAAAGTTATGGAAAAAGAAGAAGCTGAGAAAAAGAGAGACAAAAAAATCCAGGAGTATGAGGGGAAAATTAGAGAACTAAGTGATGCACTAAAGATAAATAATCTATGCATAATTGGTATTCCAGAGGAGGAAGAGAGAGGGAAAGGTGCTGAAGGCGTACTTGAAGAAATAATAGATGAGAACTTCCCGGATCTGGGGAAGGAAAATGGCATTGAAATCCAAGAGGCACAGAGAACTCCCTTCAGACGTAACTTGAATCGATCTTCTGCGCGACATATCATAGTGAAACTGGTAAAATACAAGGATAAAGAGAAAATTCTGAAATCAGCTAGAGATAAACGTGCTCTAACACATAAAGGGAGACCTATAAAATCGTGACCGATATCTCCACTGAAACTTGGCAGGCCAGAAAGGAATGGCAGGAGATCTTCAATGTGATAAACAGAAAAAATATGCAGCCGAGAATCCTTTATCCAGCAAGTCTGTCATTTAGAATAGAAGGAGAGATAAAGGTCTTCCCAAACAAACAAAAACTGAAGGAATTCATCACCACCAAACCAGCCCTACAAGAGATCCTAAGGGGGATCCCGTGAGACAAAGTACCAGAGACATCGCTACAAGCATGAAACCTACAGACACCACAATGACTCTAAACCCCATATCTTTCTATATAACACTGAATATAAATGGACTAAATGCGCCAACCAAAAGACATAGGGTATCAGAATGGATAAAAAAACAAGACCCATCTATTTGCTGTCTACAAGAGACTCATTTTTGACCTGAGGACACCTACAGATTGAAAGTGAGGGGATGGAGAACTATTTATCATGCCACTGGAAGTCAAAAGAAAGCTGGAATAGCCATACTTACATCAGACAAACTAGACTTTAAATTAAAGGCTGTAACAAGAGATGAAGAAGGGCATTATATAATAATCACAATGTCTATCCATCAGGGAGAGCTAACTTATAAATGTCTATGCTCCGAATACCGGAGCCCCAACATATATAAAACAATTACTCACAAATATAAGCAAACTTATTGATAAGAATGTGGTAATGGCCGGGGACTTTAACACTCCACTTACAGAAATGGCTAGATCATCTAGACACATGGTCAGTAAAGAAACAAGGGCCCTGACTGATACACTGGACCTGATGGACTTGACAGATATATTTAGAAGTCTGCATCCAAAAGCAACAGAATACTTTCTTCTTGAGTGCACATGGAACATTCTCCAAGATAGATCACATACTGGGTCACAAAACAGCCCTTTAGAAATATACAAGAATTGAAATCATACCATGCATACTTTCAGAACACAATGCTATGAAGCTTGATATCAACCAGAGGAAAAAGCCTGGAAAACCTCCAAAAACATGGAGGTTAAAGAACACCCTACTAAAGAATAAATGGGTCAACCAGGCAATTATAGAAGAAATTGCAAAACATATGGAACAAATGAAAATGAAAATACAACAATGCAAACTCTTTGGGATACAGCAAAGGCAGTCCTGAGAGGAAAATACATCACAATCCAGGCCTATCTCAACAAACAAGAAAAATCCCAAATACAAAATCTAATAGCACACCTAAAGGAAATAGAATCAGAACAGCAAAGGCAGCCTAAACCCAGCAGAAGAAGAGAAATAATAAAGATCAGAGCAGAAATAAACAATATAGAATCTAAAAAAACTGTAGAGCAGATCAACGAAACCAAGAGTTGGTTTTTTGAAAAAATAAACAAAATTGACAAACCTCTAGCCAGGCTTCTCAAAAAGAAAAGGGAGATGACCCAAATAGATAAAATCATGAATGAAAATGGAATTATTACAACCAATCCCTCAGAGATACAAACAATTATCAGGGAATACTATGAAAAATTATATGCCAACAAACTGGACAACCTGGAAGAAATGGACAAATTCCTAAACACCCACACTCTTCAAACACTCAATCAGGAAAAAAAAGAAAGCTTGAACAGACCCATAACCAGTGAAGAAATTGAATCGGTTATCAAAAAACTCCCAACACATAAAAGTCCAGGACCAGAAGGCTTCCTAGGGGAGTTCTACCAGATGTTTAAAGCGGAGGTAATACCTATCCTTCTCAAGCTATTCCAAGAAATAGAAAGGGAAGGAAAACTTCAAGATTCATTCTATGAAGCCAGTATTACTTTGATTCCTAAACCAGACAGAGACCCAGTAAAAACAGAGAACTACAGGCCAATATCCCTGATGAATATGGATGCAAAAATTCTCAATAAGATACTAGCAAATCTAATTCAACAGCATATAAAAAGAATGATTCACCATGATCAAGTGGGATTCATTCCTGGGATGCAGGGCTACTTCAACATTCGCAAATCCATCAACGTGATACATCACATTAATAAAAGGAAAGATAAGAACCATACGATCCTGTCAATCGATGCAGAAAAGGCCTTTGACAAAATTCAGCACCCTTTCTTAATAAAAACCCTTGAGAAAGTCGGGATAGAAGGAACATACTTAAACATCATAAAAGCCATTTATGAAAAGCCCACAGCTAACATCATCCTCAATGGGAAAAACTGAGAGCTTTTTCCCTGAGATCAGGAACACGACAGGGATGTCCACTCTCACCGCTGTTGTTTAACATAGTGTTGGAAGTTCTAGCATCAGCAATCAGACAACAAAAGGACATCAAAGGCATCCAAATTGGCAAAGATGAAGTCAAGCTTTCGCTTTTTGCAGATGACATGATATTATACATGGAAAATCCGATAGACTCCACCAGAAGTCTGCTAGAACTGATACATGAATTCAGCAAAGTTGCAGGATACAAAATCAATGTATAGAAATCAGTTGCATTCTTATACACTAACAATGAAGCAACAGAAAGAGAAATAAAGAAACTGATCCCATTCACAATTGCACCAAGAAGCATAAAATACCTAGGAATAAATCCAACCAAAGATGTAAAAGATCTGTATGCTGAAAACTATAAAAAGCTTCTGAAGGAAATTGAAGAAGATATAAAGAAATGGAAAGACATTCCCTGCTCATGGACTGGAACAATAAATATTGTCAAAATGTCAATACTACCCAAAGCTATCTACACATTCAATGCAATCCCAATCAAAATTGCACCAGCATTCTTCTCGAAACTAGAACAAGCAATTCTAAAATTCATATGGAACCACAAAAGGCCCTAAATAGCCAAAGTAATTTTGAAGAAGAAGACCAAAGCAGGAGGCATCACAATCCCAAACTTTAGCCTCTACTCCAAAGCTGTCATCATCAAGACAGCATGATATTGGCACAAAAACAGACACATAGACCAATGGAATAGAGTAGAAACCCCAGAACTAGACCCACAAATGTATGGCCTACTAATCTTTGACAAAGCAGGAAAGACTATCCAATGGAAAAAAGACAGTCTCTTTAACAAATGGTGCTGGGAGAACTGGCCAGCAACATGCAGAAGATTGAAACTAGACCACTTTCTCACACCATTCACAAAAATAAACTCAAAATGGAGAAAGGACCTGAATGTGAGACAGGAAACCATCAAAACCCTAGAGGAGAAAGCAGGAAAAGACCTCTCTGACCTCAGCCGTAGCAATCTCTTACTTGACACATCCCCAAAGGCAAGAGAATTAAAAGCAAAAATGAATTACTGGGACCTTATGAAGATAAAAAGCTTCTGCACAGCAAAGGAGACAACCAACAAAACTAAAAGGCAACCAACAGAATGGGAAAAGATATTTGCAAATGACATATCGGACAAAGGGCTAGTATCCAAAATCTATAAAGAGCTCCCCAAACTCCACACCCGAAAAACAAATAACCCAGTGAAGAAATGGGCAGAAAACATGAATAGACACTTCTCTAAAGAAGACATCCGGATGGCCAACAGACACATGAAAAGATGCTCAAAGTCGCTCCTCATCATGGAAATACAAATCAAAACCACACTCAGATATCACCTCACGCCAGTCAGAGTGGCCAAAATGAAGAAATCAGGAGACTATAGATGCTGGAGAGGATGTGGAGAAATGGGAACACTCTTGCACTGTTGGTGGGAATGCAAATTGGTGCAGCCACTCTGGAAAGCAGTGTGAAGGTTCCTCAGAAAATTAAAAATAGACCTACCGTATGACCCAGCAATAGCACTGCTAGGAATTTACCCAAGGGATACAGGAGCACTGATGCATAGGGGCACTTGTACCCCAATGTTCATAGCAGCACTCTCAACAATAGCCAAATTATGGAAAGAGCCTAAATGTCCATCAACTGATGAATGGATAAAGAAATTGTGGTTTATATACACAATGGAGTACTACATGGCAATGAGAAAGAACAAAATATGGCCCTTTGTAGCAACATGGATGGAACTGGAGTGTGATGCTAAGTGAAATAAGCCATACAGAGAAAGACAGATACCATATGTTTTCACTCTTATGTGGATCCTAAGAAACTTAACAGAAACCCATGGGGAGGGGAAGGAAAAAAAAAAAGAGGTTAGAGTGGGAGAGAGCCAAAGCATAAGAGACTGTTGAAAACTGAGAACAAACTGAGGGTTGATGGGGGTGGGAGGGGGGGGAGGGTGGGTGATGGGTATTGAGGAGGGCACCTTTTGGGATGAGCACTGGGTGTTGTATGGAAACCAATCTGACAATAAATTTCATATATTGAAAAAAAATAAAAAAAAAAAGAGAAAAACATATCCATAAAAAAAGATAAAACAATCAATCTGACTAAATACAGCAGTGGATATATATATATATATATATATATATATCTCCTTTGCTGTGCATATATGTATATATGTATATATACATGTATATATATATACGTGTATATATACGTGTATATATATATACGTGTATATATACGTGTATATATATATATATGTACACATACATATACATATATATATTCCAAACATTATATACAGATGGCCAAGACGCAATTGAGAGGTTGTGTGACATCTCTAATTTTTGGAAAATGTAAATCAAAATCAAAATGGGATATTGCCTCACACCTGCTGTAATAGCTCTTACCAAAAAGACATGAAATTACAAGTTTTAGAAAATATGTGAAATGAAAGGAACGCTTCTACACTGTTAATAAAAGTGTAAATTGGTGCATCCACTATGGAAAACAGTACAGAGATTCCTCAAAAATTAGTAATGTATTTATCATATGATTTAGCCATACTTCTTCTGGGTATTTATCCAAAGAATTTTAAAATACTATATATATATATACCTCCATATTCACTGCAACATTATTTATAATAGGTAAGATATGGAAACAAACTTAGTGTATGTCAATAGCTGAATGGATAAATAGGATGTGGTGTATATACAATGGAATACTATTTTCCATAAGAGGAATAAAATATTGATACTTGTAACAACTGGATGGACCTCAACGGTATTATATGTTATATATGTATTATGCTAAGTGAGTGAAATACATGAGATAGAAAAAGACAAATACTGTACAATTTCACTCATGTGTAGAAATTTTAAAAATAAATGAACAAAAAACAGTACAAGAAAAGCCCTCATAGATACAGATATCATGGTTACCAGATATGAACGTGGTTGGGAGTAAATTAAATGGGTGTATGAATCAATTATATGGTGATGGATGGTAACTAGACTTTTGGTGGTGTTCACTTAGATGTGCATACAGATGTTGAATTATAATAATACACACCTGAAATGTATATAATGTTATATACCAATTTTACCTAAATAAAAATATTAAAGAATAAAAAAGAAGCTGATTTATGCCAATTTTATACAAATTATTATATTCTGCCTCCCATCTTCTCCTAAAATCTGAGAATGGATGTGCTAGGCAGAATATTGGGCCCTCAAAATTGTCTACATACTTAATAACCAGAACTTGTGAATATGTTACCGTTTATAGGAAAAGAAACTTTGCAGATGTGGTTGAGGTTACATATGTTAAAATGAAGGATATTATTACGGGTTATTTGGCTGGATCCAATTTAAGCATATGAATCTTTAAAAGCACAGAACCTTTCTTGGCTGTAGTCAGTCAGAGGGAGATGTGACCACATGAAAAGCTCAGAGAGATACAATGTTGCTGAATTTGAAAGCAAACAAAAAGGTCACTGGGCCAAGGAAGCAGCTGGAAAAGGCTAGGAACATACTCCCCTCAACCATCCAGAAGGCAGCACAGCACTGCCAACACCTTGGTTTTAATTCAGTAAGACCCATATCAGACTTTTGGCCTCCACAACTGTAAGATAATAAATTTATGTTAAGTTACTAGTTTGTGATAATTTTTTACAGCAGCAATATAAAATTAATACAATGTAAATGGTTCCAATTGTATCAGTCATATATGTTTGGTATTGATTGCATGATCTAGCTTAGATTTTGATCTCACTCTGAGATATTCCATTTATATGTTCACCATTAAATAAAACATTCATTTGTCATATAGTTACAGAATCTCCCAGTTTCCATTTTTATAATTTCTTTATTATAATGTCATAACTCTTCACTTGTACCCTATATTCACAGCAGTGGTTAGCTGTAGGGGGTAATGTGGAGAACAATTTAATCAAGGTTCTTGCTCTCAGGGAGCTTACATTCTAGTAGTGATTGGCAGACAAAAACAAGTCATTAAATTAATAAGACAATTTTAGGAAGTAAAGGTTCTAAAAGGTCTACTCCTATCTGAATCAAGATTATGCTCTGTCATGAAACTCCTGGAGCAGTAGGAACCTGGAGCAGTAGGAAAGTTTAGCAGAATGTTTCTGCAATCTTCAGTTCTCAAAGGACATACCAGCTTTTATGTAGTGCTCTGAAAGACCCTCTCCCCTTGTTTCAACTGGGAAATGCTACTATTAATGATCACATTTTCCCCATTACTCTATGTTATATATGCTGGTAGAGGCAAAGATATCAACTGACTTTTTAGGAAAGTCTGGATATTATGGCTCCTCACCTACAGAGAACAATGTTTTCCTTTCCCACTAGTTCTTAAGCCAATTAAGGTTTTTAAAGCGTTTTTTCATTCATATTTATTTATATGTTTATAAACCAATGTTCTCCTGATTCATTTGTACTTTTTAAATAATCACCTAGATTAATCCCCAAACCTGAAAATAAAAGTAACTAAAATTCAACTACACACTAACTTTCCCAAAGTTAGGATATGTTCAGGATATGACTAAGGTTGAAAAACTATCATTGGATTCTACAATATGGCCCACCAAGACTTGTACAAGGAATGCAAGTGTACTTCAACATACAAAAATAAATCAATGTGATAGAACATATTAATAGAATGAAGGTTAAATAAACACACAATTATCTCATTTGAGACAAAAAAATCATTTGAAAAAATCCAACACACTTTCATGATTAAAACACTCAGGAAACTAAGAATAGAAAAGAAATCCCCCAAGTTGATAAAAGATATCTATAAATAAACAAAATAATTTCATATTTGATCATAAAAGAGTGAAAGTTTTCCCTCTAAATATTCCTAAGAAACCAATATGCTTACTTTTGCCACTTATTTTCAACATTATTTTGGAAGTTCTAGCCAGGGATATTATAAGTAAAGGAAAGAAAATGCATCCAAATTGGAAAAGAAGAAGTTAAATTATCTCTAATCAGAGATGACGTAATCTTATATAACAACTATAACTTGTCCCTGGGTCTCCAGTATGTTGGCCTACTCTGCAGATTTCAAACTTGTCAGCCACCACAATTGTAAGACAATTACTTAAATCTCTCTCAACACACACACACACACACACACACACACACACTTGATTCTGTTTTTCTGGAGAACTAATATGAACAGAACAAAATAGCCTCTTAAAGTATATATTTAAATGAACATGGAGAACGTCATTATGAAAGAATATAGATAATACTGTTGGCTTTTATCACAGGAGTAGAAGGGGATGGGAGGGATGATAAAGATGAAATAATACAATATTAATTTTCCATACATATGTTTATTATTTCACAGTGAATACATGGCTTTTTGCAAATTTTAGGATAAATACAATTTAAGACAAAATAAATAAAATAGTATAAATACAAAGAAGGTAGAAGGGAGATTCTGGAGAAATTTTCTTATTCTCAGAGGGCAGCTGTAGATGCTTCTTATAGATTGTTTGCAGTATTCAATGTGAAACAAAATGAGATATGTGCATCCTTGTGAGGATGTTAACCTTCAAAGGTCACAATGTGCCTTTGCAGGGACAAGTTATAGTTCAGGTCCAAAGGCAGTTTGCTGGCTGAATTCTCTCTTCAGGGAAAGTAGTCTTTTTCTAAAAGCCTGTAATTGATTGGATGAAGCCCATCCATAATATCATAGAGGGCAATCTGCTGTAACAAAAGTCTATTAATTTAAATGTTAATACCATCTAAAAATTACATTCACAGAAACATCTAGAATAGTGTTTGACCCAATAAATGTGTACGATGACCTTGACAAGTTGACATATATAATTAAGCATCAAAGTTCACCCCCTGTCAACTTGGCACCCACGCACATCTCCGTAAACTATATTAATCTCTAAATAAAGACAATAATGAGGTCATACTTCTGCCTAACTTGAAACAAGTATCCTATAAACAACCAGGAATGTGCTAACACTTTACATTAGAAGAGGAAGTAGAGTTTTTGTATGGTGATGTTTATTCTTCTCCTTATCAGTCTATAACTTAAATACTCTGATGTAAAAAATAGTATGATATAAATCTCATCTCATTACATGATTAAGGATAATAGAAGAAAGAAAGCAAAGATATAGATGATATATGGATAAGATAGATGACAGATAGATAGATAGATGATAGAAATGGTAGCAGATACTGATATATCTATGATATATGTTGTTTGTGTGATACATACATGAGGAAAAAATAATTGTGATCATCACAATCCTCATTTATGTAACTGTTCACATGGTTTAATCTGATATTTATAACTAACTTCTGCTACCCATTCCTTATTCCCTTTGTTGTCAGTAAGCTCCTTAGCTGGCTTTGTTTCCTTCAAACCTTCATTTCTGAAGGATCTGGGCCATTAGTCTTCCTTCCTTAATTGGGTTTCTGTAATTTTCCATTGACCTTAATCACAGGGAATAGTAATTCTAAAAGACATCCTAAGGGATATCCTGTATTCCAGACATACTCTTCTTTACCTTCATTGTGGAGTAGCAGTCCAACTTCCCTTTGGTAGTCAGGATCAATCATCTCAGTCAACATAGCAACTTTTTTTTGCCTGTTGATTCAGAGGCATGAGGAAACTAAAAGTAGTCTTAACTTCTAGTTTCATGGAATCGTTGTTTTGTTTTGCTTTTTTCTCCTGATGGAATTGTTCTTCTCTTGTTACTAAGATTTTTAGGCCAGCAGAGCATAAGATTATGGGGACAAGAAGCAAAAGTTTTGCTAAAGACTAGCAAATGGGTCACTAGGGATAATAGAGAGTTATTTCTATTAAATAATTAATAAATAGTAATAATAAACTAAATAATGCTACTGCCATTTACAGTTTTTCATACCTGGACCTGTGATTCTTGGCAATGAGAAAAACAATAGCATATATCACACAGTGATTTAGAGAATATAGAGCTTCCTGGAGGACCTCTCCCCAGCACTCAAAGTATTGCTACATAGTTTCTTCTGTTAATAAATTTTCAAAAGTCCATTCAACCATTCTGTCAATCTAGCTGATTCAGTATGAAGCACTTTTCTAATCAGTTTATATATACCTATTTATTTAATCCTTATGACAACTCCTAATGGGTAAATACCATTTACAGATAGGAACTGAGATGCACGTCACATTGCAAGTTGTGAAGCTAATATTTGAAAGACAACAGTCTGGTTTTAGAGTCTGTGTTTTTAATCCCACACTATAATCATGATCTTTGTGCAAGTTTCAGCTCCAGAGAAACATTCAAGCCCAGTTATGCCAAACTATATTCCTATTTAACACACCATTATATGAACCTAGCTTCTCACACTTCCTAACATAAGATGAAAGAACGCCTTCTGAAAAAAACATATGCCTAGATTTATCTCTGATAAACTGAATGGGACCAATAGAGAGATGGCTATACATGTATATAAAGCAAGTGAGGGGCGCCTGGGTTGCTCAGTTGGTTAAGCATCCGACTTTGGCTCAGGTCATCTCATGATCCTTGAGTTTGAGCCCCGCGTCGGGTCTGTGCTGATAGCTCAGAGCCTGGAGCCTGCTTCCGATTCTGTGTTCCCCTTCTTTCTCTGACCCTCCCTCACTTATGCTCTGTCTCACTTTGTCTCACAAAAATAAATAAATGTTAAAAAAAAATTTTAGGGGCGCCTGGGTGGCTCAGTCGGTTAAGCGTCCAACTTCAGCTCAGGTCACGATCTCGCGGTCCGTGAGTTCGAGCTCTGCGTCGGGCTCTGGGCTGATGGCTCAGAGCCAGGAGCCTGCTTCCGATTCTGTGTCTCCCTCTCTCTCTGCCCCTCCCCCGTTCATGCTCTGTCTCTCTCTGTCTCAAAAATAAATAAACGTTAAAATTTAAAAAAAAATTAAAAAGCAAGTGAGATGTCTCATGAGGAAATGCTTAGCAATTGCCAACATTTTCTCCAGGAAGGTAATTTTATTCTTCCAATAAAGACATCACCAGCCAGTCCAAGAGGCAGTCTTCTTAACACCTATTAGTTTATAACTTATCTC
This sequence comes from Panthera uncia, assembly GCF_023721935.1. Taxonomy (NCBI): domain Eukaryota; kingdom Metazoa; phylum Chordata; class Mammalia; order Carnivora; family Felidae; genus Panthera; species Panthera uncia. Next base: position 61,686,838 of record NC_064817.1, on the reverse strand, counting down.
GTGGTTAATTCTTGCTGAAGAACTTTAAAACCACTATTATCCATTTTAATGTTTTTGTGGATTTTGGACCTTCCAGAAATTTTATAAATAACATTTGGTTATAGGCCCCTGTGCAAAAACTGGTATTATGAGAGTATGAATGACTAATAAGTCATTAGGGCCCAAGATTGAATAACTAGAAGTCCATAACATTATCATATAGAAGTGAGGTTTGTGTCATCTATTTTGATCATCATTATCTTTGAGAAAACAAAGTCAGGAGAACCAATCAAACACTTAGCTAACGATGCCCCTAGGCTACACCAAATTATGTGAGAGTCAACAAAAACTATGCATCAGTGTCTATGGTCTGAATTTTGAATTGTTCAGTCTCAAAGACAAGGTCACATTCCAGCAGTGGCCACTCTTTCAAAGGTGGAATTACACATAGTGTAGGCAACCGTACCCCCCCCCTCAGAAAAAGCATGTATAATATGGGATCATATCTAGAAAAGCAGCACACAGGCACTAAATACCCTAAAAATGACCAACTTTGGAAGGAGATATATTGGTTATCAGTCTTATATACTGAGGATATACTGAAGAGTTTTGTGATCAAGCAAGGCGAGATAGGTAAAATAATTATTTTGTTGGATCTCAATGTAGTTTTAATTCAAATTTATCTTTTTATGAGTGATGTTGAGTGTGTTTTTCATACACTTTATACTGTATGTATTTTATTTTCTATGAACTATCAGCTAATGTCCATTGCTTGTTTACTTATTGAGTTGTTGTTCTTTTGCTTATGTGTTTATAAGGAATATATGTATAATTAACTCTTTGTCTATGATATGTGTACCAAATACTTCCTCATTTTGTATTTGTCCTTTTAGTGGCATCGTTTTTGATGCTCCAAGTAAATAAGGCTTTTTTACACCTTCTTAAGATGCAATAGTGCTCTTATATGTGAAGCTTGAGATCCCCGCCCCCCATCACAGATAAAAGAACATTTTTTCCTCCAGTAAGTTATGTCCTTATGGGCAATGTAAATTTTTAACCATATTTGCCAATATATTTCCAAGTTATTGAGAGGGGAGAATTTTCTTGTAGAACATTTAAGTATTTTTCTTCTAAATATATTACCCCTAGTTAGATAAATCAAAGTAGATAAATCTAATCATGAGGAATGCACACATAGAAACAGGTCAATAAGTACGCCACTAGCAGTATAATTAATTTGCACCATTATCTATTTTTAGCTGTGCTTTCCAACCTCTCTCCATACTTCTCAAAGCCAACACCATTCATTAAAAACCTCAATGTAGAAGATCACCCACACAAGTGTCAGTTATCAGAGTTAACTTCCAAGCCATTCAGCAATAAAAATCTACTGAAATCTTGCTATTTGCCAACAATGAATGCTGGGCATTCCACTGTATAAAACAATGGCCCTTATTAAACATATTTGGCTTTCTTCAAACAAAAATTTTCATAGAGACTTAATATAAAAAATGGATAATAATGGAAATGCACTGGTAAAGAAAGAGGTGGATATAGAGAATTGTTCTCCAGTGCCCTGAGATACCTCAAGGTTTCCATGGAATGTAATTTGAAAACCCTAGGAAAGAAAATCACATTTACTTGTCTGCACACTGTGTATAGTCCTTCATCCATAAAGAAAGCAGGACAGAAAAATCTTGGACCTATTCTTCTTAACTGTCATCATCAATCTGGTTGATTTCTGGCTCTAGGTACTACCATATCCCCAGGTATATTTTATTTTCTCCTAATATTCCTCTGAATAACTAGCATCAATTCTACATTCTCTAATCTGTATCCAGTACCCTATGCATACCATAATGGATAAGGAAGCTGGATGTGATACCCAGGCCATAATAGATTCCAACCAAGAATAAAAAATAAGTAGACTGGGAGAGATACAGACTTGAAAAGTCGACCACACATTTCATCCTGTGAAAGTCTTTAATTGGTAGTGCCAGTGCCAAATGTGTGTGTGTGTGTGTGTGTGTGTGTGTGTGTGTAATGAGAGGAGGAGGAGGAGGAGGAGGAGGAGGAAGAGAAGGAGGAGAAGGAGAGGAGAAGGAGAAGGAGAAAAAGGAGGAGAAAGAGTTGGTTAGAAGTCAAATGGGTAGTACAAAAAGCTGTGGGAAAATTAAATGAGTACCTATGGAAGTAGAACCCTACCTCTTGTGTCTAAAGGGATACTGATAAAAGCAAACATTATTTTAAGGGATATACTTGAGGGTTTCCTATGTCTGAAGTGAAGTCCTCATACTTTGATAGATTTATTTACAATTGTGTAGACCACAAATCCCTCTCAAAACTTTTGCCTCCTGCATTTTACTTTCAGATTCTTTTTTTTCCATTGCTTTTCCAGGAGCAAGCATCTGGTTTTGTTCTGTACCTTCACTTCTACCACCATGGCCAGACTCTTTTTTCTTGTCTTCCTTCTCCTGCTCCCCACAAACTGTTCTTTCCAGACACTCACTTCTTTTGAATTCTTAACATTTACATTGGCCAGACTTTTCACACAATTTACTCCCTCTTCCTGGTGTGATGGGGGAACTAAAAGGGAAAGAAAAATAAGTACATCAACATGACAAACCTTAGAAGATGACAGAGGAGTCTTTTAAAACAAATATGGAAACAATGGCAACCAAACTCCATTCCACTGAAAATGTTCAGGTCAATGCCTGACATTAAAAAAAGGGAAGAAGGAGAAAGAGAAAAAGAAGGGGAAGTGGTAGGGGAAGGAAAAGAAGAAAGGAAAGGGGGGAGGAGAAAGAGAAGGAAGAGAAAGAGGAAGAAGAATAAGGTAAAAGGAGAAGAGGAAAGAAGGAAGGAGGAAAAGAGGGAGAAAAAAGGAGGAAGAGGGGAAGAAGTTGGTAAATGTGTTTTACAAATCAGTTCAAAAACTTTTATGTTTTATGAGTTTTCTTTTAACTGGTCACTTTTCATACTGAGGTCCCATTGTTCTCAATGGGTAAGTTAGACATTAAGAGCTGGGACTCTGGAATTATACTGCTTGTGCTCAAATTCCAAATCTGCTCCTAACTAGCTAAGCAACACAGACAAAAACATCTAACCTCTTTAACTTTTTATATCTTCATGTGTGAGTAGAGTCTAATTTAGTGTATGGCATAAAGTTATATATTCTAATTGTTATTATTATTATGTTAATATGATAGTAATAATAGTAGTATTTGTTGTAGCAGTAGCAAAATTAGTAGAAGCAAAATAAAAGTACACTACTGGTAGGAAAATGGACGAGGTTAACCTTTCTTTTGTTTACTTTATAGGTAATGTTTTGAGACTATTAAAGGAGGCTAATAAAATACAAAATAATTCAATTTTATGTCAATGATTTTTTCTATTTTCTTATAAATAAGCAAAAAGTAAATGAATCCCTATCAGAGTTAATGGTTTTGTTCCATCCAAGATTGTAAATAATATTTATTCAAATTTTGAACAAATCCTTTAAAATGTTTCTGAGATGATGGATTTTCTAAAGTTTTTTGTCTCTTCTTTTAATTGGATAAAAAATGTAGATTATAGATACATACATACATAGAAAGATATAGATAGATTGATAGATAGATAAGAGATAAATAGATGAGAGGTGATGGATACATCTCTCAAGTGAGGTAAAGCAACCATTGGCCACTAGAGGGAAGGAAAAGATCACAATAGGCAGAAACATGATGGATATATATGAGATCAGTTGCCTATGGAGCAACTGAAACTTCTTGGCAGGCTTTGGCCTTGAGGACCGACCCTAGACTGGCCTGAAGAACAAAAGAGGGTGGAGTCACAACTCAGGAACATTATAAAATTGCTATACCTGAAAGGGTATGAAATACATGAAACAAGAAATTGATGTTTTATTTATTTATTTATTTATTTATTTATTTACTTATTTGTGTATTTATTTGTTTATTTATGACTAAAAAACCAGAAATTTATATCTCTCAGTTATAAAGGCTGGAATTCCAAGATCAAGTTTCCAGCACAGTTTGGTTTCTGATGAGGGCTTGCTTCCTGGCTTGCAGGTTGCTACCCCTCACACATGGAGAGGGGGAGCACCCTCTCTTTTCTTGCTTTTTTTTAAATATGAAATTTATTGTCAACACCCAGTGTTCATCCCAACAGGTGCCCTACCCATCACCCACTTTCCCCTCCCCAGCACCCCCCATCAACCCTCAGTTTATTCTCAGGTTTTAAGAGTCTGTTATGGTTTGACTCCCCCCCCCTAACTTTTTTTTTCCCGCTCCCCCATGGTCTTCTGTTAAGTTTCTCAGTATCCACATAAGAGTGAAAACATATGGTATCTGTCTTTTTATGTATGACTTATTTCACTCAGCATAACACTCTCTGGTTCCACCCACATTGCTACAAAAGGCCATATACATTTATTCTCATATTCAAGTAGTATTCCATTGTGTATATAAACCACAATTTCTATATCCATTCATCAGTTGATGGACATTAAGTCTCTTTCCATAATTTGGCTATTGTTGAAAGTGCTGCTATAAACATTGGGGTACAAGTACCCCTATGCATCAGCACTCATTTATCCCTTGGGTAAATTCCTAGCAGTGCTATTGCTGGGTCATAAGGTAGATCCATTTTAATTTTTTTGAACACCTCCACACTGTTTTCCAGAGTGGATGCACCAGTTTGCATTCCCACCAACAGTGCAAGAGGGTTCCCGTTTCTCCACATCCTTGCCAGCATCTATAGTCTCCTGATGTGTTCATTTTAGCCACTCTGACTGGCATGACGTGATACCTCAGTGTGGATTTGATTTGTATTTCCTTGATGAGGAGTGACATTGAGCATCATTTCATGTGGCCATCTGGATGTCTTCTTTGGAGAAGTGTCTATTCATGTTTTCTCCCCATTTCTTCACTGGATTATTTGTTTTTCAGGTGTGGAGTTTGGTGAGTTCTTTATAGATTTTGGATACCAGCCCTTGTCTGATATGTCATTTACAAATATTTTTTCCCATTCTGTCAGTTGTCTTTTAGTTTTGTTGATTGTTTCCGTTGCAGTGCAGAAGCTTTTTATTTTCATGAGATCCAAATAGTTCATTTTTTCTTTCAATTCCCTCGCTTTAGGGGATGTGTCAAGTAAGAAATTGCTGTTGCTGAGGTCAGAGAGGTGTTTTCCTACTTTCTCCTCTAGGGTTTTGATGGTTTCCTGTCTCACATTCAGGTCCTTTATCCATTTTGAGTTTATTTTTGTGAATGGTGTAAGAAAGTGGTCTAGTTTCATCCTTCTGCATGTTGCTGTCCAGTTCTCCCAGCACCATTTGTTAAAGATACTGTCTTTTTTCCATTGGATAGTCTTTCCTGCTTTGTCAAAGAAGAGTTGGCCATACGTTTGTGGGTCTAGTTCTGGGGTTTCTATTCTATTCCATTGGTCTATGTGTCTGTTTTTGTGCCAATACCATGCTGTCTTGATGATTACAGCTTTGTAGTAGAGGCTAAAGCCTGGGATTGTGATGCCTCCTGCTTTGGTCTTCTTCTTCAATATTACTTTGACTTTTTGGGGTCTTTTGTGGTTCCATACAAATTTTAAGATTGCTTGTTCTAGTTTTGAGAAGAATGCTGGTGAAATTTTGATTGGGATTGCATTGAATGTGTAGATTGCCTTGGGTAGTATTGACATTTTAACAATATTTTTTCTTCCCATGCATGAGCACGGAATGTTTTTCCATTTCTTTGTATCTTCTTCAATTTCCTTCATAAGATTTGTATAGTTTTAAGCATACAGATCTTTTACATCTTTAGTTAGGTTTATTCCTATGTATGTTATGATTCTTGGTGTAATTGTGAATGGGATCATTTTCTTTATTTGTCTTTCTGTTGCTTCGTTGTTAGTATATAAGAATGCAACTGATTTCTGTACATTGATTTTGTATCCTGTGACTTTGCTGAATTCATATATCAGATCTAGGGATCAGTTTCTTTATTTGTCTTTCTGTTGCTTCATTATTAGTGTATATGAATGCAACTAATTTCTGTAGATTAATTTTGTATACTGCATGTTTGTTGAATTCATGTATCATTCTAGCAGACTTTCGGTGAAGTCTATCGGGTTTTCCATGTATAATATCATGTCATTTGCAAAAAGTGAAAGCTTGACATTATCTTTGACAATTATTAGGCCTTTGATATCCTTTTGCTGTCTGATTGCTGTTGCTAAAACTTTCCAACACTACGTTAAACAACAGCAGTGAGAATGTGCATCCTTGTCTTGTGCCTGATCTCAGGGGGAGATCCACAATAAGGATGATTTTATCTGTGGGCTTTCATAAAAGGCTTTGATGATGTTTAAGTATGTTCCTTCTATCCCGACTTTCTTGAGGGTTTTTATTAAGAAAAGATGCAGAATTTTGTCAAATGCTCTTTATGCATCGATTGACAGGATGATATGGTTCTTATGTTTACTTTTGTTACTGTGATGTATCACATTGATTGACTTGCCAATATTGAACCAATCTTGCAGCCCAGGAATGAATCCCAGTTGATCATGGTGAATAATTCTTTTTATATGCTGTTGAATTCAATTTTCTAGTATCTTGTTGAGAAGTTTTGCATCCATATTCATCAGGGATATTGGCCTGTAGTTCTCTTTTTTTCCAGGTCTCTGTCTGGTTTAAGAATCAAAGTAATGCTGGATACATGGAATGAGTCTGGAAGTTTCCCTTCCCTTTCTATTTTTTATAACAGCTTGAGAAGTATAAGTATTATCTCTGTTTTCAATGTCTGGTAGATTTCCCCTGAGAAGCCATCTGGTACTGGACTCTTATTTTTTGGAAGATTTTTGTTGGCATATAATTTTTAATAGTACTCCCTGATAATTACGTTTATTTCAGAGGGACTGGTTGTAATAAATCAGTTTACATTTGTGATTTTCTCTATTTGGGTCCTCTCCATTTTCTTTTTGAGAAGCCTGGCTAGAGGTTTATAAATTTTGTTTATTTTTTCAAAAAAACCAACCCTTCTTTTCATTGATCTGATCTATTTTTTTTTAGATTCTATATCGTTTATTTCTCTCTATTCTTTATTATTTCTTTTTTGCTGGATTTGGGGTGTCTTTGCTGTACTGCTTCTATTGCCTTTATGTGTTCTTTTCGATATTGTATTTGTGATTTTTCTTGTTTCTTGAGATAGGCCTGGATTACAATGTATTTTCGTCTCAGGACTGCTTTTGCTGCATCCCAAACCGTTTGGATTGTAATATTTTCATTTTCATTTGTTTCCATATATCTTCTAATTTCTTCTCTCATTGCCTGGTTGACCCATTCATTCTTTTGTAGGGAGTTCTTTAACGTTCACACTTTTGGAGGTTTTCCAGAATTTTCCTGTGGTTGATTTTGAGCTTCATAGCATTGTTGCCTGAAAGTGTGCATGGCATGATCTCAATTCTTGTATACTTATGAAGGGCTGTTTTGTGACACCGTATGTGATATATCTTGGAGAATGTTCCTTGAGCACTGGATAAGAAAGTATTTTCAGTTGCTTTCGGATGCAGAGTTCTAAATATATCTGTCAGGTCCATCTGGTCCAATGTGTCATTCAGGACCCTTGTTTCTTTATTGATCCTGTGTCTAGATGATCTATCCATCGTTGTAAGTGGAGTATTAAGGTCCCCTGCAATTACCACATTCTTATCAATAGGGTTGCTTATGTTTGTGATTAATTGTTTTATATATTTGGGGCTCCTATAATCAGCACATAGACATTTATAATTGTTAGCTCTTCCTGATGGATAGACCCTGTAATTATTATATAATGCCCTTCTTCATCTCTTGCTACAGCCTTTACTTTAAAGTCTACTTTGTCTGATATAAGTATGGCTACTCCAGCTCTCTTTTGACTTCCAGTAGCATGATAGATAGTTCTCCATCCCCTCACTTTCTATCAGAAGGTGTCCTCAGGTCTAAAATGAATATCTTGTAAACAGCAAAAAGATGGGTCTTGTTTTTTTTACATTCTGATACCCTATGTCTTTTGATTGGCACATTTAGTCCATTTACATTTAGTGTTATTATAGAAAGTTATGGGTTTAGAGTCATTGTGATATCTGTAGGTTGCATGCTTTTAGTGATGTCTCTGGTACTTTGTGGTCCTTGCAACACTTCACTCACAGAATCCCCCTTAGGATCTTTTGTAAGACTGGTTTAGTGGTGATTAATTCCTTCAGTTTTTGTTTGTTTGGGAAGACCTTTATCTCTCCTTCTATTCTGAATGACAGACTTGCGGGATAAAGGATTCTCAGCTGCATATTTTTTCTGTTAATCACATTGAAGATTTCCTGTCATTCCTTTCTGGCCTGCCAAGTTTCAGTAGATAGGATTGTCACTAGCCTTATGGGTCTCCCTTTATAAGTTAGAGCCTGTTTATCCCTAGCTGCCTTCAGAATTTTCTTGTTATCCTTGTATTTTGCCAGTTTCACTATGATGTTTCATACAGAAGATCAATTCAAGTTTCATCTGCAGGGAGTTCTCTGTGCCTCTTGGATTTCGATGCCTTTTTCCTTCCCCAAATCAGGGAAGTTCTCAATGATGATTTGTTCACGTACACCTTCATCCCCTTTCTCTCTCTCTTCTTCTTCTGGAATTCCTATGATATGGATATTGTTTCATTTGATTGCATCACTTAGTTGTCTAATTCTCCCCCCATACTCCTGGCTTTTTTTTATCTCTCTTTTTCTCAGCTTCCTGTTTTTGCATAATTTTATCTTATAATTCATCTATTCTCTCCTCTGCCTCTTCAATCTGTGCTATGACCGCTCCATTTTTTTTGCACCTCACTTATAGCATTTTTAGCTCCTCATGGCTATTTCTTAATACCTTGATCTCTATAGCAATAGATTCTCTGCTGTGCTCTATGCTTTTTTTCAAGCCCAGCGATTAATATGATGACTATTATTCTAAATTCTTTTTCCATTATGTTGCTTAAATTGGTTTTGATCAATTCCTTAGCTGTTGCTACTTCCTGGAGTTTCTTTTGAGGAGAATTCTTCTGTTTGGTCATTTTGGATAGTCCCTGGAGGGGCACAGAACTCTGGGGCACTTCCTCTATGCTGTCTTGAGTAACTTTTGTTGGTGGGTGGGGCCACAGTCAGACGCGATGTCTGTTCCCAGCCCACCGTTGGGGCCACAGTCAGACTGGCGTGTACCTTATCTTCCCCTCTCCCAGGGGCAGGACTCACTGTGGAGTGGTGTGGCCCCTGTCTGGACTACTTGCACACTGCCAAGCTTCTGGTGCTGCTTCCATGGGATCTGGCGTATTAGCTGGGGTGGATCTGTAAGGTGCACAGTGGAAGGAGGGGCGGGCTTAGCTCGCTTTGCCATAGGTGGTCCCCTATGGGAGGGGCCCTGCAGCACCAGGAGGGAGGCACACCCATCAGAGGGATGGATCCACAGAAGCACAGCATTGGGTGTTTGTGCGGTGCAAGCCAGTTTGGTGATCGGAACTGGGTCCCTTTGGGATTTCAGCTGAGAGATGGGAGAAGGAGATGGCGCTGGCCAGTGCCTTTGTTCCCCACCGAGCTGAGTTCTGTCTTCCATGGCTCAACAACCCTCCCTCCAGGTGTCCTCTTGCCTTCGTGCTCTCTGAGCAGAGCTGCTGACTTTTAACATTCCAGATGTTAAGTCTGCTGGCTGTCAGAACTCACGCAGTCCGGCCCCTGTGCTTTTGCAAGTCAGACTCAGGGGCTCTGCCATGCCAGGAGGGCTGCCCCTCCACCTCCCCAGCTCCCTCCCGCCAGTCCGTGTAGTGCACACCACCTCTCGATCCCTCCTATCCTTTTCCATGGGCCTCTTGTCTAAGCTTGGCCCTGGAGAGTCCATTCTGCTAGTCTTCTGGTGGTTTTCTGGGTTATTTAGGCACATGTGGGTGGAATCTAAGTGATCAGCAGGATGCGGTGAGCCCAGCGTCCTCCTACACCTCCATCTTCCTTCATAAAGTCTCCATCCTAGTGTATTGTTAACAAGCACCAGAGATAGATCTTTCACATCGTTATTCAAATATTCTACTCTCTTCATCTTGAAAAAATAAACTTCTGGATTTCTGATATCCTTCAGTTATCTATCTGTCTATTTAGCTAGCTATATAGCTAGCTAGCTATCATCTATCTATTATCAACTATCCATTTACATTTTCCTTCAGAATTAGATTTTAAAAGGGGCTACTTGTGAGAGGAGAATTAAAATGGTGGGAGAGTAGGGGGACTGTAATATTCCTGGTCCCTCACACACAGCTGAATTGAGGTCAGATCACTTGGAACACCCAGGGAATCAATTAGCAGAATGGCAGAAAGATATATATATATATATACACACATATATATATATATATACACACATATATATACGTATATATATATACACACATACATGTATATATGTATATATATATATGTGTGTGTGTGTGTGTGTGTGTGTGTGTGAGAGAGAGAGAGAGAGAGATCAGGAATTTTTACTCTATTCTTTTTACAGCTTTTCTATTTCTTCTTCTTTATTACTCTTTATCTGGATTTAGCCTTATAGTTGTTGTTTTTTTTTTTTTTTTTTTGATTCTCTGGCATTCTTTTCTCCCCTCTCTTTTTTCTCTTTTTATGGGACAGGGTTTCCCTCCTTTTTCCTTTTTGTTCCAGGGTTACTTCAACAAACAAATCAAAGCACATCTGGTTGACGGTCCAAAACTCCACCACTACAAGCATGGAGGAGCTTTGCAGAGGACTGACTAGTGGGATACAGCAGCAAAAATGCAACAACAGAGTGCATGCAACCAAACCAAACCAAACCAAAACACTTCCTGAAGTGCCAGGCCCTGGACCTTGTATGACCCCTTGTGAATATAGCAGTACTCACAGGTTTAGGACACATAACAAACTATTAAAACACACAAAAGACAGAAACAGCCAAAATGACAAAATGGAAGAATTTTCCCAATAGAAAATCCAGGAATAAATCACCACCAGGGAATTGCTCAAAAGAGTTATAAACAATATATCTGAAAATATTTTAAGATAACAATCATAAGACTAATAGCTAGGCTGGAAAACAACATAGAAGACAAGAGAAAACCTATTGCTTCAGAGATCAAATGCCTAAGAACTAGCCACAATGAATTAAGAAATGCTATAAATGAGATGCAAAATAAACTGGATACAGGGACAGCAAGGATAGAAGGAGAGGAGAGAATAGGTGAAAAAGAAGACAAAAGTATGGAAAATGATGAAACTGAAAAAAAAATAGAGAAAGGAAATGACTAGATCATGAGGGGAGAATTAGAGAGCTAAGTGATTCCATGAAAAGAAATGTCCGTATCATAGGAGTTCCAGAAGAAGACAGAGAGAAAGGGGTAAAAGATTTATTTGAACAAATTATACCTGAGAACTTCCCTAATCTGTGGAAGGAAACAAACATCCAAGTCCAAGAGGAACAGAGAAGTCCTTTCAAAATATAAAAACAGGTCAACACCATGACACATCATAGTGAAGCTGGCAAAATACAAATATAAAGAAAGAATTCTGAAGGCAGTTATGGACAAATCGTCCTTATACAACAAGGGTAGACACATAAAGGTTGTAGCAGACCTGTCTACTGAAACGTGGTGGGACAGAAGGGAGTGACAGGAAATATTCAATGTGCTGATGGGGAAAAATGTGCAGCCAAGAATCCTCTATCAGCAAGGCTGTCATTCAGAAAAGAAGGAGAGAAAAAGGCTTTCCCAGACAAACAAAAACTAAAGGAGCTCATGACCACTAATCCAGCCCTGCAAGACCTCCTAATGAGAACTCTGTGAGTGGAAAGCTGAAACGACTACAAAGGACCAGAGACACCACCACAAGCACAAAACCTACAGATAACATAATGACACTAAATCCATATCTTTCAATAATCATTCTGAATGTAAATGGACTAAATTCACCAGTCAAAAGACATAGGGTATCAAATGGATTAAAAACAACAACAACAACAACAACAAAACACAAGATCCATCTATATGCTGCACACAGGAGTCTCATTTTACACCTGAGGACACCCGCAGTTTGAAAGTGAGAGGATGTTGAAACATATATCATGCTAATGGACATCACAAGAAAGCCAGAGTAGCTTTCACCAATAGTACAAAAGTGTACCCCTTTCTCCACATCCCCACCAACACCTGTTTTTTCCTGTGTTGCTAATTTTAGCCATTGTGACATGTGTAAGGTTGTATCATTGTGGTTTTGATTTGTATTTCCCTGTTTATGAGTGATGTTAAGCATCTTTTCATGTGTCTGATTGCCATCTGGATGTCTTCTTTGGAAAAGTGTCTATTCATGTCTTCTGCTCTACACTGGATTATTTGTTTTTTTTTGGGGGGTGTTGAATTTGGAAAGTTCTTTATAGGTTTTGGATACTAACCCTTTATCCAATATGTCATTTGCAAATATCTTCTCCCATTGGGTTAGTCACGTTTAATTTTGTTGATTGTTTCTTTTGCTGTGCAGAAACTTGCACTGTTGGTGGGATTGCAAACTGGTGCAGCCACTCTGGAAAACTGTCTGGAGGTTCCTCAAAAAATAAAAAAAGAACTACCTTATGACCCAGCGATTGCACTATTAGGAATTTATCCAAAGGAAACAGGACTGCTGATTTGAAGGGACACATGCACCCCAATGATTGTAGCAGCGCTATCAACAAGAGCCAAATAATGGGAAGAGCCCAAATGTCCATCAACTGATGAATGGATTAAGAAGATGTGGTATATATACAATGAAATACTACTGGGTGATGAAAAAGAATGAAATCTTGCCATTTGCAACAATGTGAATAGAACCGGAAGGTATTATTCTAAGCAAAATAAGACAGGGAAAGATAGATATCATATGATTTCACTCATAGTGGAATTTTAGAAACTTAACCGATTAAAATAAGTGGAAGGAAGGAAAAATAAAATAAAAACAGAGAGAGAGGCAAACCATAAGGGACTTTTAAATACAGAGACAAACTGAGGGTTGGTGCGGGTGGGTTAAATGGGTGGCAGACATTAAGGAGGGCACTCTTTTGTATGAATACTGGGTGTCCTATGTAAGAGTTGAATTGAATCACTGGGTTATACTCTTGAGGCCAAGACTACACTGCATGTTACCTAACTTGAGATAGATAGATAGATAGATAGATAAATGGGTTGCTTGTATATGAACAAGGGCTGCAACATTTAGTAAATAAAAATACAGGACACCTTGTATTTTATCTGACAACCCTAATTCTCTTCAAGGTATCATTATTCACACTATTCCTAGTAACTTCTCAATTCACTCCAATAAGTCATCCACCTAACAATTTTATTGAAACCCACTTTGCCAATCATCTCCATGTTGACAAATTATATGGACAAATTCATTTTACCTGGCCTTTTATTAGACATTTAACTTCTGTCTTCTTGAGCCACTCTCTTTCCTTGGCTTTGATGGCATTAAATTCCTTTGAACTTTATCCACTTTGTCTCAGGATTTTTATATTTTCTATCTGGTCTTTAAGTACTGGGATTTCTCAGAACTTTATTCTGAGTGCTCTTATCTTCTTTACTGGATTAACGTCCATAGAATTTTCATTCAGTCTTGTAACTGTAAGTACTGTACACTCTTTACACTTAAAATCTGTATTTTCAGAGGTGCCTGTGTGGCTCAGTTGGTTGAGTTTCTGACTTTGGCTCAGGTCATGATCTCACGGATCAGTTTGTGAGTTCAATTCTGGTGTTAGGCTCTGTGCTGACAGCTACGAGCCTGGAGCCTGCTTCAGATTCTGTGTCTCCCTCTCTCTCTCTCCCCCTCCACCCTCTCTCTATCTCTCAGAAATAAATAAACATTGAAAAATTAAGAGAAAAAAGAATTTTCAAAAAGTCTATACTTTCAGTTCACAAACTCCAGAATGTTACATTAAACTTCCAATTTAATATCTGTATCTCAATGTATATTAGGTAAGTCAAACTGAAAAATTTCCAAGCTGAATCTTTGTTATCCATTTGTTCAACTTGTACCTCACTTCGTATTCTCCATTTTAGTAAATATTATTTTCCCATTGCTCACTCCAGGAAACTGGAAGTAACCTTTGACACTTACCTCTACCTTATATCCTGTATCCACCCAAATGCCAATCTCAATAGATCCGTTTTTTTTTTCAAATTATATTTCAAAAAGAACCACATATTTTACTTTCATTACCACTATGCTACTTCTTAACGAACCCCTTCCTGGCTTACCTGAGCCATTATCCTAGTTTAAAAACTCAGAACACAATGTATCTATATACTTCATATCATTTACCACAATTAGATTATTCAAATTTGGAATTATTAGGTAAAGAAATGTCCATTTCACTAGGTTGTACAATTCATGAAATTCTTATTTGGGTCTGCCTTGCAGAATATCTGGTAAATAATAGATGTTTGATAAATATTTGTTGAATTAATTATATAATGTAATTAGAATTGTTAGTAATGAGTGTATATTTACCATATTCCTGGAAATATACTAATGCTTACCTGAGGTATCTCATTTAGTTCTTTCAACTATCTTACTATTTTTCTTTATATTGGAAGAAACTGAGGCCCAGAAGGTCCAAGAATCCCACCCAAATTTACAGAACTAATAAGCAGAACTGTGATTTAAATCTATTTCTAATTTTTTTTGTTTCATTATTTAATTTAATTTATTTAATTAATTTGGGTGTGTTAATCCTATGGCTTTCTTATTTTTTATGTTTTGTTAACCCATCAGTGTAATCTCAGGGAATTCCTAAGCTTATTCCCCACAATATTTTTCAGAACAGCAGCCATATTCATTGTGGCAATAGAACAGTCACCCAGTTTCTGAAAGGTGGACGCTTCTTAAAATATAGATGCTGTGATTTTTTTCACCACTTCTTGCTTTTTGAGATACTCCTGATATTCTAGCTTCTCATCAATTCTGTAAGCCCTCACTATCTTTTGCTAAGTCTCTGGTAAGTTTATCAAAGTTGTTTTCTATTGTATGACACAAAGACTCTAAATTAATATAGGAATATTCTGAATGTAAATGTAAAATACATTACTATACAAAAATTCAAGTGTGGAAAGAGATGAGTTATCATTATTATTATTTTGATTGCATATGTCATAATAAACACAGTCTTTCTTCGAAGTTGTGATCAGTATGTAGAATTTGGTCACTATTCACCTATCAATGAAAAGAGGAAGCTGATGAAAACTTCACAATATATGGCCTAACAATCTGTGCACTATGACACTCCTGGGGAATTGTTCACATATACTAAAAAGTGACTGTAGCTCTCTGAAAATGCACAACACAGTGGCAATAAAGAAGTCAAAGTCAACATGTAGTTTAAAACTACAAGGAAAATGTACTACTAATAATATCAACTGATTTGTGAATATACTAACATCAGAAGTCTTGAGTTGGTAACTCCAAGTAGGGAATGAAGAAGCCTGCCATCATTAACATTTTTAACCAACATGAATAGGATACTGTAGAATTGAATCCAGACTATTCTGTAGCTAAGCTTAGAAATACAAGTGTGTATTAATATTGGGAGATGGTAGAAAACATTGACAGAGGTCCAAAAATTCATCAAGTTTGCCAGGGTACTAAGTAAGTAGCTTGATACATTATGTTTATTGATATCAGACCTGGACCCATTAAATGCCACAGAACAGTTTTTAAAAAGCTTATATTATGGTGAGGAGTGTTATACATAATAAAACTAATATTTCTAATATTTCTGACATGATAATAATATATATGCTAGATATATGTACCACATGTGAAAGACAAGCACTGACAAGAAAACAGAGGTTTTGCTTGACAGTATATAACATTTATTATAGGAGTTATCCCACTAAAAGTGAGTCACAGATAAATCTAAAATTTCAAAATAAAACAATAAAATAAAATCTAAAATTTCTAAAACTTTCACCATAAGAAATACAAACTTGGGAGCCTAATATAAACAGAGTCAATGGCATTTTAAGAAATCAGCAAGAGGGCAGAACATGAGAATTTGGCACTGATCAACCCAGACAAACGACAATTTTGACAATCACCAATGAGTAAGAGTACTTTGTGGAAGCTTGAGTGTCCAGAAAATAGATCCCAGCACTACACTGGGGGAAAAAAAATCTGAGAATAGAATAAACCTATTGAAGACAGAAGAAAGGTATCACTTTACCTGCATTATCCCCTCTTTCCAAAGCATCACAGTTCATTGCCAAGGAGACTTGCTTGTCCTGTGATATGACCCATGTAAGAAAGTGAAAACATGGTGACTGCTTATCTTGTCAAGCCATACAGGCTTCTGTCAAAGAGTGTTAGTTCTTTCTCACTGAAATAAAAATACTGACAGTATTGGTAAGGCTGAATAGCCCAGGAGCAGCTAAGAGCAGAGAAAACGGGCAGGGGTTCACAGTAACCTGGGCATGATAGTTAAAAAATGACCATGGATTCTATTAATAGCCTTGCAGACTCCATAAAAGATGTCCCTTCCAAACCTCATAATATGTACTACCTGAGGATCTACCCCCAATAATGCTATATCTTTCCTTATATCCTTTCCCACTGGCAGTGCCCCACAAATGTCAGCATCTGCAGATTGTGCATTAGCATATGCAGCCATCTGTGTCAACTGTGCTAGATTGGAAGAAGTTTCATAATTTGCAAACTTCATGGTCTAGGGAAAATTGACAGAGGCACCTGGTCTGAATTTGGAATATCAAGGGAAGGAATAAGATCTTAAGACTTAACCCTCAAGAGGGAGCATGAGGAGTGGAGCAAATACATTTATAGAAAAGGTTTGAGAAACTTCCAAACTTAATATGTGATGTGTGAATGTATTTTGACTTCCAGCAACCCTCAGTTTGCTCTCCATATTTATGAGTCTCTTCTGTTTTGTCCCCTTCACTGTTTTTATATTATTTTTGTTTCACTTCCCTTATGTTCATCTGTTTTGTCTCTTAAAGGCCTCATATGAGTGATGTCATATGATATTTGTATTTCTCAGACTAATTTCGCTTAGCATATTACCCTCCAGTTCCATCCATGTAGTTGCAAATGGCAACATTCCATTCTTTTTGATTGCCAAGTAATACTCCATATTTTCTATATATATTGTGTATATATATATATATAGTATATTGTATATATATTGTATATATATGTGTGTATATATATGTGTGTATATACGTGTGTATATATGTGTGTGTGTATATATATATATATATCACTGTATATATATATATATATGTGTGTGTGTGTGTGTGTGTGTGTGTGTATCACATCTTTGTCCATTAATCCACTGAAGGACATTTGGGCTCTTTCCATACTTTTGGTTATTGTTGATAGTGCTACTATAAACACTGGGGTACATATGTCCCTTCAAAACAGCACATCAGTATCCCTTAGATAAATACCTAGTAGTGCAATTGCTGGGTCATAGGGTAGTTCTATTTTTAATCTATTGAGGAACCTCCATACAATTTTCCAGAGTGGCTGCTCCAGCTTGCATTCCCACCAACAACGCAGTCTCTTCAGCAAGTGGTGCTGGGAAAACTGGACAGAGACATGCAGAAGAATGAACCTGGACCACTTTCTTACACCATACACAAAAATAAACTCAAAATGGATGAAATACCTAAATGTGAGACAGGAAGCCATCAAAATCCTCGAGGAGAAAGCAAGAAAAAACCTTTGATCTTGCCTGCAGCAAATTCTTACTCAACACGTCTCTGGAGGCAAGGGAAACAAAAGCAAAAATGAACTACTGGAACATCAACAAAATAAAAAGCTTTGGCACAGCAAAGGAAACAATCAGCAAAGCTAAAAGGCACCCAACAGAACGGGAGAAGATATTTGCAAATGACATATCAGATAAAGGGTTAGTATCCAAAATCTATAAAGAATTTATCAAACTCAACACCCAAAGAACACATAATCCAGTGAAGAAATGGGCAAACGACATGAATAGACACTTCTCCAAAGAAGACATCCAGATGGCCAAAAGACACATGAGAAAATGCTCAACATTACTCATCATCAGGGAAATACAAATCAAAAGCACAATGAAATACCGCCTTACACTTATCAGAATGGCTAACATTAACAACTCAGGCAACAACAGATGTTGGTGAGGATGCGGAGAAAGAGGATCTATTTTGCATTTTTGTTGGGAATGGAAACTGGTGCAGCCACTCTGGAAAACAGTATGGAGGTTCCTCCAAAAAATAAAAATAGAACTACCCTAAGACCCAGCAATTGCACCACTAGGCATTTATCCACGGGATACAGGTGTGCTGTTTTGAAGGGACACATGCACCCCAATGTTTATAGCAGCACTATCAACAATAGCCCAAGTATGGAAAGAGCCCAAACGTCCATCGATGGATGAATGGATAAAGAATATGTAGCATATATATACAATGGAGTATTACTCGGCAACCAAAAAGAATGAAATCTTGTCATTCTCAACTACGTGGATGGAACTGGAAGGTAATATGCTAAGTGAAATTAGTCAGAGAAAGACAAAAATCATATGACGTCACTCATATGAGGACTTTAAGAGACAAAACAGATGAACATAAGGGAAGGGAAACAAAAATAATATAAAAACAGTGAAGGGGACAAAACAGAAGAGACTCATAAATATGGAGAACAAACTGAGGGTTGCTGGAAGGGTTGTGGGAGGGGGGATGGGTAAATGGGTAAGGGGCATTAAGGAATCTACTCCTGAAATCATTGTTGCACTATATGCTAACGAATTTTGGTGTAAATTTTAAAAAATAAAAAATAAAATTAAAAAATAGGAATCAAAGAATTACACAGTGGAAAATTATCAGTCACAAAGAAAGACAGCAAGAGAAGGAGAGAGAAATAAAAGAACTACAAAATAGGAAGAAAACAATAAAATGACAATAGTAAAGCTTAATATATCAATAATTAATTTAAATGTAAATGAAATTCTCCAATCAAAAGGTATACAGTGGCTGAATGGATTAAAAATAAAAGACAGAAGTATACATTGCCTACAAAAGAGTCACTTCAACTTCAAGGACACACATCAGCTCAAACTAAAGTAATGGAAAACATTCAATACATATGTAAACCCAGAGAGCAGATATAGCTATACTTAGGTCAGATAAAACAAACTGTAAATCTAAAGCTGGAACAAGAATCAAGGTAGTTCATTATATAAAGAAAAATAAGGGTGCCTTGGTGTCTTACTATGTTAAGCATCTGAATCTTGATTTCAGCTCATGTCATAATGTCACAGTTCATGAGATCAAGCCCCACATGGGGCTCTGTGCTGATAGTGCAGGGCCTGCTTGGGATTCTCTCTCTCCCTCCCTGTCTCCCCTCCCACACACTCTTTCCCTCAAAATAAACAAATAAACAAAAAAAATGAAGAAAAATAGTTTTTCATGTGTAGGTTGCCCATCTGGATATCTTCTTTGGAGAAGACCTTAGGATCTCTTGTATGGCTGGTTTAGTGGTGATTAATTCCTTCAGTTTTTGTTTGTTTGGGAAGACCTTTATCTCTCCTTCTATTCTGAATGACAGACTTGCGGGATAAAGGATTCTCAGCTGCATATTTTTTCTGTTAATCACATTGAAGATTTCCTGTCATTCCTTTCTGGCCTGCCAAGTTTCAGTAGATAGGATTGTCACTAGCCTTATGGGTCTCCCTTTATAAGTTAGAGCCTGTTTATCCCTAGCTGTCTTCAGAATTTTCTTGTTATCCTTGTATTTTGCCAGTTTCACTACGATATGTCATGCAGAAGATCAATTCAAGTTTCATCTGCAGGGAGTTCTCTGTGCCTCTTGGATTTCAATGCCTTTTTCCTTCCCCAAATCAGGGAAGTTCTCAACTGTGATTTGTTCAAGTACACCTTCATCCCCTTTCTCTCTCTCTTCTTCTTCTGGAATTCCTATGATATGGATATTGTTTCATTTGATTGCATGACTTAGTTGTTTAATTCTCCCCTCATACTCCTGGATTTTTTTATCTCTCTTTTTCTCAGCTTCCTCTTTTTCCATAATTTTATGTTCTAAACCACCTATTCTTTCCTCTGCCTCTTCAATCCGTGCTATGGCCACATTCATTTTATCTTGCACTTCATTTATAGCATTTTTTAGCTTCTCGTGACTATTTCTTAGTCCCTTGATCTCTGTAGCAATAGGTTCTCTGCTGTCCTCTATGCGTTTTTCAAGCCCAGCGATTAATTTTATGACTATTATTCTAAATTCTTGTCCGTTATATTGCTTAAATCAGTTTGGATCAATTTGCTAGCTGTTGCTATTTTCTGGAGTTTCTTTTGAGGACAGTTCTTCCGTTTCATCATTTTGGGTAGTCCCTGTGGTGGTGCTGAACTGCAAGGCACTTCCTCTGTGCTGTCTGGATTAACTTGTGTTGGTGGGTGGGGCTACAGTCAGACCTGATGTCTGCCCCAGCCCACTGCTGGGTCCACAGTCAGACTGGTGTGTACCTTATCTTCCCCTCTCCCAGGGGCAGGACTCACTGTGGAGTGGTGTGGCCCCTGTCTGCACTGCTTGCACACTGTCATGCTTCTGGTGCTGCTTTGTTTGGATCTGGCGTTTTAGCTAAGGTGGATCTGTAAGGTGCACAGGGGTGGGAGGGGCAGGCTTAGCTTGTTTTGCAGTCTGTGGTCCCCTGGGTGAGGGGCTCTGTAGCACAGGGAGGGAGGCGGACCCGTTGGAGTGATGGATCAACAGAAGCACAGCGTTGGGTGTTTGAGAGGTGCAAGCAAGTTTGGTGATGGGAACTGGTTCCTTTTGGGATTATGGCTGGGGGATGGGAGAGGCAGATGGCACTTCCCAGCGCCTTTGTTTTCCTGCCAAGCTGAGCTCTGTCTTCCCGGGTTCAACAACTGTCCCTCCCAGTGTCCTCTTGCTCTCCCACTCTCCTAGCAGAGCTGTTGACTTTTAACATTGCAGATGTTAAGTCCCACTGACTGTCAGAACTCATAGAGTCTGGCCCCTCCACTCTTGCAATCCAGACTTCAGGGGCTCTGTGTTGTTGGGCAGGCTGCCTCTCCACCGTTCTGCCTCCCTCCCGCAATTCCATGTAGTGTGCACTGCCTCTCAGCCCTTCCTACCTTCTTCCATGGGCCTCTTGTCTACGCTTGGTTCCAGAGAGTCTGTTCTGCTATTCTTCTGGAGGTTTTCTGGGTTGTTTAGGCAGATGTGGGTGGAATATAAGTGATCAGCAGAATGAGGTGAGCCCAGTGCCCTCCTATGCCCTCCTCTTCCCCTGGATCTGCACTTTTTTTTTTAAGTGTAATCATTGTATTCCTCAGCTCCAGAATTTCTGTTTGGTTCTTTTCTGTGATTCCCATCATTTTGTTGAACTCTTTATTCCTTTTATATATTGTTTTCCTGACTTTTCTGAATTGTATATCTGTGTTTCCTTGTTGCTCAGTGAGATTCCTTAAAACAACTATTTTGAATTGTGAGTCAGAAAAATCATAGATCTTCATATCTTTGGGTTTGGTTACTGGAAAATTATTTTGTTCTTTTTGAATTGTCATATTTTCCTGATTTTTAATGTTCCTGTAAGTATTGAACCGATGTGTTCGGCTTTGAAGTTGCAGTTACCTCCTCCAGTATTTACTCACTGGCTTCAGAGTCAAAATACATTCACACATCACATATTAAGTTTGGAAGTTTCTCAAACCTTTTCTATAAATGTATTTGCTCCACTCCTCATGCTCCCTCTTGAGGGTTAAGTCTTAAGATCTTATTCCTTCCCTTGATATTCCAAATTCAGACCAGGTGCCTCTGTCAATTTTCCCTAGACCATGAAGTTTGCAAATTATGAAACTTCTTCCAATCTAGCACAGTTGACACAGATGGCTGCATATGCTAATGCACAATCTGCAGATGCTGACATTTGTGGGGCACTGCCAGTGGGAAAGGATATAAGGAAAGATATAGCATTATTGGGGGTAGATCCTCAGGTAGTACATATTATGAGGTTTGGAAGGGACATCTTTTATGGAGTCTGCAAGGCTATTAATAGAATCCATGGTCATTTTTTAACTATCATGCCCAGGTTACTGTGAACCCCTGCCCGTTTTCTCTGCTCTTAGCTGCTCCTGGGCTATTCAGCCTTACCAATACTGTCAGTATTTTTATTTCAGTGAGAAAGAACTAACACTCTTTGACAGAAGCCTGTATGGCTTGACAAGATAAGCAGTCACCATGTTTTCACTTTCTTACATGGGTCATATCACAGGACAAGCAAGTCTCCTTGGCAATGAACTGTGATGCTTTGGAAAGAGGGGATAATGCAGGTAAAGTGATACCTTTCTTCTGTCTTCAATAGGTTTATTCTATTCTCAGATTTTTTTTCCCCCAGTGTAGTGCTGGGATCTATTTTCTGGACACTCAAGCTTCCACAAAGTACTCTTACTCATTGGTGATTGTCAAAATTGTCGTTTGTCTGGGTTGATCAGTGCCAAATTCTCATGTTCTGCCCTCTTGCTGATTTCTTAAAATGCCATTGACTCTGTTTATATTAGGCTCCCAAGTTTGTATTTCTTATGGTGAAAGTTTTAGAAATTTTAGATTTTATTTTATTGTTTTATTTTGAAATTTTAGATTTATCTGTGACTCACTTTTAGTGGGATAACTCCTATAATAAATGTTATATACTGTCAAGCAAAACCTCTGTTTTCTTGTCAGTGCTTGTCTTTCACATGTGGTACATATATCTAGCATATATATTATTATCATGTCAGAAATATTAGAAATATTAGTTTTATTATGTATAACACTCCTCACCATAATATAAGCTTTTTAAAAACTGTTCTGTGGCATTTAATGGGTCCAGGTCTGATATCAATAAACATAATGTATCAAGCTACTTACTTAGTACCCTGGCAAACTTGATGAATTTTTGGACCTCTGTCAATGTTTTCTACCATCTCCCAATATTAATACACACTTGTATTTCTAAGCTTAGCTACAGAATAGTCTGGATTCAATTCTACAGTATCCTATTCATGTTGGTTAAAAATGTTAATGATGGCAGGCTTCTTCATTCCCTACTTGGAGTTACCAACTCAAGACTTCTGATGTTAGTATATTCACAAATCAGTTGATATTATTAGTAGTACATTTTCCTTGTAGTTTTAAACTACATGTTGACTTTGACTTCTTTATTGCCACTGTGTTGTGCATTTTCAGAGAGCTACAGTCACTTTTTAGTATATGTGAACAATTCCCCAGGAGTGTCATAGTGCACAGATTGTTAGGCCATATATTGTGAAGTTTTCATCAGCTTCCTCTTTTCATTGATAGGTGAATAGTGACCAAATTCTACATACTGATCACAACTTCGAAGAAAGACTGTGTTTATTATGACATATGCAATCAAAATAATAATAATGATAACTCATCTCTTTCCACACTTGAATTTTTGTATAGTAATGTATTTTACATTTACATTCAGAATATTCCTATATTAATTTAGAGTCTTTGTGTCATACAATAGAAAACAACTTTGATAAACTTACCAGAGACTTAGCAAAAGATAGTGAGGGCTTACAGAATTGATGAGAAGCTAGAATATCAGGAGTATCTCAAAAAGCAAGAAGTGGTGAAAAAAATCACAGCATCTATATTTTAAGAAGCGTCCACCTTTCAGAAACTGGGTGACTGTTCTATTGCCACAATGAATATGGCTGCTGTTCTGAAAAATATTGTGGGGAATAAGCTTAGGAATTCCCTGAGATTACACTGATGGGTTAACAAAACATAAAAAATAAGAAAGCCATAGGATTAACACACCCAAATTAATTAAATAAATTAAATTAAATAATGAAACAAAAAAAATTAGAAATAGATTTAAATCACAGTTCTGCTTATTAGTTCTGTAAATTTGGGTGGGATTCTTGGACCTTCTGGGCCTCAGTTTCTTCCAATATAAAGAAAAATAGTAAGATAGTTGAAAGAACTAAATGAGATACCTCAGGTAAGCATTAGTATATTTCCAGGAATATGGTAAATATACACTCATTACTAACAATTCTAATTACATTATATAATTAATTCAACAAATATTTATCAAACATCTATTATTTACCAGATATTCTGCAAGGCAGACCCAAATAAGAATTTCATGAATTGTACAACCTAGTGAAATGGACATTTCTTTACCTAATAATTCCAAATTTGAATAATCTAATTGTGGTAAATGATATGAAGTATATAGATACATTGTGTTCTGAGTTTTTAAACTAGGATAATGGCTCAGGTAAGCCAGGAAGGGGTTCGTTAAGAAGTAGCATAGTGGTAATGAAAGTAAAATATGTGGTTCTTTTTGAAATATAATTTGAAAAAAAAAACGGATCTATTGAGATTGGCATTTGGGTGGATACAGGATATAAGGTAGAGGTAAGTGTCAAAGGTTACTTCCAGTTTCCTGGAGTGAGCAATGGGAAAATAATATTTACTAAAATGGAGAATACGAAGTGAGGTACAAGTTGAACAAATGGATAACAAAGATTCAGCTTGGAAATTTTTCAGTTTGACTTACCTAATATACATTGAGATACAGATATTAAATTGGAAGTTTAATGTAACATTCTGGAGTTTGTGAACTGAAAGTATAGACTTTTTGAAAATTCTTTTTTCTCTTAATTTTTCAATGTTTATTTATTTCTGAGAGATAGAGAGAGGGTGGAGGGGGAGAGAGAGAGAGGGAGACACAGAATCTGAAGCAGGCTCCAGGCTCGTAGCTGTCAGCACAGAGCCTAACACCAGAATTGAACTCACAAACTGATCCGTGAGATCATGACCTGAGCCAAAGTCAGAAACTCAACCAACTGAGCCACACAGGCACCTCTGAAAATACAGATTTTAAGTGTAAAGAGTGTACAGTACTTACAGTTACAAGACTGAATGAAAATTCTATGGACGTTAATCCAGTAAAGAAGATAAGAGCACTCAGAATAAAGTTCTGAGAAATCCCAGTACTTAAAGACCAGATAGAAAATATAAAAATCCTGAGACAAAGTGGATAAAGTTCAAAGGAATTTAATGCCATCAAAGCCAAGGAAAGAGAGTGGCTCAAGAAGACAGAAGTTAAATGTCTAATAAAAGGCCAGGTAAAATGAATTTGTCCATATAATTTGTCAACATGGAGATGATTGGCAAAGTGGGTTTCAATAAAATTGTTAGGTGGATGACTTATTGGAGTGAATTGAGAAGTTACTAGGAATAGTGTGAATAATGATACCTTGAAGAGAATTAGGGTTGTCAGATAAAATACAAGGTGTCCTGTATTTTTATTTACTAAATGTTGCAGCCCTTGTTCATATACAAGCAACCCATTTATCTATCTATCTATCTATCTATCTCAAGTTAGGTAACATGCAGTGTAGTCTTGGCCTCAAGAGTATAACCCAGTGATTCAATTCAACTCTTACATAGGACACCCAGTATTCATACAAAAGAGTGCCCTCCTTAATGTCTGCCACCCATTTAACCCACCCGCACCAACCCTCAGTTTGTCTCTGTATTTAAAAGTCCCTTATGGTTTGCCTCTCTCTCTGTTTTTATTTTATTTTTCCTTCCTTCCACTTATTTTAATCGGTTAAGTTTCTAAAATTCCACTATGAGTGAAATCATATGATATCTATCTTTCCCTGTCTTATTTTGCTTAGAATAATACCTTCCGGTTCTATTCACATTGTTGCAAATGGCAAGATTTCATTCTTTTTCATCACCCAGTAGTATTTCATTGTATATATACCACATCTTCTTAATCCATTCATCAGTTGATGGACATTTGGGCTCTTCCCATTATTTGGCTCTTGTTGATAGCGCTGCTACAATCATTGGGGTGCATGTGTCCCTTCAAATCAGCAGTCCTGTTTCCTTTGGATAAATTCCTAATAGTGCAATCGCTGGGTCATAAGGTAGTTCTTTTTTTATTTTTTGAGGAACCTCCAGACAGTTTTCCAGAGTGGCTGCACCAGTTTGCAATCCCACCAACAGTGCAAGTTTCTGCACAGCAAAAGAAACAATCAACAAAATTAAACGTGACTAACCCAATGGGAGAAGATATTTGCAAATGACATATTGGATAAAGGGTTAGTATCCAAAACCTATAAAGAACTTTCCAAATTCAACACCCCCCAAAAAAAAACAAATAATCCAGTGTAGAGCAGAAGACATGAATAGACACTTTTCCAAAGAAGACATCCAGATGGCAATCAGACACATGAAAAGATGCTTAACATCACTCATAAACAGGGAAATACAAATCAAAACCACAATGATACAACCTTACACATGTCACAATGGCTAAAATTAGCAACACAGGAAAAAACAGGTGTTGGTGGGGATGTGGAGAAAGGGGTACACTTTTGTACTATTGGTGAAAGCTACTCTGGCTTTCTTGTGATGTCCATTAGCATGATATATGTTTCAACATCCTCTCACTTTCAAACTGCGGGTGTCCTCAGGTGTAAAATGAGACTCCTGTGTGCAGCATATAGATGGATCTTGTGTTTTGTTGTTGTTGTTGTTGTTGTTTTTAATCCATTTGATACCCTATGTCTTTTGACTGGTGAATTTAGTCCATTTACATTCAGAATGATTATTGAAAGATATGGATTTAGTGTCATTATGTTATCTGTAGGTTTTGTGCTTGTGGTGGTGTCTCTGGTCCTTTGTAGTCGTTTCAGCTTTCCACTCACAGAGTTCTCATTAGGAGGTCTTGCAGGGCTGGATTAGTGGTCATGAGCTCCTTTAGTTTTTGTTTGTCTGGGAAAGCCTTTTTCTCTCCTTCTTTTCTGAATGACAGCCTTGCTGATAGAGGATTCTTGGCTGCACATTTTTCCCCATCAGCACATTGAATATTTCCTGTCACTCCCTTCTGTCCCACCACGTTTCAGTAGACAGGTCTGCTACAACCTTTATGTGTCTACCCTTGTTGTATAAGGACGATTTGTCCATAACTGCCTTCAGAATTCTTTCTTTATATTTGTATTTTGCCAGCTTCACTATGATGTGTCATGGTGTTGACCTGTTTTTATATTTTGAAAGGACTTCTCTGTTCCTCTTGGACTTGGATGTTTGTTTCCTTCCACAGATTAGGGAAGTTCTCAGGTATAATTTGTTCAAATAAATCTTTTACCCCTTTCTCTCTGTCTTCTTCTGGAACTCCTATGATACGGACATTTCTTTTCATGGAATCACTTAGCTCTCTAATTCTCCCCTCATGATCTAGTCATTTCCTTTCTCTATTTTTTTTTCAGTTTCATCATTTTCCATACTTTTGTCTTCTTTTTCACCTATTCTCTCCTCTCCTTCTATCCTTGCTGTCCCTGTATCCAGTTTATTTTGCATCTCATTTATAGCATTTCTTAATTCATTGTGGCTAGTTCTTAGGCATTTGATCTCTGAAGCAATAGGTTTTCTCTTGTCTTCTATGTTGTTTTCCAGCCTAGCTATTAGTCTTATGATTGTTATCTTAAAATATTTTCAGATATATTGTTTATAACTCTTTTGAGCAATTCCCTGGTGGTGATTTATTCCTGGATTTTCTATTGGGAAAATTCTTCCATTTTGTCATTTTGGCTGTTTCTGTCTTTTGTGTGTTTTAATAGTTTGTTATGTGTCCTAAACCTGTGAGTACTGCTATATTCACAAGGGGTCATACAAGGTCCAGGGCCTGGCACTTCAGGAAGTGTTTTGGTTTGGTTTGGTTTGGTTGCATGCACTCTGTTGTTGCATTTTTGCTGCTGTATCCCACTAGTCAGTCCTCTGCAAAGCTCCTCCATGCTTGTAGTGGTGGAGTTTTGGACCGTCAACCAGATGTGCTTTGATTTGTTTGTTGAAGTAACCCTGGAACAAAAAGGAAAAAGGAGGGAAACCCTGTCCCATAAAAAGAGAAAAAAGAGAGGGGAGAAAAGAATGCCAGAGAATCAAAAAAAAAAAAAAAAAAAACAACAACTATAAGGCTAAATCCAGATAAAGAGTAATAAAGAAGAAGAAATAGAAAAGCTGTAAAAAGAATAGAGTAAAAATTCCTGATCTCTCTCTCTCTCTCTCTCACACACACACACACACACACACACACACATATATATATATACATATATACATGTATGTGTGTATATATATATACGTATATATATGTGTGTATATATATATATATATGTGTGTATATATATATATATATCTTTCTGCCATTCTGCTAATTGATTCCCTGGGTGTTCCAAGTGATCTGACCTCAATTCAGCTGTGTGTGAGGGACCAGGAATATTACAGTCCCCCTACTCTCCCACCATTTTAATTCTCCTCTCACAAGTAGCCCCTTTTAAAATCTAATTCTGAAGGAAAATGTAAATGGATAGTTGATAATAGATAGATGATAGCTAGCTAGCTATATAGCTAGCTAAATAGACAGATAGATAACTGAAGGATATCAGAAATCCAGAAGTTTATTTTTTCAAGATGAAGAGAGTAGAATATTTGAATAACGATGTGAAAGATCTATCTCTGGTGCTTGTTAACAATACACTAGGATGGAGACTTTATGAAGGAAGATGGAGGTGTAGGAGGACGCTGGGCTCACCGCATCCTGCTGATCACTTAGATTCCACCCACATGTGCCTAAATAACCCAGAAAACCACCAGAAGACTAGCAGAATGGACTCTCCAGGGCCAAGCTTAGACAAGAGGCCCATGGAAAAGGATAGGAGGGATCGAGAGGTGGTGTGCACTACACGGACTGGCGGGAGGGAGCTGGGGAGGTGGAGGGGCAGCCCTCCTGGCATGGCAGAGCCCCTGAGTCTGACTTGCAAAAGCACAGGGGCCGGACTGCGTGAGTTCTGACAGCCAGCAGACTTAACATCTGGAATGTTAAAAGTCAGCAGCTCTGCTCAGAGAGCACGAAGGCAAGAGGACACCTGGAGGGAGGGTTGTTGAGCCATGGAAGACAGAACTCAGCTCGGTGGGGAACAAAGGCACTGGCCAGCGCCATCTCCTTCTCCCATCTCTCAGCTGAAATCCCAAAGGGACCCAGTTCCGATCACCAAACTGGCTTGCACCGCACAAACACCCAATGCTGTGCTTCTGTGGATCCATCCCTCTGATGGGTGTGCCTCCCTCCTGGTGCTGCAGGGCCCCTCCCATAGGGGACCACCTATGGCAAAGCGAGCTAAGCCCGCCCCTCCTTCCACTGTGCACCTTACAGATCCACCCCAGCTAATACGCCAGATCCCATGGAAGCAGCACCAGAAGCTTGGCAGTGTGCAAGTAGTCCAGACAGGGGCCACACCACTCCACAGTGAGTCCTGCCCCTGGGAGAGGGGAAGATAAGGTACACGCCAGTCTGACTGTGGCCCCAACGGTGGGCTGGGAACAGACATCGCGTCTGACTGTGGCCCCACCCACCAACAAAAGTTACTCAAGACAGCATAGAGGAAGTGCCCCAGAGTTCTGTGCCCCTCCAGGGACTATCCAAAATGACCAAACAGAAGAATTCTCCTCAAAAGAAACTCCAGGAAGTAGCAACAGCTAAGGAATTGATCAAAACCAATTTAAGCAACATAATGGAAAAAGAATTTAGAATAATAGTCATCATATTAATCGCTGGGCTTGAAAAAAAGCATAGAGCACAGCAGAGAATCTATTGCTATAGAGATCAAGGTATTAAGAAATAGCCATGAGGAGCTAAAAATGCTATAAGTGAGGTGCAAAAAAATGGAGCGGTCATAGCACAGATTGAAGAGGCAGAGGAGAGAATAGATGAATTATAAGATAAAATTATGCAAAAACAGGAAGCTGAGAAAAAGAGAGATAAAAAAAAGCCAGGAGTATGGGGGGAGAATTAGACAACTAAGTGATGCAATCAAATGAAACAATATCCATATCATAGGAATTCCAGAAGAAGAAGAGAGAGAGAAAGGGGATGAAGGTGTACGTGAACAAATCATCATTGAGAACTTCCCTGATTTGGGGAAGGAAAAAGGCATCGAAATCCAAGAGGCACAGAGAACTCCCTGCAGATGAAACTTGAATTGATCTTCTGTATGAAATATCATAGTGAAACTGGCAAAA
This sequence comes from Panthera uncia, assembly GCF_023721935.1. Classification (NCBI taxonomy): domain Eukaryota; kingdom Metazoa; phylum Chordata; class Mammalia; order Carnivora; family Felidae; genus Panthera; species Panthera uncia. The sequence continues at coordinate 61,656,691 of NC_064817.1, read as the reverse complement.
TACAAGGATAACAAGAAAATTCTGAAGGCAGCTAGGGATAAACAGGCTCTAACTTATAAAGGGAGACCCATAAGGCTAGTGACAATCCTATCTACTGAAACTTGGCAGGCCAGAAAGGAATGACAGGAAATCTTCAATGTGATTAACAGAAAAAATATGCAGCTGAGAATCCTTTATCCCGCAAGTCTGTCATTCAGAATAGAAGGAGAGATAAAGGTCTTCCCAAACAAACAAAAACTGAAGGAATTCATTACCACTCAAGCGGCCCTACAAGAGATCCTAAGGGGAATTCTGTGAGTGAAGTGTCGCAAGGACCACAAAGTTACCAGAGACATCACTACAAGCATGAAACCTACAGACAACGCAATGACCCTAAACCCATATTTTTCTATAATAGCACTGAATGTAAATGGACTAAATGCTCCAACCAAAAGACATAGGGTATCAGAATGGATTAAAGTACAAGACCCATCTTTTTGCTGTTTACAAGATATTCATTTTAGACCTGAGGACACCTTCAAATTGAAAGTGAGGGGATGGAGATCTATATATCATGCTACTGGAATTCAAAAGAAAGCTGGAGTAGCCATACTTATAACACACAAACTAGACTTTAAAGTAAAGGCTGTAGCAAGAGATGAAGAAGGCCATTATATAATAATTACAGCGTTTAACGATCAGGAAGAGTTAACAATTATAAATGTCTATGCGCCAAATACAGGAGTCCCCAACCATGTAAAACAAATAATAATAAACATAAGAAACCTTATTGATAAGAATGTGGTAATTGCAGGGGACTTTAATACTCCACTTACAACAATGGATACATCATCTAGACACAGGATCAATAAATGACACATTGGACCGGATGGACTTGACAGATAATGTTAGAACTCTGTATCCCAAAGCAACAGAATATACTTTCTTCTCGAGTGCACATGTAACATTCTCCAAGATAGATGACATACTGGGTCACAAAACAGCCTTTCATAAGTATACAAGAATTGAGATCATACAATGCACAGTTTCAGAACACAATGCTATGGAGTTTGAAATCCACCACAGGAAAAAGTCTGGAAAAACCTCCAAAAGCGTGGAGGTTAAGGAACACCTTACTAAAGAATAAATTAGTCAACCAGGCAATTAGAGAAGAAATTAAAAAAATACATGGTAACAATGAAAATGAAAAAACAACAATCCAAATAATTTGTGATGCAGCAAAGGCAGTCCTGAGAAGAAAATACATCGCAATCCAGGCCTATCTCAAGAAACAAGAAAAATCCCAGATGCAAAATCTAACAGCACACCTAAAGGCAATAGAAGGAGTACAGCAAAGACATCCCAAACCCAGCAGAAGAAGAGAAATAATAAAGATCAGAGCAGAAATAAACAATATAGAATCTAAAAAAAGTTGTAGAGCATTTCAATGAAACCAAGAGTTAGAGTTTTGAAAAAATAAACAAAATTGATAAACCTTTAGCCAGGCTTCCCAAAAAGGAAAAAGAGATGACCCAAACAGATAAAATCATGAATGAAATTGTAATTATTACAACCAATCTCAGAAATACAAGCACTTATTGGGGAATACTATGAAAAATTATATGCCAACAAACTGGACAACCTGGAAGAAATGGTCAAATTCCTAAGCACCCATGCACTTCCAAAACTCAACAGGAAGAAACAGAAAACTTGAACAGACCCATAACCATCAAAGAAATTGAATCAGTTATCAAAAGTCTCAAAACAAATAAGAGTCCAGGACCATATGGCTTCCCTGAGGAATGCTACCAGACATTTAAATCAGAGATAATACCTATCCTTCTCAAGCTATTCCAAAAAATAGAAAGGGAAGGAAAACTTCCAGACTCCTTCTATGAAACCAGCATTACTTTGAGTCCTAAACCAGACAGAGACCCAGTAAAAAAAGAGAACTACAGGCCAATATCCCTGATGAATATGGATGCAAAAATTCTCAATAAGATACTAGCAAATCGAATTCAACAGCATATAAAAAGAATTATTCACCATGATCAAGTGGGATTCACTCCTGGGTGCAAGTCTGGTTCAACATTTGCAAAACCATCAATGTGATACATCACATTAATAAAAGAAAAGATAAGAACCATATCACCCTGTCAATCGATGCAGAAAAAGCATTTGACAAAATTCAGCATCTCTTCTTAATAAAAACCTGCAAGAAAGTCGGGATAGAAGGAACACACTTAAATATCATAAAAGCCTTTTATGAAAAGCCTACAGCTAACATCATCCTCAATGGGGAAAAACAGAGCTTTCCCCCTGAGATCAGGAACACGACAGGGATGTCCACTCTTACTGCTGTTGTTTAACATAGTGTTGGAAGTGCTAGCATCAGCAATCAGACAACAAAAGGAAATCAAATGCATCAAAACTGGCAAAGATGAATTCAAGCTTTCACTTTTTGCAGATGACATGATATTATGCATGGAAAACCTGATAGACTCCACCAAAATTCTGCTAGAACTGACACATGAATTCAGCAAAGTCACAGGATACAAAATCAATGTGCAGAAATCAGTTGCATTCTTATACACTAATAATGAAGCAACAGAAAGACAAATAAAGAAACTGATCCCATTCACAATTGCACCAAGAAGCATAAAATACCTAAGAATAAACCTAACCAAAGATGTAAAAGATCTGTATGCTGAAAACTATAGAAAGCTTATGAAAGATATTGCAGAAGACATAAAGAAATGGAAAAACATTCCGTGATCATGGGTTGGAAGAATAAATATTGTTAAAATGTCAATACTACCCAAAGCTATGTACACATTCAATGCAATCCCAATCAAATTTGCACAAGAATTCTTCTCAAAGCTAAAACAAGCAATCCTAAAATTTGTATGGAACCACAAAAGGCCCAGAATAGCCAAAGTAATTTTGAAGAAGGTGACAAAAGCAGGAGGCATCCCAATCCCAGACTTTAGCCTTTACTACAGAGCTTTAATCATCAATACAGCATGGTATTGGCACCAAAACAGACACATAGACCAATGGAATAGAATAGAAACCCCAGAACTAGACCCACAAAAGTATGGCCAACTAATCTTTGACAAAGCAGGAAAGAATATCCAATGGAAAAAAGACAGTTTCTTTAACAAATGGTGCTGGGAAAACTAGACAGCCACATGAAGAATGATGAAACTACACCACTTTCTTACACCATTCACAAAAATAAACTCAAAATGGATAAAGGACCTGAATGTGAGACAGGAAACCATCAAAACCCTAGAGGAGAAAGCAGGAAAAAACCTCTCTGATCTCAGCCACAGCAATTTTTTACTTGACACATCCCCAAAGGCAAGGGAATTAAAAGCAGAAATGAACATTTGGGATCTCATGAAGATAAAAACTTCTGCACAGCAAAGGATGCCATCAACAAAACTAAAAGGCAACCAACGGGATGGGAAAAGATATTTGCAAATGACATATTGGACAAAGGGCTAGTATCCAAAATCTATAAAGAACTCACCAAACTCCACACCCGAAAAACAAATAATCCAGTGAAGAAATTGGCAGAAAACATGAATAGACACTTCTCTAATGAAGATATCCAGATGGCCAAGAGACACATGAAAATATGCTCAAAGTCGCTCCTCATCAGGGAATTAGAAATCATAACAACACTGAGATATCATCTCACGCCAGTCAGAGTGGCTAAAATGAACAAATCAGGAGACTATACATGCTGGAAAGGATGTGGAGCAACGGGTACTCTCTTGCACTGTTGGGGGGAATGCGAACTCTTGCAGTCAATCTGGAAAACAGTGTGGAGGTTCCTCAAAAAATTAAAATAGTCCTACCCTATGAACCAGCAATAGCACTGCTAGGAATTTACTCAAGGTATACAGGAGTGCTGATGCATAGGGGCACTTGTACCCCAAGGTTTATAGCAGCACTTTCAAAAATAGCCAAATTATAGAAAGAGCCTAAATGTCCATCAACTGACGAATGGATAAAGAAATTGTGGTTTATATACACAATGGAATACTACTTGGCAATGAGACAGAATGAAATATGGCCTTTTGTAGCAACGTGAATGGAACTGGAGAGTGTTATGCTAAGTGAAATAAGTCATACAGAGAAAGACAGATACCATATATTTTCACTCTTATGTGGATCCTGAGAAACTTAACAGAAATCCATGGGGGAGGGGAAGAAAAAAAAGGAAAAAAAAATAAAAATAACTGTTTTTTTTCAATGTTAATGAGTTAAAAGAACGTGAAGAAACACATTTCAATGATTAGGAAAATAAGGCATGAGGACAGTGAAAAGTTTAACAAAAATATATAAAACCTAAAAGAGAATGAAATACAAATACTATAGCTGGAGATTACAGCAAATAAAATAAAAATGCAATATAGAGCTTCAACATCAATGGATCAAGCAGAAGACAAATACGTGTGTTAAAATACATCTAAATTATCCAGTCATAAAAGCACAAAGGAAAAATAATGAGCCACCAAACAGAAGTTGAAGACCAAATGACTGCACTGATGAATTCTATTGAACATGTAAAGCAGAGTTATTACCAATCTTTCTCAAACTCTTCCAATAAATAAAAGAGAAGGGAATATATTCTAAAATCATTCTAAAAGGACATTACTCTAATAAAAAACTAGACAATAGCATAACAAGAAAATAAAATTACAACCAAAACTAGAGAGGAAATTAACAATAAGATAAAATTACAGCCAATAACCCCAATGAACATAGATGCAAAACCCCCAAAATAATAGCAACTTAATTCAAGAATAAATTGAAAGATTACACACTGTAATCAAGTGAATTTATTCCAGGGATGCAAGTATGGTTCAAAATCCACAGAAAAATCATTGTGATACACTAAATTTAGAAAGAACAAAAATCATAGGATAATCTCAAAAGATGAAGAAAAAGCATTTGAGAAAGTATAATATCCATTCGTGATAAAAACTCTCAACAACATGGGTATAGAGGAGTTGTAACTTAACAAAGGCCATATATTACAATCCCACAGCTAGCATCGAATTCTTTGCTAAAAAGCTAAAGTTTATCTGCCAAGATTGAGAAGAAGACCAGAATTCCCATGCAAGCCAATTTTATTCAACATAATGCTGGAAGTCCTAGCCAGAGAAATTAGGCAAGTAAAAAAAATGCATACAAATTGGAAAGGAGAAAGTAAAACTTTCTTTATTGGAGGATCATATGACATATATAGAAAACCATAAACATTGCACCAAAATATTTTAGAACTAATACATAGATTTAGCAGAGATTTGGGATATAAAATCAATTGACAAAAATCAGTTACATTTCCATACACTGATAATGAACAACAGATAGAGAAATTAAGGAAACAATCCCATTTGCAATTTCATTAAAAAGGATGGGATAACTATTAATAAATTTAGCCAGGGAGGGAAAAGATCCATACACTGAAAACTATAAAACAATAATAATAGAAATGGAAACTTACCCAAGTCAATGAAAAATACTCTGTGCTTCTTGATTGTAGAAATTAACATTGTTAAAAAGTCCATAGTACTCAAGTGTTCACCTCACAGAATCCCCCTTAGGATCTCTTGCGGGGCTGGTTTAGTGGTTATGAATTCCTTCAGTGTTTGTCTGGGAAACCCTTTATCTCTCCTTCTATTCTGAATGGCAGCTTTGCTCAATAAAGGATTCTTGGCTGCATATTTTTTCCTTCAGCACATTCATATTTCATGCCACTTCCTTCCGGCCTGCCAAGTTTCAGTGGACAGGACTGCTATTGCCCTTATGCATCTACTCTTGTATTTTATAGCCCATTTGTCCCTACCTGCTTTCATAATTCTCTCTTTATCATTGTATTTTGCCTGTGTCACTATGATATGGTGTGGTGAAGACCTATTCTTCTTACTCCTGAAGGGAGTTCTTTGTGCCTCCTGGATTTGGATGTCTGCCTACTTCCCGAAATTAGGGAAGTTCTCAGTTATAATTTGTTCAAGTAAACCTGCCCCTTTCTCTTTTCCTTTTCTGGAACTCCTATGGTATGGATATTATTATGTTTCATTGAATTGTTTAGTTCTCTAATTATCCCCTCAAGGTCTAGTATTTACTTATCTGTCTTTTTTTCCTGGCTTCATTATTTTCCATAATTTTATCTTCTATTTTATTCATTCTCCCTTATGCTTCCCCCATCCTTGCTGTCACTGCATCTAGTTTTACATTATACATCATTTACAACATTTCTTAATTCGTCATGACTCTTAGTTCCTTGATCTCTGCAGCAACAGATTATCTTCTGTCTTCTATTCTTTTTTTCAATCCCAACTACTAATCTTATGACTATTATTGTAAATTCTTGCTCAGATATATTGTTTATATCTGTTTTGAGCAATTCTCTAGCTTTCGTTTCTTCCTGGAATTTCTTTTGATGAGAATTCTTTTGTTTCATCATTTTGGCTAGTTTTTTTGTCCCTTATGTGTTTAAAAATTTTTTTTAACGTTTATTTATTTTTGAGACAGAGAAAGACAGAGCATGAATAGGGGAGGGTCAGAGAGAGAGGGAGACACAGAATCTGAAACAGGCTCCAGGCTCTGAGCTGTCAGCACACAGCTCGATGCGGAGTTCGAACTCACAGACCGTGAGATCATGACCTGAGCTGAAGTCAGATGCTTAACCGACTGAGTCACCCAGGCGCCCCAAATCCCTTATGTGTTTTAATAGCTTACTATGTTTCTTGCACCTGTGAGCACTACTATATTATAGTGGGTGTCATACACTGTACAGGTCCTGGCCCTTCAGGAGGTGTTTTTGGAGTGTGTTGCATGCTCTCTGTTGTTGTGACTCTGGTTGCTTTATCTTCCTACTTGTAGTGGTGATTTGGGCCTTCTACCAGGTGTGCTTTAATTTTTTTTTGTTCGCTGAAGTAACCTGGAAAAAAATTTTAAATTGGGTGGTGGTGGAGGAGCCTTATCCCATTCATAGAGAGAAGCTACATGGGTGGGGAAATAGAAAAGAAAAATAAATTGACCAGGTAGATAATCAGAGAAACTATATGCCTTAATACAAAGACAGAGAGAGGAAATAAAGAAGGGGATACAGAAGAGGTGTAAAAAGAATAGATTAAAAATATCTGCTTAACTGTTGGTGGGAATGCAAATTGGTGCAGCCGCTCTGGAAAGCAGTGTGGAGGTTCCTCAGAAAATTAAAAATAGACCTACCCTATGACCCAGCAATAGCACTGCTGGGAATTTATCCAAGGGATACAGGAGTACTGATGCATAGGGGCACTTGTACCCCAATGTTTATAGCAGCACTCTCAACAATAGCCAAATTATGGAAAGAGCCTAAATGTCCATCAACTGATGAATCGATAAAGAAATTGTGGTTTATATACACAATGGAATACTACGTGGCAATGAGAAAGAATGAAATATGGCCTTTTGTAGCAACGTGGATGGAACTGGAGAGTGTGATGCTAAGTGAAATAAGCCATACAGAGAAAGACAGATACCATATGGTTTCACTCTTATGTGGATCCTGAGAAACTTAACAGAAACCCATGGGGGAGGGGAAGGAAAAAAAAAAGAGGTTAGAGTGGGAGAGAGCCAAGGCATAAGAGACTGTTAAAAACTGAGAAAAAACTGAGGGTGGATGGGGGGTAGGAGGGAGGGGAGGGTGGGGGATGGGTATTGAGGAAGGTACCTTTTGGGATGAACACTGGGTGTTGTATGGAAACCAATTTGACAATAAATTTCATATATTGGAAAAAAAATTAAAAAAAAATATCTGCTTAAGCAAACCAACAACCAGAGTAACCACAATAAAGAAGGGAAACAATAAGAGAAAGAGAAAGAAAAGGAAGAAGAATACACACACACACACACACACACACACACACTAAGAATTGATGAAGAATCAAATCAGAAAATACAAAAACCACTGGACCAATATCCGATGGTGCCTTTAGAACTGGAGGCTATCCTGGTCTGGAAGAGGGCCGGTCTGGTTTGCTCAGTGTCAATCTTGCTCTTGTAGATATGCAGTTACAGGAAACCATCAAAACCATAGAGGAGAAAACAAGCAACAACCACTTTGACCTCACCCACTGCAACTTCTTGCTTGACACATCTCTGAAGGCAAGGGAAATAAAAGGAAAAATGAACAATTGGGACCTCTTCAAGATAAAAGTCTTCTGCACTGCAAAGAAAACCATCAACAAAACTAAAAGACAACCTACAGAATCGGAGAAGATATTTGCAAATGGAATATCAGATATAAGGTTAATATCCAAAATCTATAAAGAACTTACCAATTCAACACCTGAAAAAAAATAATCCAGTGAAGAAACGGGCAGAAGACATCAAGATGGCCAACAGACACATGAAAATTGCTCAATATCACTCATCATCAGGGAAATACAAATCAAAACCACACTGAGATACCACCTCAACCAGTCAGAGTGGCTAAAATGAACAACTCTGGAAACAACAGATGTTGGTGAGGGTTCAGAGAATGGGAGACCTTTTTGCACTGTTTGTGGGAATGTAACCTGGTGCAGCCACTCTGGAAAACAGTGTGGATGTTCCTCAAAAGATTAAAAATCGAACTACCCTATGACCCAGCAATAGCACTACTATTAATTTATCCAAAGGATACAGGAGTGTTGATTCATATGGGCATCGTGTCCCAAAGTTTTTAGCAGCACCTTCAACAATAGCCATACCACAGAAAGAACCCAAATGTCCATCAAGTGATGAATGGAGAAAGAAGATGTGGATTCTATAAACATTGGAATACTACTTGGCAATGAGAAAGAATGACATCCTGCCATTTGAAACAATGTGGATGTAACTAGAGGGTATTATGCTAAGTTAAATAAGTCAGTCAGAGAAAGACAGATATCATATGTTTTCACTCATATGTGGAAATTGAGAAACTTAACAGAAGACCATGGGAGAAGGGAAGGGGAAAATAGTTTCAAACAGAGATGGAGGCAAACCATAAGAGACTCTTAAATACAGAGAACAAACTGAAGGCTTATGGAGGGAGCAGGGGAAAGGGGAAAATAGGTAATGGGCATTGAGGTGGGAATTGTTGGGATGAGCACTGGGTGTTGTATTTAAGCGATGAATCATGGGAATCCACCCCAGAAACCAAGAGCCCACTGTATGCACTGTATGTTAGCTAAGTTGACCACAAGTTATATTAACAACAACAACAACAAAAGCGGGGCGCCTGAGTGGCTCAGTTGGTTAAGTGTCCGACTTCAGCTCAGGTCATGATCTCACAGTTCATGGGTTCAAGTTCTGCATCCAGATTTGTGCTGACAGCTCAGAGCCTGAAGCCTGCTTCGGATTCTGTGTCTCCTTCTCTTATTGCCCCTCCCCTGCTCTGACTGTGGTTCTCTGTCTCTCAGAAATAAATAAACATTATTTTTTCAATAGCAAGAAAAATCCCAAATAAACAACCGAAGATTAAACTAAGAGCTGGCTCTCTGAAAAAATAAATAAAATTAACAACTCTTACCTAATCAAGAAAAAAAAAAGAAAAAGGACACAAATCAATGAAATTATAAATAAAAAAAGGAGGCGTTACAATTGATATCACAGAAATTCAAAGGATTATAAGAGTTTACTATAAAAAAAACCTACAGGCCAACAAAATGGACAACCTATAAAATACGGTAAAATTCTTAGAAACATAGAACTTACCAAGACTGAGTCAGGAAGAAATAAAAAATTTGACTAGACAAAATACTAGTAAGGAGACTGAATCAGAAATCAAAAATCTTTCAATGAAAAAGACCCCCAGGAACAGATGGAATTAATGATAAATATTACCAAACATCTTTAAAAGAGTTAACACAAGTTCTGAAATCCTTCTAAAAAATCAAAGAGAAGGAAACATTTCCAAAATCATTTTATGAGGCAAGCATTATTCTGATACCAAAACCAGAAAAAGGACACTACTAGAAAAGGAAACTAGAGCTTAATTTTCCTAATGAATATAGATGCAAAAAAATCTCAATAAAATACTTGAAACTGAATTAATAATCACATTAAAAGAATAATTCAGGGGCACCTGGGTGGCTCAGTTAGTTAAGTGTCTGACTCTCTGTTTCAGCTCAGTCCATTATCTCACAGTTTTGTGAGTCTGAACGTCACATTGGGCTGTCTTGGGATTCTCTCTCTTTCCTTCTCTGTCACTGCCCCTCTCCTGCTCACGTGTTTTCTCTGTATCTCAAAATAAATAAATAAAATTAAAAAAATAAAAGAATAATTCACCATGATCAAGTGGGATTTATCCTTGGGATGAAAACATGGTCAACATATTCAAATTAATTAATATGATACTTGTATTAAGAGAATAAAAGAAAATAATTATCCAAATGGACATAGAAAAAAATCGTTTTGCAAAATTTAACATCCATTAATGATAAAACTCTTAACAAATTCGGCATAGAAGGAACATATCTTACTATTAAAAAGGACATATATAATGAGCCAACATATAATATTTTCCTCACTGGTGAAAGTTTGAAACTTTTCCTCTAAGATTAGGAACAATACAAAGGTGCTCACTATCACTACCGCTATCCAACATAGTACTCAAAGTTCTAGCTAAAGAAGTCAGGCAAGAAAAAGAAATTATTATTATTATTATTATTATTATTTGTTAATGATTATTTATTTTTGAGAAAGACAGAGAGACAGAGTGCAAGTGGAGGACAAAGAAAGAGGGAGACACAGAATCTGAAGCAGGCCCCAGGCTCTGAGCTGTCAGCACAGAACCCAACACAGGGCTCAAACTCAGGAGTCATGAGATCATGACCTGAGCTGAAGTCGGTTATTTAACTGACTGAGCAACCCAAGGGCCCCGTAAAAAGAATTTTTTTAAATATTACAATTGCAAAGGAAAAAGTCAAATTTGCTCTATACATAACATAAATTTATATATTGAAAATCAGAAATGTTTAAGGAAATTTTAGAACCAATCAGTTCAGTAAAGTTTTAAGATACAAAATTAATATATAAAATCAGTATGTTTCTATACACTAACAATTAATTTTCTGAAAAATAAAGCCATCAATCCCATTTATAATAATATCAAAAAAAGCCACATACTTAGGAGTAAATTTAATTAAACAGGTGGAAGATCTCTATCCTGAAAGCCACAGGACATTGATAAATAAATAAAATAAAACACAAATAGCTGAGTAGGAATCTTGTGGGTTTTTTGTATGTATGTATGTATTTATTTATTTATTTGTTTATTTGTTTGTTTGTTTTGTTTGTTTATTGAGAGAGAGATACACAGAGAGTGACAGAGAGATGGTCAGAGAGAGAGGGAGGGATAGAATCTCAAGCAGACTCTGTGCTATCAGCATAAAGCCTGAAGTGGGGCTTGATTTTGATGAAGGAGCGAAGGGCAAGCTGAAAGCAAAGTACAGTCTAACAGCATCCCCCAAGGTGGGATATGTGTGATATTTTTTGCACCAAAGTCGTCTTCAAGAATTCTTGCCATCGGCTCTGAACCTTCACCATCACCCCAAAACCCAACAATCTCACAAACTGTGAGATCATGACCTGAGCCGAAATCAAGAGTCAGCACTTAACTGACTGAGCAACCCAGGTGCCCCTGAATAGGTATATTGTGTTCATAGATTGGAAGAATTAATATTGTAAAAACACCAGTACTGGCAGGAGCTAAGATGACAATGTAGTAGGAGGACCTTAGGCTTGCCTCATCCTTCAAGCACAGCTACATAACTATCAAATCATTCTGTATATTCAAGAAATCAACCTGAGGACTGACAGAACAGACTGCATAACTAGAGGGAAAGAAGAGGCCACATTGAGTATGAGGAAGTGCAGAGAAGTGGTTTGGTGGAGAAATGGATCACAGCTGCTGCAGAGGGGAAGGAGCCCTGGTTGCTGAGAAAGGGGAGAGAGAGGGAAGCACAGAAGGATATGCAAAAGAGAACACATCCCCAAAGCCATTGTCCAGGAAAATGAGAGAGGATGATTTTTATGAGTTTCTGCAACCAGTGGGGCTGAAAGGTTGGAGTTTTAGAGAAACACTGGCTTGGCTAGAGGGCTTGGCTGGGATACAGCCCAGAGGCCACTGTCGTATTCCTGGAGAAAAGGCACACAAGGAATCCTTGTGCAGTCAGAACTATCTGAGGATCACCTAAGGCACACAAGAAAGACTTTTCACTCTTCTTGTAGTGCATCTGTGAGAGATAATGTTCCCAGCGTCATCTCTCAAGGCACAAAAGAGCTGGAGGGTGCCTTTTCCCTCCCTGCACCTCAGCATAGGCACAGAGGCACCTGCTGAAGGCTGCTAATGCAAACATTGGCTGCTTAGCCTGCTTTGCACTAAATCCCATGCCCCTGCACTCTGGAACAACTATCTTTCTCAGTCAAACCTGCATCAGTCCCAGCACAGTGAGACTGTCCTCAAGAAAACAAATACAAGTCCTCTCCCTACATGGTCCCAAAAGTTTAGAGTTTTAAAAGCAAACTTGGCTGGGATAGAGCCCAAAGTGCACTATTCTGCTCTAGGCAGGCTAGCAACCTGGAGACAGATGGAGTGAAAGCAGTTATCTGAAGAACGCCTGGGATGCCCAAGGGGAAATGATTCACTCCTCTGGGAGTGCTTCCCTAAGGCACCAAGCACTGAATCCCTTCTCCCTGGACAAAGGACCTGGTTGGCCCCATTTCTCTCCCCTGCCCCTCAGCATTAACCAATTTCAGTAAATCCAACAGTGGTAAAACTGGCTGTGTAATCTGCTTACACCAAGTCACACTCCCTGACGATCTGCTAGTACTGTTTTTCTTAGGCAAATGTGCCTAAAGGCCAGCTCAGTGAGCCTCTTCCCCAGAGGGCCTGTAGAAACTGCTGCAGGCACCATGTCTACTAACTATAGAGCTCTGCAAGGCTTCAGTTTTAGTAGAAGTAGCATCATGTCTCATTTAACAAGTAGATCAGTGCACACCTAGTTAAAACTTGTCACACTATGGACAATATCCAAACACTCTCCCTTGCAGGCAAGGAGAACCTCTGCAGATGTCTGACCTGAGGGATATAATAACCAAAACAGCAGCAGAATACATGCAGCACACACCAGAGACATTTTCTGAAGCACCAGGCTCTGGACATTATATGACCTCTTCTTCATAAAGCCATTACTCTCAGGAGCATAGCAGGAAACATAGCGGGATTTTTAACATAAGAAGACAGACACCTAGACAAAATGCCAAGACAGAGGAATTAATCCCAAAAGAAAGAACAAGAAAAGGTCACAGCCAGACATTGAATCAAAAGATATGTAAATAATATTCCTGATCCAGAATTTAAATCAACAGTTATAAGGATATTCACTGGGCTTGAAAAAAAGCATGGAGGACATCAGGGAGGCCCTTACCACAGAGATAAGAGAGCTAAAAAACAATGAAACAGAAATAAAAAATTCAATAACTGAGGTTTTAAAGTGACAGGATGCAATGAGCACAAAAATGGATGTAACAGAGGAGTAAGTGATATAGAAGATAAAAAATATGGAAGATAACGAAGCTAAAAAAGAAGAGGGAAAGACAAATGATAGATCACTAGAGTGGACTTCAGAAAATCATATTCCATCAAACGTAGTAACATTCCTATCAAAGGAGTCCCAGAAGAAGGAGAAGAAGAAGAAGAGAGAGAAAGGGGGACAGGAATTTTATTTGAGAAAATATTAGCTGAAAAATCCCTAACCTGGGAAAGGAAAAAAGACATCCAAATCCAGGAGGCAGAGAACTCATGTCAAAATAAACAAAAGCAGGACACCAAGACATTGTGGTTAAATTTTCAAAATATAATGATAAAAAAAAATCCTAAAAGCAGCAAGAAAGAAGTTTCTAACTTACAAGGAAACACCCAAAACATTAGGAACAGATCTCTTCATAGAAACTTGGCAAGCCAGAAGGGAATGGCATGATATCTTTAACGTGCTGAATGGGAAACATATGCAGCCCAAGAATATTCTATCGAACTAGGCTATCACTCAGAATAGAAAAAGTAATAAAGTTTCCCAAACAAACAAACAAAATTAAAGGAGTTCATGACCACTAAATCAGCTCTGCAAGAAATATTAAAGGGGACTTCCTTGGAGTTTTTTGAGTTTTCTATATAAAGTATCATATCATCTTCAAATAGTGAAAGTTTGACACCTTCCTTACAAATTTGGATGCCTTTTATTTCCTTTTGTTGACTGATCGCTGAGGCTAGGACTTCCAGTACTATGTTAAATGAGACTAGTGAGAGTGGCCATCCCTGTCTGCTTCTGGACTGTAGAGGAATAGCTCTCGGTTTTTCCCCATTGAAGAGGATATTAACTGTGAATCTTTTGTATATGGTTATTGTGATATTGAGGTACGTTCTCTCTAAACCTACTTTGTTGAGGGTTTTTATCAAGAATGGATGCTGTATTTTGTCAAATGCTATTTTTGCATCTATTAAGAGATTATATGGTTCTTATACTTCCTTTTATTAGTGTGGCGTATCATGTTGATTTATTTGCAAATACTGAACCACACTTGCAGCCCAGAAATTAATCCCACTTGATTGTGGTGAATAATTCTTTTAATGTAGTGTTAGATTCGATATGTTGGTATCTTGTGGAGAATGTTTGCATCCATGGTCATCAAAGGTATTGGCCTGTAATCTCCTTTTTAGTGGAGTCTTTGTTTGGTTTTGGAGTCAAAGTAATGCTGGCCTCATAGAATAAGTTACGAACTTTTCCTTCCATTTTTTTTTTGAACAGTTTGAGAATAATAGGTGTTAACTCGTCTTTAAATGTGTAATAGAATTCCTCTGGGAAGCCATCTGGCTCTGGACTTTCATTTGTTGGGATATTTCTGATAACCAATTCAATTTCTTTGCTAGTTATCAGTCTCTTCAAATTTTCCATTTTTTTCCTGTTTAACTTTTGTAATTTATATGTTCTCAGGAATTTGTCAATTTCTTCCAGATGTTTGTTGGCATATAATTTTTCATATTATCTTATAATTGTAGTTCTGTGGTGTTGGTTGTGATCTCTCCTCTCTCATTTGTGATTTTCTTTATTTGAATCTTTTCTCTTTTCTTTTTGAGAAATCTGGCTAGGGGTTAATCAATTTTATTAATTCTTTCAAATAACCAGCTCTGAGTTTCATTGACCTGTTTTACTGTTGGGGTTTTTGTTTGTTTCCATAATATTTTTATCTGTTTAATCTTTATTATTTCCATCTTCTACTGGCTTTAGGCTTAATTTGCTGTTCCTTTTCAAGCTCCTTTAGGTATAAGGTTAGGTTATTTAATTGAGACTTTTCTTATTTCTTCAGGTAGTTCTGTATTGCTATATAATTTTCCTGTTAGGACCGCTTTGGCTGCATCGCAAAGGTTTTTAACATCAAGTTTCATTTTCATTTGTTTCCATGTGTTTTTACATTTCCCTTTAATTTCCTATTTAACCCACTCACTGCTTGAGGGGGTGTTCTTTAACCTCCATGTATTTGTGTTCTTTCCATTTTTTCTTCTGGTTGACTTCAAGGTTCATAGTTTTGTGGCCAGAAAGTATGCATGGTATGATCTCAATCTTTTTGTACTTCCTCTTTAAAATTTTTTTTAAATGTTTATTTATTTTTGACAGAGAGAGAGAGAGAGACTGAGCAGGGGAAGGGGAGAGAGAAAGGGAGACACAGAATCTGCAGCAGGGTCCAGGCTCTGAGCTGTCAGCACAGAGCCTGATGCAGGGTTCGAACTCATGAACTATGAGATCAAGAACTGAGCCAAAGTCAGATGCTTAACCAACTGAGCCACCCAGGTGTCCCAGTCTTTTTGTACTTCTTGAGTCCTGATTTATGACCCAGTATGTTATCTATTCTGGAGAATGTTCCATGTGCACTCAAAAAGAATGTATAAATATACATCATGCTGCTTTAGGATAAAATGTTCTGAATATATCTTTTAAGTCTATATGGCCCAGTGTGTCATTCATGGTCATTGTTTCCTTGTTGATTTTCTGTTTAGATGATTTGTCTATATTGTAAGTGGGTGTTAAAGTGCTCTAATATTATTGTGTTATTATCAATGAATTTCTTTATGTTTGTTATTAATTGTTTTATATATTTGGGTTCTTTCATATTTGGGGCATAAATATTTATAATTGTTAGATCTTCATGTTGGATAGACTCTTTTATCATGATATAGTGCCTTTCTTCATCTCTTATTACATACAGTCTTTGGTTTAAAATCTAGTTTGTCTGATATTACTATGGGTACTCTGGTTTTGTTTTGACATCCCTTAGCATGATAAATGGTTCTATATCCCATCACTTTCAATCTGTAGGTGTCTAGTTTTAAAATGAATCTCTTATAGGCAGAATATTGATGGGTCTTGATATGTATCGATTCTGATACTCTCTGTCCTTTGGGCATTTAGCCAATTTATATTCAGAGTGATTTTTCAAGTATATGTATGTAGTGCCATTTTATTACTTATTTGTAATTGCTTCTGGATATTTTCTCTCTTCCTATATGGTCTCCATCACTTTAGGTCTTCCAAAATCACAAATGAGAAAACCCAAAAAACTCCACCAAAAAATTGCTAGAACTGATACACAAATTCAGTAAAGTCGCAGGATACAAAATCAATGTACAGAAACCTGTTGTATTTTATATGCCAGTAATGAAGCAACAGAAAAAAGAAATCAAGCAGATGCCTGGGTGGCTCAGTTGGTTGAGTGACCACCTTCAGCTCACGGTTTGTGAGTTCAAGCCCCGTGTCGGTCTCTGTGCTAACAGCTCAGAGCCGGGACCCTGCTTCTGATTCTGTGTCTCCCTCTCTCTCTGTCCCTCCCCCACTCATGCTCTGCCTCTCTCTGTCTCAGAAATAAATAAACATTTAAAAAATAACAAAAAAAGAAAAAGAAATCAAGGAATTTATATCCTTTACAATTGCACCCAAAACTGTAAGATGCCTGGGGATAAAGCTAAATAAAAAGGTAAAATATCTGCAATTTTGAAAACTATGGAATACTGATGAAAGAAATGGAATATAACACAAAGGAATGGGAAGACATACCATGATCACGGACTGGAAGAACAAATATTAAAATGTCTATACTACACAAAGCAATCTAAACATTTTATTTAATCCTTATCAAAACATCACCATCATTTCTCACAGAGCTAGAAAAATCAATCCCAAAATTGCTATGGAACCACAAAAAACCCCAAATAGCCAAAGCAATCTTGAAAACGAAAACCAAAGTTGGAGGCATCACAATTCCGAACTTCAACTTATATTACAAAGCTGTAGTCATGAAGACAGTATGGTACTGGCATAGAAACAGACAAATAGATCAAAAGACTAGAATTTAACCCCAGAAATGGACCAACAACTATATGGTCAACTAATCTTCACCAAAGCAGGAAAGAATATACAATGGAAAAAAAAGACAATCTCTTAAACAAATAGTGCTATGAAAACTGGACTGTAACACTCAGAAGAATGAAACTGGTCTCTTTCTTACACCAAACAAAAAAAAATATATTCAAAATGCATGAAGTAGATGGGCATTTAGGCTCTTTCCATAATATGGCTATTGTTGAGAGTGCTGCTATAAAATTGGGGTACAAGTGCCCCTATGCATAAGCACTCCTGTATCCCGTGGGTAAATTCCTAGCAGTGCTATTGCTGGGTCATAGGGTAGGTCTATTTTTAGTTGTTTGAGGAACCTCCACACCATTTTCCAGAGCGGCTTCACCAGTTTGCATTCCCACCAACAGTGCAAGAGGGTTCACATTTCTCCACATCCTCTCCAGCATCTATAGTCTCCTGATTTGTTAATTTCAGCTACTCTGACTGGCATAAGGTGATATCTCAGTGTGATTTTGATTTGTATTTCCCTGATGAGGAGCGACGTTGAGCATCTTTTCATGTGCCTGTTGGCCATCTGGATGTCTTCTTTAGAGAAGTGTCTATTCATGTTTTCTGCCCATTTCTTCACTGGATTATTTGTTTTTCCGGTGTGGAGTTTGGTGAGCTCTTTATAGATTTTGGATACTAGCCCTTTGTCCGATATGTCATTTGCAAATATCTTTTCCCATTCTGTTGGTTGCCTTTTAGTTTTGTTGATTGATTCCTTTGCTGTGCAGAAGCTTTTTATCTTCATGAGGTCCCAATTGTTCATTTTTGCTTTTAATTCCCTTGCCTTTGGGGATGTGTCAAGTAAGAAATTGCTGCGGCTGAGGTCAGAGAGGTTTTTTTCTGCTTTCTCCTCTAGGGTTTTGATGGTTTCCTGTTTCACATTCAGGTCCTTTATCCATTTTCAGTTTGTTTTTGTGAGTGGTGTAAGAAAGTCATCTAGTTTCATCCTTCTGCATGTTGCAGCCTAAATGTCCATCAACTGATGAATGGATAAAGAAATTGTGGTTTATATACACAATGGAATACTACGTGGCAATGAGAAAGAATGAAATATGGGCTTTTGTAGCAACGTGGATGGAACTGGAGAGTGTTATGCTAAGTGAAATAAGTCATACAGAAAAAGACAGATACCATATGTTTTCACTCTTATGTGGATCCTGAGAAACTTAACAGAAGTCCAGGGGGGAGGGGAAGGAAAAAAACAAAGAGGTTAGAGTGGGAGAGAGCCAAAGCATAAGAGACTGTTGAAAACTGAGAACAAACTGAGGGTTGATGGGGGTGGGAGGTCGGGGAGGGTTGGTGATGGGTATTGAGGAGGGCACCTTTTGGGATGAGCACTGGGTGTTGTATGGAAACCAATTTGACAATAAATTTGATATTAAAAAATAAAAACAAAACAAAACAAATGCATGAAGTATCTAATTATGAAACAAGAAACCTAAAATCCTAAAGGGTAACACAGTCAGAACCTCTTTGATATTGGCCAGAGCAACGTTTTACTAGACACGTTTTTGGAAGCAAGGGAAACAAAAGCAAAAATAAACTAATGGAACTTCATCCAAATAAAAAGCTTCCCTGCAGTGAAAGATAAAATCAACAAAACTAAAAGGCAACCTTCTGAGTGGGAGAAGATATTTGGAAAAGACATATGTGATAAAGGGTTAGCATCCAAAATATATAAAGGACTTATCAAACTCAACACCTAAAAAATTAATATCACAGTTAAGAAATGGTCGGAAGAGATGAATAGACATTTTTTTCCCCAGAGAAGATATAGAGTTGGCTAATAGACACATGAAAAGAAGCTCAACATCAGTGATCATCATGGAATTACAACTCAAAACTACTATGAGTTATTACCTCACACCTGTAGGAATGGTTAAAGGTAACAATGCAGGAAACAAGAGGTGTTGGCAAGGATGTGGAGAAAGAGGAAGACTCTTACAGTTTTGGTGGGAATGCAAACTGGTGCAGCCACTCTCAAAAAACAGTATGGAGGTTCCTCAAAAAGTGAAATACAGGGCCCAGCAATTGTGCTACTGACTATTTACCCAAAGTATTCAAAAATACTGATTCAAAGGGCTACATGCATCCCAATGTTTATAGCAGCAGTATCATCAATAGCCAAACTATGGAGAGAGCCCAAATCTCCATCAACTGTTGAATGGATAAAGAAGAGGTAGTACACACACACACACACACACACACACACACACACACTGGAATATTAGTCATCAAAAAGAATGAAATCTTACCATTTGCAATAACATGGATGGAGCTAGGGGTATTATGGTAAGTGAAATCACTCAGAGAAAGACAAAGATCATATGATTTCACTCACATGTGGAATTTAAGAAACAAAACAAATGAACATAAGGGAAAGAAAAAAGAGAGAGAGAGAGAGAGAGAGGCAAACCCTAAGTGATTCTTAATATAGAGAACAACCCTCAGGTTGCTGGAGGAGAGTTGGGAAGAGAAATGCGCTAAATGGGTTGTTGGTATTAAGGAGGGCATTTGTTATGAACATTGGGTGTTATATGTAAGCGATGAATCACTAAATTATATTTATGAAACTAATATTATACTATATGTTAACTAACTAGAATTTAAATAAAAAATTAAAATATTTAACAAATAACAATATATAAAATAAATAAAAAATAAATCATGGATGAACTTTGAAAACATAATAGCAAGTGAAAAAATCCAGAAAGTAAAGGTCACATAATGTAGGATTCTGTAAATCCATAGATACAGAAAGAAGATTAGTAGTTTTCTGAGGGTGTGGAGAACAGGGAATGAGAATTGCTTAAAGTTACAGAAATCCTGTTTCAAGTGATATAAATGTTTTGACCTGATAAAGATGATGTCATAGCAAAATTATCTACATTGTAAATGCATTTAATGCCATAGACTCATAAATTCTAAGATGGTTAAAATGGTAAATTTTATGTTATTCATATTTTACTATAAAAAAGAATAAGGAAAGGATTGTTGTAGAAACAGTGGCCCCTTCATATTTTTCTCCCTGTGTCTATAGGATTAGCTGATCCCAGAGAACAGCACTTTGAGAAATATATAATGGTCTGAGACGTTTTATGAAAAATAAAGTTTGAACACTTCAGAGTAAGGCAATATCACTTCCCTATGTCAAAATTCTCTGATGACAGGTCTGACAGCAACCCTTAATGTAAAGGATAGGAATATCACTGAGAAACTGGTGTATGATGGGACAAGTTGTCAAAAACAGGAAAGAGGAATATCTGAAAAGACAGGAGGTACTGAAGATGAACTCACCTTCTCTATTTTGTAAAGAATCATATTCTGATTTTTTTTTACCATTTCCTGAAAAACTCCCAAATACTATTCAACTCAATCTAAGTTAGACATAGGCACTTGGGATTTAAACACCTGCACTCAGAAGCTTAAGAATTATGAAAAAGATTAACGGAAAAAGATCTTTTTCTCCCACAAATAATTCTGTCATTAAATCATTCATTAGGCCTAGTATTTTCCTTATATTAGATATTGATACTATTTTATCAGGGCCTTTATGAATAATTACACTGCAATTCATGTCATTTTAATTCATATATGCATAGTAAGAATTCCACTGTAATTTATGTTATTTTAATTAACATATACATAGTGGTGAGTGCATACCAAGAACCTTTATTCTGCTAATATTTCAGTTTCTCTGTTCACGTATCTTTCAACAAGCCAGGTCACTGAGTCACTATAGAATTCAATTCCTAAATTATATTTGACTCAAGAAGTATCTTGAAAAATTCCAATAATCTGATATTAGCTGGACCTCTGATTCAGACCCATTAGACTTCCATTTCTAATTGCACATTTTGACATGTGAAGACAAAGAAGACAGTAGAAGTATAAGAATATATCAACAGCAAGAAGTAATGAGGAAGTTAAGCCAAAGATAAATATATGTAGCAATAATTGAAGCTGCAGGAAGAAAAAGAATGAAATAATACAAAAACAAGTTCATGAACTTCTGATTCCTTATATAAGTTGAATGTAGAAAGACATAAAATACATCCGGAACTTCAGGTCTTTAGTGACATTGATTTATAAATAGCAAATTAGTTAGTCCCTACATGCCACATTATAGTAGGGTACTATTACCGATGGGCTGAAGAGGAGTTGATTAACATAATGTGATTCAAGAAGTATGAGGAAATACCTCATCAATGTTACCCCAAAATTCCTTAATATAATTTTTACATGCACTCTTTTTACATGCAAATTTTTACATGCAAATTTATTTTCTTTAAATAATGATCTTTTGTGGAATTATCTTCTATTATGTATCTCAAAAGAGGATAACATAAGATGGAAAAGTATCAATGGTGTGCTGAAGACAGCTCTTACAGGTCTAAGACATCCCATTGTATGCATACCTTACCAATTCCTCCCTCAGTGACTTTTCTTTGGTAGCTTTAAATTACTCAGTGTGGGAGAATGTAAACCATAGAAATCCACAAATAAATCACACTTATTTAAAAGTAAGTTCAATTGGGGCACCTGGGTAGCTCAGTTGGTTAAGTGCCCAACTCTTGATTTCAGCTCAGGTCGTGAACTCACTATTTCATGAGTTCATACCTTGCATAAGGCCCTGTGCACTGACTACACAGACCCTGCTTGGGATTCTCCCTCTTTCCCTCTCTCTCTGCCCCTGCCCCACTCACACTTTCTGTTTCTCTCAAAATAAGTATATAAACTTTAAAAGTATGTTCAATCACTGTAAGTTCATACCTGCAATTGTAAAATTGTCTTATGATACATATCTTGTATTCATAAAAATATGCTCCTACAGAAAAACTTTGTGTATTGTTTTATACTCATTTATTCCAACGAGTTGAAATTATTTGTGTGTGTTCTCCCCAAAAGACAAGAAATGTGGAGAATGACCTTAGTGTGGGGTGCACAAAATTATTGCATAGGTTATAAGTGGGTTCTATTGGACTAGGCCTTACAGAATATAGCTTCAAAAATAAAGGGAGATTACTTAATAAAAAAAAATACTCCAACATATCCATAACTTCTTCCTTCATTTACTAAAAGTTTTTAAAGCTCTAGAAACTGCCTGTCTACAATAAGAGATTAGGGCTACCTAAAATGCAAACATAAGGTCTCACATTCACAAATATTTCCTTTCAACAAGGATTAGAAAAAAAAAATCAGGAAACAGAGGGGGCAGCTGGAAAAAAGAACTAGAACCATCAAAGATAAAACTTACACTCTGGTTTTATTTTTATTTCTTTCAGGAAGATGCTAAAGACAAAAATAAAAATTCAGAAAATATTCAACTTGATACCTGCCTTTTAGACATGGAAGAATATTAGGGTCATTAGATTTGCAAATACAAATGGAATAATTTTTTGTACAGCTTGCCTGTACATTATTCTACACTCATATGTTCCATTGCTGAGATCAATGGACTCATTGTCTGAGTTGTATCACTTGGCATTTTTTGAGCCAAACCAAAATCTCAAAGTAAATATGTCCTACATAGATCATTTAGGCCACAAATGAAAATGCAAGGCATAGCAGCAGGGAAAATATTGCTTTTAAAGTTCCTTGCAAACCATACTGCATGAATTAGTGACTAAAAAATGCAGCTGGCAAGAGACACAAAAAGAATGGAGAGGGGATGGAGTAGCATTTTAAGACTTTCACAAGTTTTAAGTTGTTACTGTTATGGAACCAGGCTGGAACGCTGGCAGAAAAACCAAGCAGCACTCTGAGATCTTGGTGGATTGGAGATTTATTTAACACCAGCAGGCTCAGAGGAGACCATTTGGGCAAAGATCTGAGCAACAAATGCAAGTGGGGAGGGTAATTTATAATTGTCAGCTTCCATATAGGTGGCAGGTTTTTGCACGTGGAGCAAACAAGGCAAGAAGAAGCCAGAAGAGGGGTCTCTAAGCTAGAGACCAGAGCTTGTTTTAGCCCCCTTGGCCATCTTTGGTGCAGTACTTTATTCACTTCTCCTACATTCCCCCCTTTGATGCCTTTTAAAAAATCTTTTAGTAGGCATCACCTTTCAGTTTTACAGGTTGGTGCTCTCAGAAGGCTAAGATATGTGCTGTAGTTTGGTGAGCAACAGTGTTTTCAATAAAACGTACCATGGCATTCAGTATACAGGGGCTGATGGATACAAGTAAAATTATGGAGAGGGGCCCCACTAGAGCAGGAATCCAGGATGCCCAATCCTTGAGATCCCATCCTTTCCATTGATTGAGACTTTCCTGTTGTCTACATTGAATTATTTCCTTGAGTTCCTTAACCTTAGTTTACAAAATAGCAACATTCCTCCCCAGAAAGATGCAAGTCCCTCCTTTTTCTGAAGTGAGGAGGTCGAGGGCTCACCTATTTTAGAGCGTCATTGCCACCGGAGAGTTAATTTGGCTTGGTAAGGTTACCAGAGAATCTGCCATCCATTCCATGTCTTCATTTAGCTCTTGAGATAGTCTATGGTATATTCCTATGGATGAATCTAAGCCCCTATTCCGGCTCCTATTCCTGTTGCAATTCCTGCGCCTTTCAGAACGGGTAGCAGGATTGCCCGTTTAGCCCAGGACTTGGTGTTAAAGGCTGTTAGGAACTGATCTTCAGTGTATACAGATATCTCTAGGATTAGGAAGATGGAATAACATATCTGAGTCCAGTTGACCTCTAGGCATCGGTAGGCCAAATTAGAGCACAGATAGAACACCCCAGGGGTTGAACACAGGTTTGTATTCCTCTTTAAGGTTATATTTCTTCCACATAGAGAAGTACTGTTCATACCTTCAGGGACTGTACAGATTAGATTGTCAGCATTTTAGGCAGACCCCAGTGGCCAGGGGTCCAATTAAGACAGGTGTTGGTTTTGAGATTTTCAGGAGCCTCCCAGGTCAAAGGGATGGGAGTGGCTAAGTAAGCCCTTTGGCTGAGAGGCAAGCACATCCAGCAGGTTTGGGTGTGATTATCTATTTTATGGAGGGCTTGTAGAGTAATGTTGGCCCAACACTGGAGTGGGGAATTGATAAGCATCTGATTGAGGGCTGAAAGGTTCAAACCCTGGTAGGCTGTTGGGGGAGTGGTCACCTTTACAGCTTGTATTACCCTATCCTAGGTATCCTTTATAACTTTTTGAAGGGCCCTATCTTGCACCCCTCCCATGCCTGAGATCCCCCATTGAAGAAGGTAAGTGTAGCAAGCTCGCTTCCCTCTCTGGAGGCCTTTGTTGTGACACGGGTTCATGATATTTTGGGTTAACTCTATTGTCCAATACTTAGTCCTTGGGGCACTGGGGTACTGACAGAGAGTGGGTGTTTTCCCTTGTAGCAAACTTTCTGGAGGGAGATGAAGGTGCTGAATGCCCTTGACCCCCTTATTGTCATACAACAATCCTGGGGGCAAAGTGGGTAAGTGGCAGTTGTGAGGGTGAGAGAGGTTATCATAATATACAGGCAATACTTAATAATCCTCCCATCCAGAGGAGGTATGTGAGACCCAGCATGCATCTTTTGTCCCATGTTCAGCTTGTTGGTGCAGTCTCTATCAGCACAACGGTAAGAAGTAAGATCAGGGCTATGACATCAGTAAGGAGCATGGGCTGGCAGAGTTGCATCCAAACCCCTGGGCTTGGTTCATGCATTGGTTCATTCCTCAAGCTTCTGCCATTAGCAGGCCAGCCAGCTTCTGGAGTGTGGCTGGAGCAGGGCTGGAGGTCTCGGGGGCAAGTGTCACCTTTGAGGGTCAGTTTAAGCGGGTTGACTGGATCTGGATCACTTCTCCAGGTTGAGGGTTCCTCTGAGTTGGCCTTCTTAGCTCTGGAGTGATGGACCCATGGGGTGATACCTGAAACTCTAAGGGCTGTAGGAGTTGTTAGAATAACAATATGAGGCCTAGTCCACTGTGGCTTAAGAGGTTCCCTCTTCCAATCTTTGACCCACACAGAGTCTCCTGGCAGAAAGTGGTGAACAGGGGTCCTTAAGGAAATTGGGGTCGTTTTCTTTCTGATGTCCCTTACAGTGTAGGATAGCTACCTTGTCTGGCAGCCATAGGGCCTCAAGAAGTTTAATATTTCTTCCTTGATTTTGGTAGTTTTCCCTGCAGCAGTAAGGAGGCCTCTTTCTTTATAGATGGCCTTGTGTACATGCACAATAGCAAAGACGTACGGAGAATCAGTATAGATGTTAACTCGTTTACCTTTGCTAAGGATGAGGGCTTGGATTAAGGCATACAGTTCGGCTCATTGTGCCGACCATGCTTTTGGCAATGCCTTGGCTTCCAGAACTTCAGTGGTTGTGGTTACCACATATCCTGCTCTTCAGCTGCCCTCTAATAAATAGTTGCTCCCATGGCTGAACAGGGTGATCTCCGGGCTTGTTATAGCTTAGTCTTGGAGGTCCGGGTGGCTGGCAAAGACTGCATCCACTACTTCAGAGCAGTATGGTCAGGTTTTCTCTCCTCCGTGGGACGAAAGGTGGCCGGGTTTAGTGTTCTTACTGTTTCAATAGTGACCCTTGGGTTTTTGAAGAGAAGGCCTTGGTATTGTGTCAGCCGAGAATTGAAGAGGAAACAATATATTTGGGTGCTCGTGAGGGACATGACCACGTGTGAGACCTTAACATTAAATGTTTGCCCCAGTGGGAGTTTGTTTGCCTTCTTGATGAGCAGGACTGTGGCTGCCAGCTCTCTGAGGCACGGTGGCCATCCTGCAGCCACAGGATCAAATTTTTTTGACAGGTAGGCTACTGGCTGTTGCCAAGGCCCCATGCTCTGAGTGAGCACTCCAAGGGCTATTTTGTCCTTTTCATGTACAAAGAGGCTAAAGGGCCTTTCTATGTCAAGCAAATCCAGGGCTGGGGCTCTTCCCAGAGCCAACTTTATTTCTGTGAAAGCAGCCCTTGCCTCCTCAGTCCATGAGAGGGGCTCCCGGTCTGACCCTCCCAACAGGTCATAGAGGGGCCTCGCTATGGCTGAGAATCCAGGAATCCAAATACGACAGAACCCTGCAGCCCCTAAAAATTCACACAAGCCTCATTTTGTTTGGGGCTGTGGCAATGTCATGATAGCCTTCTTCCTTTCTGGTACTAGTTCTCTTTTTCCTTTTGTGAAGAGGAACCCTAAGTATCAGACCTGCTACTGACAAATCTGTCTTTTTCCAAAAGGCCCGGTACACCGAGTAGGATAGGAGCTTCAGGAGGGCCTTGGTACCTTTCATACAGTCTTTGTAGGTGTCACTGGCAAGGAGGAGGTCATCTACATATTGGAGGAGGACAGACCCTGTCGTTTCCCTTGGAAAGTCAGTGAGGTATGCAGCTAGTGCTTCCCCAAAAAGAGTGGGCGAGTTCTTGATGCCTTGGGGAAGTCGCGTCCAGGTCAGCTGCATCTGGCACCCTGTAACAGGCTCAGTCCATTCAAAGGCAAACAATGGTGGATTTTGAGGAGCCAGATGGAATCAGAAGAAAGCATCCTTTAGGTTGAGGCATGTAAACCATCTGGCTCACCCTGGAATTTGGCTGAGGAGAGTATACAGGTTCGGAACCACTGGGTGTAAGGAAACAGTCACTTTGTTAGTGGCCCTCAAATCCTGTAATGGTCGGTATCTTCCTCCTGGCTTCTTGACTGGCAAGAGCGGGTATTCCAAGCCGATTGGCACTCAATTAGAATACCTGCTTCTCTGAGCTTGGTCAGGTGCTCTTGTATACCCATTCTAGCCTCCAGTGGAAGGGGATATTGCCTTTGTCTCTGAGGTCGGGCTTCAGGGATCAGGTCAACAATTATGGGGGCCTGACTCCAAGCTAGTCCAGGTAGGTTATCTTCAGCCCATACAGAGGGGAATGTAAGCCTGAATTCTGAGGGGCTGCAGGTTTGGGCCTGGGAACAGAATAGTCTCCATTCTTCTTCCCTTGGCAGGGTAATTGCCAAGTCCAGGGTTTCCTTTGGACTTGGGTTTAATTGGAGGCTAGTGTGTCCAGTGGGTTCAAAAGTTATCTGGGCCCCAAGTTTGGAGAGCAGATTTCAGCCCAGGAGAGGAATCAGACACTCAGGTAAGTAGAGGAACTCATGCCAGACTTTGTGACCCCCAAGTTCACATTGTCAAGCTTGACAGAAGGGCTGTTGTATTGCCCAAGTCCAAGGAGCCCCAAGTATGGTTGTCATCTTTTGGCTGAAAGGGTCTACCGGGGAAGTAACAACTGAGTGTTCAGCCCCAGTGTCAACCATGAAAGTCATTGTTCGGCCCCTTCTTTCATTCTGACCATGGGCTCCTTTTGTCCTTTGCTAAGGGGGCTCTAGGCTTCCCCCTTTTGGTTGTTGGAGTCTTCATGTCTTTGGAGTGTCTGTTTCTTTTAGTGCTGCTGCGAGGAGGGTGGCCTTCTTTGTTAGTCTTCTCTGCACTTCTCTTTTGGCTGCAAATTCTCTGTTTATGAAAACTTTATTGGTGACCTCTATCAGTTGAATGATATTCATCCTGGCAAAGCCCTCCAACTTCTGGAGCTTTCTTCTGATATTTTGGGCAGCCTGTGCCACAAAAAAGGTATTTACCATCTGTTGACTTTCTGGTGCCTCAGGGTCAAATGGGGTGTATACACGGTATGCTTCACATAGTCTTTCATAGTAGTCTCTAGGAGACTCACCAGGCTGCTGTGTGGCTGACAATATTTAGTCATGTTCATGGGCTTTTTGCCACCAGCTCAGATTCCCCAAAAGAGGGCTTCCTGGTATTGTCAGATGTGGGCTTGTCCTTCTTTTGTGGTGAAATCCCATGTTGGTAGGTGTGGCAGCTTGAGCCAAGACAGCAGGGTCATTGATCCTCAGAGGTGCGTGATCTTCTAGATACTGTCATGATTCTCTCATTCTTCTTCTTCTTTCTTCTGTATTAGAGTATGGAGTAACTGTTGACAATCTTCCCAAGTCGGCCAGTGGGTCTGGAAGAGGGACTCCATCAAGTCAACCATTGCTTGTGGCTTTTCAGAGTATGATGGAGTGTTGTGTTTCCAAATGAGGAGGTCGGTTTTAGAGAAAGGTTGATAATACATCATGGAATGGTTGGGCTGGACTGTTCCATCCTCATTCTGCCTTTCAAGTTCTCTTGTCTCCCTTATAGGCATTTGGAGAGTGTTAGTCTGAGTCTGGGGCACAGTATGGCTGCTGGCCCTTGTAGGGGAGGGTTCTCTGGGTCTGGGAGGGGAGGAGAGATGGGTGGCAGTGGTGGAGGTGAATCATAAGGTGGAAGAAAGACAGGATCTTTCTCAGGGTCCCCTGCAAACACTAGAGGAGTGGTGGGTTGCTTCTTTGGCTCCCTGGGTGAGTCTCCAGATAAAGCGGCTAAAACCTTTGTTTGGCTCTGCTTGCTATGGACCAATCACATCCAAGGCAGAGGATTTCAGGCAATTGCAAGCCAGGAGTCAAAGTGTGGAAACTGATCAGGGTGACCTGGGTTCCCAGTGACTATCAGCCAAACCCGCTGCACTATTTGAGCATCTAATGTCCCTTCCAGGGGGCATCCTACATTGAATATGGGCCATTCTGGTTCACAAAATGTCCTTAACTTCCTGGGTGTCATTTTTACCTGAAATTCCTTTAAAAATTTTTTGAGCATGAACTCTAAAATTGTAGGCTTACTCTGTTTTGATCTCATTATTAATTCCTTTCTCGTGTTTGGTGTCACAGAGAGAGACAAAGGGAGGTTATCCCCTTGGATGAGAGGACCAATCAGATACTCCACTGGTTATGTTCCCGAGGGAAACTTTAGGTGAGGCTTGGCTGTAGTGGACTCAGCTTTGTGGCTTGCAACTGGAATCTAATCTGATGCCACCCTAGACTGTATGCTTTCACCGTGATGCAGGAGAGCCCACTCAGACTCCGTAGACTTTTGGGGACCTTAAGAGTGCCATCCATGGAGCCACAAACTCAAACTCGACTGGCAAGCCTGGGTGAGCCACACATTCACACACACACACACACACACACACACACACACACACACCAGAGGCTATTATATTCCCTCCTGCAAAATTTTCTACCTGTGAGACCACTAAGGTCTCCAGGGAGTGATCAGGTCCCCCTTCCACCCTTTTGGGTGGGCCTGTCTGCTTTGGGGCCCTGGCCTTACCGGTTCTGACGTCGGTTCCAGGTCCTCACCTACCAGGTTTTTTTGAGTCTGGCAGGAAGGACAGAGTGGGTCCAGCCCCAGGCAACCAAACAGGAGACTGCTGAAATTCAGGCAGGGCACACTTTTTCCTTTGCGATTCCTCACTCTATCACCACCTCGCCATTCTTCCAAACCAGAGGCAACAATGGGCCAGTGTGGTTGGGTTTTCCTGTCAGGGAACCAAATTTGTTATGGAACCAGGCTGTAACACTGGCAGAAAAACCAAGTGGCACTCAGAGATCTTGGTGGATTGGAGATTTATTTAACATCAGTGGGCTCAGAGGAGACTGTTTCTCCAAAGATCTGAGCACCGAATGCAAGTGGGAAGGGTAATTTATAATTGTCAGCTTCCATATAGGTGGCGGGTTTTTTGCACGTGGGGCAAACAGGGCAAGAAGATCCCCAAAGAGGGGTCTCTAAGCTAGAGACCAGAGCTTGTTTTAGTCCCATTGGCCATCTTTGGCACAGTACTTTATTTATTTGTCCAACATTACAACTTCAAACTCCAAAAGTCATGTTGCTTCACACACTAACAAAACTACATTTCCACTGCTTCCCAGACTGTAAATTTATCTTCAAAAGGTTTTCATGAACCACAGAGTAGAAGAAAAACTAGCAGATAGGCCCTCAGTTCCCCTACTGGAAGAAATCTGTAGTAACTAATTAACCTCTATACATTTGGGGGTGAAACATAAGTAAGGACAACAGTTTTAGTAAATATTTTTTTCTGAATAAATTGTCCCCAGATGACAGATGATTGTTCAGATTACATTAATGCAGACACTTGTGGTTTAAAAGCTACTCCTGTCTCTGTTGCTCAGCGGATTCAAGCTAGACCTTTGGCTTTGGGAGAATAAGCCCCATTCAGCTAAATTTATAGTCCTTTCTTCCAAGCACACATTATAATTGCTCAGGAGTGAAATGAAGACTTCTGGTTCTCCATGTTGCTTAATGTGATAAATGTGCACTTTTTAAATCCATTCTGGAAGCTGCAATCAAATGAGAAGCCAGTGGGTAACATTGTTCAAATAGCCTTTCTTTCAACATCTAGTAAGAAAGTCATTCTGGTCCTGTTGCATATAAAGATGTTGATTTGATAAATTTCCAGAGAGAAACACTAACCTGCAAATTCAAATTGAACCTGGTCACTAATTCATTCAAGTTTTCAATGACATTTATTGAGTGATTATTGTGTACCAGAAAACTATATTATGCACACAAAGATGATGCTGGATGGCAAAGCACAAATTGTATTTCTACAGGCAATTTACAATATGTGGCTATATTTTTGTCATTGGCAGTCTTACAAGATATTTAAGAAATATAAAACTTATAAATCAAGTATATGAAGCCTAAAATTACTATTAGGATCAGCTGTCATAAAATTGCACCTGAGAAATAAGGTTATCATAATACAAAACTACACTATTGCAGGTATAATAAAATTTTATTTAAGGAAAACACAAAAACAACACATCTGACATCAATGATTTAGTAATAACAAAAAAAAGAGCAATTACCTTTCAGGTTATATTTTGGACTCAGTACACAACAGAGTTGGCTTACTTGTTTCTAGCATCTGCTACTTGCAGTTTTCCCTGGAAACTGATGCTTAGAATAATGACTCCAAGGTCTTGAAAAATCAACAACAATTCAGTCATAGTCGCTAGACTATCTTGAGTAACCTAAGAAATATGTTAATGCATTTTTATAAGTGTTCAAGTAAAACAAGATTTTAGTTAACTTTTAGTTAAACACAAATATGAGCTAATTTAAAAAGTACCACCATAACCTCCAAGTATGCTGGCTAACCATGACACTTTAATGGTGTGATTAAATGTCACTCTGAGGGACCTCTTGTATAATCACTTCCACCACTCAAGTTCTTCCTCCTTAAGAGTGCTAAAAGAAATTTTCAACTTTTAATGCTTTTGGACCCTGTTTCTGGGCTCCAAGGGAAGCTATACTTTAACATTTACCAGGAGCAGCCAAGATGGCAAAACAGCATGGAAGTTTTCTGTGTGTCTCGCGTCCATGAAATACAGCCAGACCAACACTAAACCATCCTACACACATAGAAAACTGATTGGAAGATTAACACAGCAATCTGCACAACCTGAACCACAGAATTCAGCAGGTATTTGACATGAAGAGCTGAACTTGAGGAGCAAGAAGCCTCAAAAGGTAGGGAACCCTTTTCCAGTCAGAGAGAGGATGGAGACTGGGGAGAAGGGGAGCATACGGGAAAAGCACCCCTACCCAAAAGCAGCTAGAGAGAAAGTGGAAAATTGGAAACAGTCACAAGGACTAAACTAAAAAGGGAGAAAGGAGAAAGGGGAAAAGGGAAAGGAGAAAGGAGAGGGCTTGAATTCCATTAAGACTATAAACAAGGGGAGCACAAAGGCTGCAACTCGGCAACTTGATACCTAGTGGTGCTCTGGTGGGAAAGGTGAATCCCCAGGAACAGAGTGGAGTCCAGGAGGTTCTCGGGCCACACAGGGAAAAGCAGTTCCACTGCTGGAAGTACATTTGGTAGAGACCGTTGAAGCCACCTGATCCCAGCAGACCCTGGAAGGCAGCCACATTCGCTTGTGCTAGGGCAAGGTTGTTGAGGGTGAAGCCTGGTGTTAGATGTGTGTTGTGATTTTCCATAATCCCTGAAACACTGCTGCTACACTGTCTCATGAACTTTTTCTGGGGCAGGCTGGTACCTGGCCGCAGTCTCAGGGCACCATCAACAACAGGGTCCAGCGGACGTTCCTGGGTGCAGCCAACATTCAGCCATTGCCCATTCGGCCATTGCTCGGTGAGACCCTCCTGCAGAGGGGCAGAATGGGTCAAAGCCACAGTCCTTTGGAAGTAAGGGGCCAGGGAAAACAGCCACATCTGAGGCAAAACTTGGGAGAGAGGTACTGCCTGGGGCCTGGTCACAGAAAGTAGAAAAGCGGGGAGTGGATGAGAACTGAAGATGGAGAACCAGTGCGCGATTGTTGATCTGGGAGAACAGACTGGGTAGCTGGGCAAAGCCATTTTCACCACTGCCCTGCATGCGCATGCGCACATACTAGCACCACAACAATCCACCCCAGTAGGCTAATAGCACCATCTAGTGGAGAGCGGAGATGCTACACCGAGCTCTGCCCAACTGAGCCAACTTTGCTCTTCAAGAACACAAACCTCACCGCTGGTTTAATTTATGGACTATAAAGAGCTACATGGACTGATCTCTTGGGGAAAATGAAGCAATTTCAGTCCTACTTCAATCTGGTAGTAGGGTCATTTATTCAAAATTTTTTTCTTTTTCCTTTTTCTCTTTTACAATTCTTTTCTTTTTCTTGAATACAGAAAGAGAAAAAACTCAATTTTATTAACAATTTTTAATAAAAATATCTCTTTAATTTTTATAACTATATTTTTTCAAAATTCTACTTTACTTCCATCATTTTATTCTAGTCTACTTCAATGTACTCACCTTTTCAAATTTCAAACAATATCTTTTTTTCTTTCTTTTTCTTTCTTTTCTTTTTCATTTCTTTTCTTTTTCTTGAATGCATAAAGAGAAAAACTTCATTTTTACTTTCAATTTCTCTTAAAAATATTTTATTTAATTTTTATTACTATATATTTTTTGCTTTTATGTGAACTTTTTCAAATTCTATCTTACTCCCATCATTTTATTCCATTCTACTACAGTATATTCACTTTTTCAAATTTTCAAAGGATTTCTTTTTTCTTTTCTTTTCTTTTTTTCTTTTTGTATCTTTTTCTCTTTTTCATTTCTTATTTCTTAAATACAGCAAACAAAAAAAATTCTAGTTAAAAATATTTGTCTTTAATTTTTTCTGCTATATTCCCTACTTTTTGTATATTTTTTCAAATTCTATTTTGCCCACATCATCTTATTTTAGTCTACTTTAGTGTATTCATTTTTTCAAATTCTCAAACGATTCCCTTTTTTTTTTCTCCCCCCCTTTTATTCGTTTCTCTAATCTGTCAAACTACTTTCAACACACAGACAAAAACACACCAAGGATCTAGCATCATCTATTCAATTTTTGTATGTGTGTGTTTAATTTTTAATTTTAATATTTTTTTAATTTTAATTTTTTAATTTCAATTTTTCTACCTCATTAATTCCTTTTCTCCCTTCAAAATGACAAAACGAAGGAATTTACCCCAAAAGAAAGAACATGAAGAAACAACAGCCAGGGATTTAACCAACACAGTTACAAGCAGGATGTCTGAACCAGAATTTAGAATTACGATAATAAGAATACTAGCTGCAGCCGAAAATAGATTAGAATCCCTTTCTGCAGAGATAAAAGAAGTAAAAAATAGCCAGAATGAAATTAAAAATGCTATAACTGAGCTGCAATCACAGATGGATGCATTGGCTGCAAGGATGGATGAGGCAGAACAGAGAATCAGCGATATAGAGGACAAAGTTATAGAGAATAACGAAGCAGAAAAAAAGAGGGAGATTAAGGCAAAAGATCATGGTTTAAGAATTAGAGAAATCAGTGACTCATTAAAAAGGAACATCAGAATCATAGGGGTCCCAGAAGAGGAAGAGAGAGAAATAGGGGTAGAAGTGTTATGTGAGCAAATCACACCAGAAAACTTTCCTAACCTGTGGAACGACACAGACCTCAAGATCCAGGAAGCACAGAGGACCTCCATTAGATTCAACAAAAACCTACCATCAACAGTGCATATCATAGTCAAATTCACAAAATACTCAGGCAAGGAGAGAATCATGAAAGCAGCAAGGGAAAGAAAGTTCCTAACCTACAAGGGAAGACAGATCAGGTTTGCAGCAGACCTATCCACAGAAACTTGGCAGGCCAGAAAAGAGGGCAGATATATTCAGTGGGCTGAATCAGAAAAATATGCAGCCAAGAATTCTTTATCCAGCAAGGCTGTCATTCAAAATAGAAGGATAGATAAAAAGTTTCCCAGACAAACAAAAATTAAAGGAGTTTGTGACCACTAAACCAGTCCTGCAAGAAATTTTAAGGGGGACTCTCTGAGGGGAGAAAAGATGAAATATATATATATCAAAAGCAACAAAAGATAAGAAAGGACCAGAGAACACCACCAGAAACTCCAACTCAACAAACATCATAATGGCAATAAATTCATATCTTTCAGTACTCACTCTAAACGTCAATGGACTCAATACTCCAATCAAAGGGCATAGGGTAACAGAATGGATAAAGATCCATCTATATGCTGTTTACAAGAGACCCACTTTAGACCTAAAGACACCTACAGATTGAAAATCAGGGGATGGAGAGCCATCTATCATTCTAATGGTCAACAGAAGAAAGCCAGAGTAGCCATACTTATATCAGACAATCTAGACTTAAAATAAAGACTGTATCAAGAGATGCAGAAGGGCATTATATCATAATCAAGGGGTCTATCCACCAAGAATACCTAACAATTGTAAACATTTATGTGCCAAATGTGAGAGCACCCAAATATATAAATCAGTTAATCACAAACATAAAGAAACTCATCGATAGTAATACCATAATAGTAGGAGACATCAACACCCCACTCATAACAATGGACAGATCATCTAATCAAAAAATCAACAAGGAAACAATGGTAATGAAAGACACATTAGACCAGATGGACTTAACAGATATATTCAGAACATTTCATCCTAAAGCAGCAAAATATACATTCTTCTCCAGTGCATATGGAACGTTCTCCAGAATGGACAATGTACTGGGAAACAAATGAACCCTAGGTAAATAAAAAAGAGATTGAGATCCTACCGTGCCTATTTTCAGACCTCAACACTATGAAACTCGAATCAACCACAAGAAAAAATGTGGAAAGGTAACACTTGAAGACTGAAGTGTTGAAGACTGCAGAACTTGAAGACTGAAGAACGTCCTACTAAAGAATGAATGGGCTAACCAAGCAGTTAAAGAGGAAATTAAAAAGTATATGGAAGTCAATGAAAATAACATCACATCCCAAGACCTCTGGGACACAGCACAGTCTGTCATAAGAGGAAAGTATATAGCAATCCAGGCCTTCCTAAACAAGGAAGAAAGATCTCAGGTAAACAACCTAACCATATGCCTTAAGGACCTGGAAAAAGAACAGCAAATAAAACCCAAAACCGTCAGAAGACAGGAAATAATAAAGATTAAAGCAGAAATTAATGCTATCGAAACCAAAACAACAGTAGAACAGATCAATAAAACCAGAAGCTGGTTCTTTGAAATAATTAACAAATTGATAAACCACTAGCCAGTTTGATCAAGAAGAAAAAGGACCCAAATAAGTAAAATCAAGAATGAAAGAGGAGAGATCACAACCAACACAACAGAAATAAAAACAATGCTAAGAGAATATTATGAGCAATTATATGCAATAAAATGGGCAATCTGGAAGAAATGGACAAATTCCTAGAAACATATACACTACCCGAACTGAAACAGGAAGAAATAGAAAATTTGAATGGACCCATAACCAGTAAGGAAATCGAATTAGTAATAAAAAATCTGCCAAA
Organism: Panthera uncia; assembly: GCF_023721935.1. NCBI lineage: Eukaryota > Metazoa > Chordata > Mammalia > Carnivora > Felidae > Panthera > Panthera uncia. The sequence continues at coordinate 61,620,525 of NC_064817.1, read as the reverse complement.
AAACAAGAGTCCAGGGCCAGATGGCTTTCCAGGGGAATTCTACCAGACATTTAAGGAAGAGTTAACACCTATTCTCTTAAAACTGTTCCAAAAAAATAGAAATGGAAGGAAAACTTCCAAACTCTTTCTGTGAAGCCAGCATTACCTTTTTTCCAAAACCAGATAGAGACCCACCAAAAAGGAGAACTATAGACCAATTTCCCTGATGAACATGGATGCAAAAATCCTCAACAAGATATTAGCCAACTGGATCCAACAATACATTAAAAAAGTAATTCACCATGACCAAGAGGGATTTATACCTGGGATGCAGGGCTGGTTCAATATCCACAAAACAATTAACATGACTCATTACATCAATAAAAGAAAGGACGAGAACCATATGATCCTCTCAATAGATGCAGAGAAAGCATTTGACAAAATACAGCATTCTTTCTTGATAAAAACCCTCAAGAAAGTGGGGATAAAAGGATCATACCTCGAGATCATAAAAGCCATATACGAGTGACCCAACGCTAATATCATCCTCAATGGGGAAAAACTGAGAGCTTTCTCCCTAAGGTCAGGAACAAGACAGGAATGTCCACTCTCACCACTGTTATTCAACATAGTATTGGAAGTCTTAGCCTCTGCATGCAGACCACACAAAGAAATAAAAGGCATCCAAATCAGCCAGGAGGAGGTCAAACTCTCACTCTTTGCAGATGACATGATACTCTATATGGAAAACCCAAAAGATTACACCAAAAAACTGCTATAACTGAATCATGAATTCAGCAAAGTTGCAGGATATAAAATCAATGCACAGAAATTGATTGCTTTCCTATACACAATGAAGTGACAGAGAAATCAAGGAATCGATCCCATTTCCAGTTGCACCCAAAACCATAAAATACCTAGGAATAAATCTAACCAAAGAGGTGAAAAATCCATACACTCAAAACTATAAATAGCTTATGAAAGAAATTGAAGAAGACACAAATAAATGGAAAAAGATTCCATGCTCCTGGATAGGAAGAACGAATATAGTTAAAATGTCAGTAGTACCCAAAGCAATCTACATATTCAATGTAATCCTTATCAAAGTAACACCAGCATTCTTCACAGAGCTAGAACAAATAATCCTAAAATTTGTATGGAACCAGAAATGACCATGAATATCCAAAGCAATCTTGAAAAAGAAAACCAAAGCAGGAGGCATCACAATCCCAGACTTCAAGCTACACTACAAAGCTGTAATCATCAAGACAGTATGGTACTGGCACAAGAACACACACTCAAATCAATGGAACAGAATAGAGAACCCAGAAATGGACCCACAAACGTATGGCCAACTAATCTTTGACAAAGCAGGAATGAATATCCAATGGAATAAAGACAGTTTTGAGTGTTTAGTCCATTTACCTTCAAAGTAATTACTAATAGATATGTATTTATTGTGATTTTGTTTTGTGGGGAGTTTTATGGTAGTTTTTCTTTTATCCTTTCTTCTCTTGTTGTCTTTCATGGTTTGCTGTTTTTGTGTGTGTGTGTGTGTTATGTCTTACGTTTATTTCTCTTTAATCCTTTGCTTATCTGTTACTGGCTTTTGATTTCTGGTTAACATTAGATTCATATATATTATCTTCTACTTTTAACATTAGATTCATATATATTATCGTCTGCATATAACAGTCTTTATTAAGTTGTTGATGGTTGTTTAAGCCTATTTACTCTCCCACCCACATTTAGGTGTATGGTGTTATATTTTACATTCTTTTATTTTGTGAATCCCTTGATTGATTTTTACCAATGCACTTATTTTCCAAACTCTCATTTATCCACTCAAAGTGTCCCCTTCAGTATTTCTTGTAAGGCTGGTTTAGTTTTGATAAACTCCTTCTGTTTTTGTTTGAGAAACTCTTTATCTCTCTTATTCTGAATGATAGCCTTTCTGGATAGAGTATTCTTGGATGCGTATTTTCCCCTTTAAGTACTTTGAATGTATCATGCTACTCCCATCTAGCCTGCCGAGTTTATGGGGTTTCTTTATACATAACTGTCTTCTTTTTTCTTGCTTTTTTTTAACTTTTTATTTATTTATTTATTTATTTATTTAGGTATATCACTACTTTCTGCCATTTTAATTATTATATGATTTGGTGTGGACTTCTTTGGGTTGATTTTGTTGGGGGGAATCTCTGTGCCTCCTGGATCTGGATATCTGTTTCCTTTCCCAGGTTCAGAAAGTTTTCAGCTATTATTTCTTCAAATACATTTTCTGCATCCTTTATTCTCTCTCTTTTTCTGCGATTCCTATTATCTGAATTTTGTTACATTTGATGGAGTCACTGAGTTCCCTAAGACTATTCTCAATTTGCCTAATCGTTTTCCTCTCATTTGCTGTTTGGTTAATTTTCATTACTCTGTCTTCCGGGTCATTAATTTGTTCATCTGCTCTATTTAGTCTGCTATTTATGCCATCAAGTGTATTTTTAATTTCATTTATTGTGTTCTTTATTTATAATTGGTTCTTTTTTATCTCTTTGTTAAGGTTCTCACTGATCATCTCCACTATTTTCTCAAGTCCAGTGAGTGTCTTTATGACCATTACTTTAAATTCTCTATTAGGTATCTTACTTATATCTGTTTCGCTTAAGTGCCATACTGTGACTTACCCTTCACCATGCTCCTTGGTCCCTCCTGTCTACGGATGGCCACAGTCCCTATATGTCTTAAATCACATCTGCCCTCCTACCTTCTTCAGTGTGACCTCTTATATACTTTCGGTCATGGAGTTCATTCTTCCAGTCTTTAGGTCATTTTTTCTGGGTTACTTACACTATCTATTTTATCCTCTCATCTTTTCTTTCACCGAAATGAAATAAACTATTTTAATACTCTATCATAAAATTGCTTATAATGATAGATACTGAGTACTATCTAGCAGTACCCAGAACAAGGCCAGCTTAAGGTACTCCTACTCTACCACATTCCTCTCTTTCTGAAATTTTATATTTTTAAAAGATTAAGGAGGAGTATGAAGAAAAAAGAATAACAAAATCAGGTATTCTGTTATAATCCCCCCCATTAAGAGTTATGGCTCTGAATATCTCAGTAGTTTACTTTTAACGTGATAAACTTTGAGTATGTAAGACTTCACTATAATTGAATTCACACTTTCTACCTTAGCTTCACCTCCATTTTATTTGGAACTGAGAAATTTTAAGAATGATATTTATAAATATTCAGTTCAGAGTTAATATTATATTTAAGAGATTGGGTAAGAGTTGAAGTGTAATTATTTGCTTAAAATGACATAATATGTCTAAGTAATGAGAAAGACTGGCAGGATTATCTCACTTAATACCAAAGACAGAAGAAGCACATACATTTCTTAGTTTATAGATAATTATCTGATAGAGTACATGGGTTCTTAATGATTCTTCTCGGGCTTAATTTTATTCTTTTGTTTCTTTTTTTTTCTTTTTCCAATGTGAATGTGTCATCAAAAAGTGTTTTATGGTATTATGTCGTTTTCCACATTCAAGAAACACTCAATATAAGGATCAGTATCTCTACAAGAGCAACTGGAAAATCTAGATATGGAGATATGAGGTAATTGGCTAAGAATAGAAACCCATACCTGTTCAAAATATGCGAAGGGTGAGTATGTACCAAACAAAAAATGTCCTATTATTCGTTTTTATTGTTTCTAGAACCCACAGTATAAGTAAGCATGAAAATTATGAGTAAACATTACCTTACATAATTCAAATTTAATGGAAGAATATGAGGAAAATGCTGGGAAGCAATTTTATGATAGAGGATTAAAATAGTTTATTTCATTTAGGTGAAAGGAAAGATGAGAGGATAACATTCATTCTACTTTATTTATGTTAATAATTATATAGTTCAACTCTTTTGACTGATCTTTAAGCAAGATTGGGCAAATGTGTCTCCTTTTATCTTCACCTGATTTGCACCCTTACACAGAAGTATGACCATTTTTCAATAAAGAAGTACACATGAAACTGCAGTCCCCTACCAACATCTTCATTTTCCTTCTTTAGAATTTATTGATGAACCATATGAAATGATTGTTGTTCTGTGGCATTTAACTTACTCAAACTATTGATATTGAATTGTTCTCAGAGTACATATATATTTCAATAACACTGAATTTATTAGAAATATGCATGTCCAGGGATTGGATAACCAGACGACTACTATTTACCATCAAATGTAATGTCTTTTGACAAGTAAGTGAACTTTGATGTAGTCATAAAACACCACAACAGAAAAAACGATTCTATATTTACATGTACACATACATACAATTGTATATATATAAATATATATGCATATATACATACAATTATAAATATATACTTGCATAGTTACATAGTTATATATATAGTTGTATTTATATGTAGTTATATATATATGAATATCTATTTGGAAATTTAGGTAATCTAAATAATAAAACTCCTGTCCTTAATTCCACAAGTTATTTGAAAAGTAAAGCGGGTTCATATGCATTCCCAAATTCTTTGGTTTTATTTATTCCAAAGTTTAGGTCAAACATGCGGTCAAAATGTATGTGTATGCACATACACATCTGCATACAGACTCACAACCACCATAAAACCCTTAAAAATATCTGGTTAGTAAAATCCTTAAAATAAGCATATTTTACGAATCATCCAGTCCAGAAATTGGACTATGTGACCTTTAATGTGACTTTCAACTCAGTCAGCCTATCATTCTATATTCTACTTTCTAAATAAGTGGCTACTTTATAAGGATGTTCTCTGATCACCTTACCTAAAATAGCTCCATTACTCTACCCAACTCTATCTCCTTATTATACTTTATTTTTTATCACATAGCCTATCACAACTGACACTATCTTATACAACTATTTGTTTGCTGTTTGCAAATTTCATGACATGGTTCTGGACTATATCTTCCACTTTCATCAGTGAATATCCAGCACCACAAATATTCCTGGTATAATGAATGTATGTATGGTAGTCCCAGGTAAATCATAATGATTAATTGAGAAAAAATGTAAATTGACAATTTACATTCTCAGACTAAAAGTGTATGGTTAAAATAGTGGCAACCAGGGCGCCTGGGTGGCTCAGTTGGTTAAGCGTCCGACTTCAGCTCAGGTCATGATCTCACTGTCCGTGAGTTCCAGCCTCGCGTTGGGCTCTGTGCTGACAGCTCAGAGCCTGGAGCCTGCTTCAGATTCTGTTTCTCCCTCTCTCTCTGACCCTCCCCCGTTCATGCTCTGTCTCTCTCTGTATCAAAAATAAGTAAACATTAAAAAATTATAAAAAAAAATAAAAAATAAATAAATAAAATAGTGGCAACCATAAGTGCAAAAATTGGATGTGGAAAGGAAGAGGACTATTTTAGAATAAAAGGAATTAAAGATAATTAAGAGACATGATTTTGAAAAACAATGAGTAGAATTATTTTGGATTCTGATTCCAATATACAAATGGAAAAAAAAATTAATTTTAGACATTCAGAGCAATTTGGATAGGACTGCATTTGAAATAATAACTAATGACATATTGTTAACCTTTTAGGTATGATGATGGTATTTTAAACGCAAATGCCTTTATTTTTTCTGGAAAATAAATGGAAGTATATAAGGAATAAATAACATCATATTTGAAATAATTTAAAAGTAGTCTAGACTTTAAAAAGCGTTAGGAATTAGGTGAAACAAATATGTCAAAACATTGATGGTTTTTAAAGTTAAATAATGTGCTCATGGAGTCTTGGAAACTTGACCTAGAAATTTTCCTTCTTAAAATGGAAAAAATGAAATAAAGTGTGATTGATGACACAGAAGAAAATACATATTATCTGAACAAATTGACTATAATCTGGAGAAAGTTGGTCAGTTACCTCTCGGTCTCTTGTTCTTTCTATTACATGTTTCAATTCCTACTTTGAGAAACAAATCAAGGAACGATATTTGAATTTCAATGCTCCAATAACTAATCTATACAAAGAATGTAGAGAAACGAGGAGACTGTAGGTAATTGGAACCTGTCTTGGTAACGTAGAACCACAAAAACGTTTTCTTCATTAGATGACTGATTTTTGTTTGCCCTTAGCATCGGAAATTATGGATGATTGACTTGTTGAGTACACACTGTCCCTGGTAGGTGCTTCGATGAACAATGAATGCTGCCGGTATAACAATAACTGAGTCATCTCTATACCAAGGTATTATTGAACATTACTCTCTTTTTTGCAATTGGTAGCTTATTAACTTTCAAAGAATTTGGAAGTATATTTTACCAATATTTTCTATTACAGAAAAATGATATGGAAGATGATTTGGCTTTTATAAGTATGAAGTCTCCATAGTCATGAGATGGTCTTTACATTCTATACATCCACATCAACTTTATGTCTTCCAAGTAATTACCCTAGGACAAAACATATTTTTGAAGTTCACATTTCTTTGGAATTACTCTCAGCATTTAGGTAAAATATCTCTGATATGATTAATGGGTCAAATACTCATTATGCTTTGATTTCTGAAAATACCTAGAAGTTATTTAGAATCATGATCAATGAATAAAATGGATGGACAAGCTTGCTAATTTAGATCCTAGTGAAAGCCAAATGTTACTATAAATAAATGAGGCTTATTATCTTGTGTGGCATGTAAATTAAGTCAGGGATTATACTCAGGACCAGCCTTTTAGAAAATGTGTGGTATCACTTAATTAAAAATGAGGTAAAAGTGGTAAGGGAATAAGAGGGAAAACAAATAAATTTCCACATTCCTATTGACTCCAATTCTAAAATCTAAAATAAGATAGCTCTTATCTAAATAGCTATGTACTAGTGTGGACAAGTGTATGGCTGAGGAAAATAATGCAGAGCTATTGTGGATCCCACTCCCAGCACAGGAAAAGATAATTTTTTGATTTACTTCTGTAGCAGTTCCACCTTGTGAGTTAAATGATTTGCTGCTGCACACTGTTCAAAAGAAGTCACTGTTGTTCTTTAAAATATATATTTACATATAATTAATATACAATGGAATTCACCTTTTTAAAGATATAGTTCAGTGATTTTTAGTACATTTGCAAGGCTATGCAGCTATTATCACTATTCTACTTCCAGAACATTTCCATCACATAAAAAGAAACTCCATATCAATAAACAATCAATCTCCTTTACCCACTCCCCACTACCTCTGGCAAACACTAATCTACTTAATATCTATATGAATTTTCCTTTTCTGGACATTTAATATAAATGGTATCACATAATATGCAATATTTTTTAACTGGCTACTTTCACTTAACAATTTTCATTCAGGCTGTAGCATGCATCAGTACCTCATCCCTGTCTCTGGTTGAATAATATCCCTTTGCAGGGATGTACCACATTTTGTTTATGCACTTAACAGGTGATAGACATTTGGGTTGGTTTCACTCTTGGGCTATTATGAATATTACTGTTATGAATATTTGTTTACAAGCTTTAGTGTGGATATACTATTTCAATTCCCTTAGTTATATACATAAAGAGGGAATTCCTGGGTCATATGGGTTATGCTATATTTAACTGTTTGAACAACTGCAAGACTCTTTACCAAAGTGCCTGTAGCATTTTTGCATTACTGACTGTAGTGTTATTACACTTCTGATCCCTTTCCATTCTCATAAACACTCAATTCTGTTTGTCTTTTTGAAGCTCTAGAGACATCCTAGTGTGAAAATAGTATTTTAGTGAGGTTTAGGTTTGTATTTCCCTTATGAATAATGATGGTATCTCTTCTCATGTGTTTATAGGTCATTTGTATATATTTCTTAGAGAAATCCTATGCAATTATTTTTTTCTAAATTGTGTTGTAGGAGATATTTATACATTTGGGATACAAGTTTTATGTCAGAAAATATTTTTTAAAAATATTTTATCCTACTCTAATCTGTAGATTGTTTTTTGCCTTTCTTGTTATCCTTCAAACTACAGAAGTTTCAATTTTGAGGAAGCTCGATTTTTCTATTTTTTTTTTTTTAGTCACTTGTATTTTTTGTACCTTATCTAAGAAATTATTACATACCTCAGGAACGAGAAGATTTACTCCTGTGCTTTCTTCTAATAATTTTATACTTTTTTCATTTATATTTAGGCCTTTTATCCATTTTGAGTTAATTGCTCTTCATGATGATTGTAACTTCATTCTTTTGCATATAGATATAGTTATACCAACAACATTTTTTGAAAAGATTATTCTTTCCCCCTTTGAATGCCTGTGTCTTAATCAATTTACCATAAAACTAAGGGTCTATTTCTGGACTCTAAATAGTATTCTTCTGACATATATGTCTATCCTTACACCAGTACCACACAGGTTTTATTATTGTGCTTTGCAGTAAATTTTTAATTTGAGAAGCTTGAATCCTCCAAATTTGTTCTTTTCTTTATGTGAAATTTATTGTCAAATTCATTTCCATACAACATCCAGTGCTCATCCCAACAGGTGCTCTCCTCAATGCTCATCACCCACTTTCCCTTCCCACTCACCCCCCAGCAACTTCAGTTTATTCTCAGATTTTAAGAGTCTGTTATGGTTTGGCTGTCTCCCTCCCGTTTTTTTTTCCTTCCCCTCCCTCATGGTTTTCTGTTAAGTTTCTCAGGATCCACAAAAGAGTGAAAACACATGGTATCTATCTTTCTCTGTATGACTTACTTCACTCAGCATAACACTCTCCAGTTCCATCCACGTTGCTACAAAAGGCCATGTTTCATTCTCTCTCATTGCCAAGTAGTATTTGATTGTGTATATAAACCACAATTTCTTTATCCATTCATCAGTTGATGGACGTTTAGGCTCTTTCCATAATTTAGCTATTGTTGAAAATGCTGCTATAAACATTGGGGTATAAGTGCCCCTATGCATCAACACTCCTGTAACCCTTGGGTAAAGTCCTAGCAGTGCTATTGCTGGGTCATAAGGTAGATCTATTTTTAATTGTTTGAGGAACCTCCACACTGTTTTCCAGAGCAGCTGCAGCAGTTTGCATTCCCACCAACAGTGCAAGAGGGTTCCCGTTTCTCCACATCCTCTCCAGCATCTGTAGTCTCCTGACTTGTTAATTTTAGCCACTCTGACTAGCAGGAGGTGATATCTCAGTGTGGTTTTGGTTTGCATTTCCCTAATGAGGAGTGACGTTGAGCATCTTTTCTTGTACCTGTTGGCCATCTGGATGTCTTCTTTAGAGAAGTGTCTATTCATGCCTTCTACCCATTTCTTCACTGAATTATTTGTTTTTCGGGTGTGGAGTTTGGTGAGTTCTTTATAGATTTTGGATACTAACCCTTTGTCTGATATGTTATTTGCAAATATCTTTTCCCATTCCGTTGGTTGCCTTTTAGATTTGTTGATTTTTTGCTTTGCAGTGCATAAGCTTTTTGTCTTTATGAGGTCCCGATTCCTTTATGAGGAATTGTGCTTTTAATTCCCTTGCCCTTGAAGATGTGTCAAGTAAGAAATTTCTGGGGCTGAGGTCAGAGAGGTTTTTTCCTGCTTTCTCCTCTAGGGTGTTAATTGTTTCATGTCTCACATTCAGGTCCCTTATCCATTTTGAGTTTATTTTTGTTAATGGTGTAAGAAAGTGGTCTAATTTCATTCTTCTGCATGTTGCTGTCCAGTTCTCCCAGCAACATTTTTAAAGAGACTGTAATTTTTTTCCATTGGATATTCTTTCCTGCTTTGTCAAAGATTAGTTGGCCATACTTTTGTGGGTCCAGTTCTGGAGTCTCTATTCTATTCCATTCGTCTATGTGTCTGCTTTTGTGCCAATATCATACTGTCTTGATGATTACAGCTTTGTAATAGAGGCTAAATTCTGGGATTGTGATGTCTCCCACTTTGGTCTTTTTCTTCAATATTACTTTGGCAATTTGGGATCTTTTCTGGTTCCATACAAATTTTAGGATTGCTTGTTCTAGCTTTGAGAAGAATGCTGGTGCAATTTTGATTGGGATTGCATTGAATATGTAGATTGCTTTGGGTAGTATTGACATTTCAACAATATTTATTCTTCCAATCCAAGAGCACAGAATGTTTTTTTCCATTTCTTGGTATCTCCTTCAATTTCCTTCATAAGCTTTCTATAGTTTTCAGCATACTGATCTTTTACATCTTTGGTTAGATTTATTCCTAAGTATTTTATGGTTCTCCGTGCAATTGTGAATGAGATGTTTCTTTATTTCTCTTTCTGTTCCTTCATTATTTGTGTATAAAAATGCAACTGATTTATGTACATTGATTTTGTACCCTGCAACTTTGCTGAATTCATGTATCAGTTCTAGGAGACTTTTGGTGGGGTCTATCGGGCTTTCCATGTATAGTATCAAGTCATCTGCAAAAAGTGAAAACTTGACTTCATCTTTGCCAATTTTGATGCCTTTGATTTCCTTTTGTTGTCTGATTGCTGATGCTAGAACTTCCAACACTATGTTAAACAACAGTGGTGGGAGTGGCATCCCTGTCATGTTCCTGATCTCAGGGAAAAAGCTCTGTTTTTCCCCATTGAAAATTATATTAGCAGTGGGCTTTTCATAAATGGCTTTGATGATGTTTAAGTATGTTCTGTCTATCCAGACTTTCTCGAGGGTTTTTATTAAGAAGAGATGCTGAATTTTGTCAAATGCTTCTTCTGCATTGATTGACAGGATAATATGGTTCTTATATTTTGTTTTATTAATGTGATGTATCTCATTGATTGATTTGCAAATATTGAACCAGCCCTGCAGCCCAAGAATGAATCCCATTTGATCATGGTGAATAATTCTTTTTATATGCTGTTGAATTTGTTTTACTAGGATCTTGTTGAGAATTTTTGTATCCATATTCATCAGGGATATTAGCCTGTATTTCTTTTTTTTTTTTTTTCTTTGCTGGGTCTCTGGTTTGGGAATCAAAGTAATGTTGGCTTGAAATAATGAATCTGGAAGTTTTCCTTCCTTATCTATTTTTTGTAGAGGCTTGAAAAGGATAGGTATTAAGTCTGCTTTAAATGTCTGGAAGAATTCCCCAGGGAAACCATCTGGTCTTGGACTCTTATTTGTTGGGAGATTTTTGATAACTGATTCAATTTCTTCACTGGTTATGGGATTGTTCATTTTCTGTTTCTTCCTGTGTGAGTTCTGAAACTGTGTGGATGCTTAGGAATTTGTCCATTTCTTCCAGGTTGTCCAGTTTGTTGATGTATATTTTTTCATAGTATTCCCTGATAATTGCTTGTATTTCTGAGGGACTGGTTGTAATAAATTAATTTTCATTTGTGATTTTGTCTATTTGGGTCCTGTCCCTTTTCTTTTTGAGAAGCTGGGCTAGAGGTTTATCAACTTTTTTCAAAAAACCAACTCTTCTTTATATTGATCTGATCTACTGTTTTCTTAGATTCTATATTGTTTACTTCTGCTCTGATCTTTATTATTTCTCTTCTTCTGCTGGGTTTGAGGTGTCTTTGCTGCTCTGCTTCTATTTCCTTTAGGTGTGCTGTTAGATTTTGTATTTGGGATTTTTCTTGTTTCTTGAGATAGGCCTGGATTGCAATGTATTGTCCTCTCAGGACTGCCTTCGCTGCATCTCAAAGCGTTTGGATTGTTGTCTTTTCATTTTCATTTGTTTCTATATATTTTTTAATTTCTTCTCTAACTGCCTGGTTGACCAATTCATTCTTTAGTAGGGTATTCTTTAACCTCCATGCTTTTGGAGGTTTTCCAGACTTTTTCCTGTGGTTGATTTCAAGCTTCATAGCATTGTGGTCTGAAAGTGTGCAAGGTAAGATCTCAATTCTTTATACTTATGAAGGGCTGTTTTGTGACCCAGTATGTGATCTATCTTGGATAATGTTCAATGTGCACTCGAGAAGAAAGTATATTTTGTTGCTTTGGGATGCAGAGTTCTAAATATATCTGTCAAGTCCATCTGATCCAATGTATCATTCAGGGCCCTTGTTTCTTTATTGATCCTGTGTCTAGATGATCTATCCATTGTTGTTAGTGGAGTATTAAAGTTTCCTGCAATTACATAATTCTTATCAATAAAGTTGCTTATATTTGTGATATTTGTTTTATATATTTGGCGGCTCCCATATTCGGCACATAGACATTTATAATTGTTAGCTCTTCCTGATGGATAGACCCTGTAATTATTATATAATGCCCTTCTTCATCTCTTGCTACAGCCTTTAATTTAAAGTCTAGTTTGTCTGATATAAGGATGGCTATTCTACCTTTCTTTTGACTTCCAGTAGCATGATAGATAGTTCTCCATCCCCTCACTTTCAATCTGAAGGTGTCCTCAGGTCTATAATGAGTCTCTTGTAGACAGAAAATAGATGGGTCTTGTATTTTTATCCATTATGATACCCTATGTCTTTTGGTTGGATCATTTAGTCCATTTACATTCAGAGTTATTTTTGAAAGTTATGGGTTTAGAGTCATTGTGATGTCTGTAGGTTTCATGCTTGTAGGGATGTCTCTGGTACCTTGTGGTCCTTGCAACATTTCACTCACAGTATCCCCCTGAGGATCTCTTGTAGGGCTGGTTTAATGGTGATTAATTTCTTTAGTTTTTGTTTGTTTGGGAAAACCTTTATCTCTCCTTCTATTCTGAATGACAGACTTGCTGGATAAAGATTTTTGGCTGCATATTTTTTTCTGTTCATCACATTGAAGATTTCCTGCCATTCTTTTCTGGCCTGCCAAGTTTCAGTAGATAGGTCTGCCACTTCTGTGTCAACCTGTCTATGTTAGAGCCTGTTTATCCCTATCTGCTTTCAGAATTCTCTCTTTATCCTTGTAGTTTGCAAGTTTCACTATGATATGTCATGCAGAAGATCGATTCCGGTTTATGTCTGAAGGGAGTTCTCTGTGCCTCTTGGATTTCAATGCCTGTTTCCTTCCCCAGATCAGGGAACTTCTCAGCTATGATTTGTTCAAGTACACCTTCAGCCCCTTTCTTTCTCCTCTTCTTCTTCTACTTCTTCTTCTTCTTCTTCTGGAATTCCTATGATACGGATATTGTTCCATTTGATTTCATCACTTAGTTCTCTAATTCTCCCTTCCTACTCCTGGATTGTTTTTATCTCTCTTATTCTCAGCTTCCTCTTTTTCCATAATTTTATCTTCTAATTAACCTTCTCTCCTCTGCCTCTTCAATCTGTGCTATGGCCGCCTCCATTTTATTTTGCACCTCATTCATAGCATTTTTTAGCTCCTCATGACTATTTCTTAGTCCCTTGATCTCTGTAACAATAGATTCTCTGCTTTTTTTAATAGATCCTCTATGCTTTTCTCAAGCCCAGGGATTAATTTTATGACTATTATTCTAAATTCTTGTTCCGTTATATTGTTTAAATCCTTTTTGATCAATTCGTTAGCTGTCGCTACTTCCTGGAGTTTCTTTTGAGGAGAATTCTTCCGTTTTGTCATTTTGGGTAGTGTCTTTGATAGCTCCAAACTGCAGGGCACTTCCCCTGTGCTGTCCGGAGTAAATAGTGTTGGTTGGGAGGGCCACAGTCAGACCCAACCAATATCTGCCCCCAGCCAACCACTGGGGCCACAGTCAAACTGGTGTGTACCTTGTCTTCCCCTTCCCCAGGGGCAGGACTCACTGTGGAGTGGTGTGTTTCATGTCAGGGCTACTTGCACACTGCCAGGCTTGTGGTGCTGCTTCGATGGGATCTGGCCAAGGGTGTGTTTGCTGTGGTAGATCTGCAAGGTACAAAGGGGCAGGAGGGGCAGACTTAGCTCGCTTTGCAGTTGGTATTCCCCTGTGGGAGGGGCCTTGAAGCACTGGGAGGGAGGCAGGCCCATCTGAGGGATGGATCCACAGAAGCACAGCATTGGGAGTTTGTGGGCATTTGTGCAGTGCAAGCAAGTTTGGTGATGGGAACTGGTTCCCTTTGGAATTTCAGCTGCGGGATAGGAGAGGGAAATGCGCTTGCCAGCACCTTTGTTCCCCAGCCAAGCTGAGCTCTGTCTTCCAGAGCTCAACAAATCTCCCTCCCGGCGTTCTCTCACACTCCCCTCTCTCCGAGATCAGAGCTGTTGACTGTTAATATTCCAGATGTTAAGTCCCACTCGCTGTCAGATCTCACGCAGTCTGGCCCCTCCACTTTTGCAATCCAGACTTGGGGGGCTCTGCCATTACCGGTGGGCTGCCCCTCCACCACCCTAGCTCCCTCCCGCCAGCCCATGTAGCACACACCGCCTCTCTGCTCTTCCTACCCTCTTCTGTGGGCCTCTTGTATATGCTTGGCTCTGGAGAGTCCATTTTGCTAGTCTTCTGGCAGTTTTCTGGGTTATTTAGGCAGATGTGGGTGGAATCCAAGCACTCAGCAGTACGAGGTGAGCCCAGCGTCCTCCTATACTGCCATCTTCCCAACTCTCTCTGGCCCCAACTTTGTTCTTTTTCACGATGGTTTTGGGAATTCTGGGCCTCTTGTATTTCCATATTAATTTTAGGATCGTCTTATCAATTATGCACAAAATCCAGATGATATTTTGGTAAGAATTATGTTGAATCAGATTAATTTGAGGTATACTGCCTTCTTACAAATATTAAGTTTTCCAAACCATAAACATGGAATATCTTTTCATTTATTTAAATCTTTAATATCTTTCAATATTTTGATAATGTATTGTTGATAATATAATCTTTAAAGTAGTTAGTGCTTTGCAGCTTATAAAGATTTTTTTTTTTTTTACACACATTAGCTCACTTAATGCTGACAGTCACTATTTAGTATACAGGACAAAGAGAGGGGAGTGACTTGCCAAAAGTTATATAGGGTATCCATAACAGAGCCCAAAGGTAGTTTTCCTGACTAACTTTACTGTTCTTTCCCTACACCATGCCACAAATTCCAAGAACTGGATCAGTTTCTAAGCATTCTTATGTATTTGGATGTTTCCTCACTTCATCTTCCACCCCACCAATGGACAATAACATTGTGATACTTTGAGTATTTTGCTCATTTAAACCTTGAGATCCTGAAATGTTTAAAAGCAAATTTAGGGGTTTTTTTTGGCACAGGTGTTTAGATTAATTACATTCAATGATAAGATGATCGAAGCAGGCACTAAGTTCAAGGAGAAACACACTTGATTTATGATGCTAAGCAAATGTCAAGCAATTTTTGCATTAATTCCAGTGATTCCATGTATGAGTGGTCCCAGAATTCAGTCACATTCAGGACGTCCATATTCACAGTTGAAATCTCAATGACCTAAGGAAGCTCTATTAATATGGGATGACAATAATAATGTATTGTAATCATACTATTACTTATATCTTATTATAATTATTATTACAAAAATGACTTTGATCACGAATTTGAAATCTTTTCACATACCATTATTTTACTTCTCTAACTTTCAGGTACCTTCCAAAGCATTTGGTACTGATTTTGGCACAGAGCTTACTTGGGATTCTCTCTCTCCCTCTCTCTGCCCTTCCCCCAGTCACTCATGCAGGCACTGTCTCTCTCACAAAATAAATAAACATTTTTAAAAAAAATTAAAAAAAAAAGAAATGTAAGCATAGTTATTTTGTATCCCCTCCTTCATGTTTGGACATTTAATACATATGTAGTTTGTCAAATATTTTATAAAACAAGTAACATGAATTATTGGGGTGTGTGTGTGTGTGTCTGTGTGTGTGTATGCACCCTTTTTTTCCAGAAAGGCATGAAGAGATGATACACTTACATATTGATTTATGAATAAGTTATGTCTTTTATGGCTTCACACTTCATGACATTGAGTTTCTTCATATATGAAGGTAGGCACCTTATCTGAGGTTATGCATTCTCCACCTTTTAAGAGATGTGTATCAGTGCATAGTTTTAGCGTTTCTCCATTTATTGCCACAAATCTCATGCAACTAAAAGAATTTAAAGGTTGCCACTGCAAATTCATTGCAGTAGTATTTCTATGTTCCACAGAGCAGATTTAAAGCAAAAGAACTACAATGGGATCTTAGACACTGTATCAAACTTTGATTTTCCAGATTATTTTTCATTTAGAATATCACGTACTATTAAGCATGGGTAATCTTCACTTTGTAGCAAAGATAGTTTTCAAAATTTCCTTAAGGTGAATTTCTGTGCTTGTTTCATGGCTGAAGTTTAAACAACAGCTAACTTCATTTTTTTTTTAATCTAGCTAAAATCCATTAATGAGATGTCATGGTCAAGGACACCACAATTCCCAAATCAAACAAAGACACAGTTTATTATAAAGTAGAGCATTTGCAATTCATTTTACACTAGAAAATTTAGAGTTAAAGGACAGTAATCCTTGCTAATTACTAGAAAATTTAGAGTGAATTACTAGAAAATTTAGAGTGAATAGACAGTAATCCTGGCTAATGTGAGCATTTAGTACGGTGACTTATTTCATTGTTTTCCCTTAATATATGATTATCCCATAAAATTCTAATTAAACAATTTTACAGAGAGGGTGCCTGGGTGGCTCAGTTGGTTAATCATCTGAATTCAACTCATGTCTTGATCTCACTGTTCGTGAGTTCCAGCCCTGCATCAGGTTCTCTGCTGTCAGCACAGAGCCCACTTGGAATCCTCTGTCTCTCTCTCTCTCTTTGCCCCTCCCCAACTTATGCACACTCTTTTATTCTCTCTCTCATAAATAAAATGAACCTTTAAAAAACACAATTTTACTGAGAGCCTCTTATCAAAGCAGCACTGTGCTAGGCACTGTTGGTCACATGAATAATTACAACTGATTTTTTAAAATGTTTATTTATTTCTGAGACAGAGAGAGACAGCACATGAGTGGGGGAGAGGCAGAGAGAGAGGGAGACACAGAATCCAAAGCAGGCTCCAGGCTCTGAGCTGTCAGCACAGAGGCCGACGCGGGGCTCTAACTCACAAACCGTGAGATCATGACCTGAGCTGAAGCTGGTCGCTCAACCAACTGAGCCACCCAGGTGCCCCTACAACTGATGCTTAATGATGCATTGCCATTAATTAAAGTTATGTACATAACTACCTTTGCCACTCCTAATAACTTGTGAAAAAAAACAGAGGGGGAATCAGTTTTGTAGAAGCCAAAAGAAATATACTGACATATTTAAAGTTACATAGCAATTATGTGGCTTCAAGTACAGGTTTTTGAACTCACAAGTCAGTCCTCTTTCCACTCTGCGTACAGTATAAAATAGAATCCCTGAATTTGGAGACTTTATACTCTAGATTGATAATAGTCAAATAAAAATAGACTAATACAACATTACAACGTAAGAATAAGAGCCGTCAAAGGAGGCAGATTGGAGATTAACTTTGAAGGATAAGAGTGAAAAAAAAAAAGCAATCCCAAAGGAAAATACCGACATACTGGACTTCACACAAATGTGAAATTACTATACATTAAAAAATAACTAAAACAAGTAAATAATGGACCAGAAAAATATAGTGGCAAATATAACACAAAAATATACTCTTTATAGTGTCTCTAAAGTACCTATAGAAATTAAAACAAAGACATTAAGGTCCAAAATGATAACTGGGCAAAGACTATGAACAATTTGTAAGATAGGATATAGTGGCAAACATACATACGAAAAATGTTCAACCTTGGTATGACAATGTTTAAAGAAATAGAAAAAAACACAAGTAAATATTATTTTGAATATTATATAACTTTCTAATTAGGGGATAATACGCAAAATTGATGTATGTATAAAACTAGAGCTATCTTAATTTGTATAAGAGCCATAGCAATGTGTGTACTCTTTTACTCAAAAACCTCATTTCTAAAAATTCATTCAAATGATGGGGCACCTGGGTGGCTCAGTCTGTTAGGCATCTGACTTCAGCTCAGGTCATGATCTCAAGGTTCGTGGGTTTGAGTCCCACATTGGGCTCGGTGCTGACAGCTCAGAGCCTGGAGCATGTTTCAGATTCTGTGTCTCCCTCTCTCTCTGCCCCTCCCCTGCTCGCTCTCTGCCTCTCAAAAATAAATAAACATTAAAAAAATTAAAAATTCATTCAAAGGAAATCATCCAAATGAAGGGAACTTTTTATGCCTAAAATATTAATCAAAATATTATTTATAATAACAAAAGATTATGGGAGGCAACTCAAGTACCTAATAATAAAGGAAATCATGAGTAAAGTATGATGTATATGTACTACAGATTGTTATAAAACAATTAAAAATAATCTGTGTGAAGATGGTTCCAATGGAAAAATATACTTATGGAGAATTGTTAATTGAAAAAATAACATGCCATCTTCTATGAAAATATGCATATAGCATGACTGAAATGGAATATAAAAATAACAACATTAGAAAACTTTGATTCCCCTGAGCCAGGCTGAGTTTTTACTCAGTTTCACGCATGTTACCTCTTAATAATATAGCAACCCTGGGAAGTAAGTACTATTATTTTCCTATTATCCAGATGGGGAAATTGAGACTTAGAGATGTTAACCATTTCAAGGTCACAAAAATTCATAAGTGATGGTACAGGAGAAAGAAGACCTATGTTCTCAAAAACAGTAAGTTTTCCATTTAGGGACCAGGGATTTGGGGTTAGCCCCTCTACCCTATCACTCTTCTCATTTCTCAAGTATTTCTTTCATGTTGTACTGTTTCTTTAATTAAAAATTACAAATAAATAATTTAATAAGAAATAAGACAGTGAATAATTTTTCACCAAATGAATAATTGCTAAAGAAATTCAGAGACAGGTCACTTTAGGCTTAGTGGCTTAGAAGGCTTAAGAAACAGATGAGATTTGACTGGGAATTGGAGGGATACCTAGAAGTTGCTGAGGTGAAGGGAATAAAGTTGGGTATTCCCAAGGTGTACAAAGACTGACAAAACTTTGTGGTAGCAGTGTTGACCAACCTGTGTTTAGGGAATTGTCAATAAAGGTATTTGGGAGAAAGGATATGTGTAAGGGAGCTAAAGCTGCCGAAGGGAAGTTAGGGCCAAAGTATGAGGTGATTTTAACTTTAAGACAAAGGACTTTTGCCTTATTGCTGGAAGCAATGGAGCACCACTAAATAAGCTGCATTTTTGAAAGACTGGTGGTATGGAAGAGTCAAAAATGAACAGGAACAGGCAGGGATAACATTCAAAAGGCTTTCAAAATAAAATAAGAGTAAGCTGGTAACAGGTTGAAGTGAGGATGGCAGTACTGCAAATATAAAGCAACAGATAGATGCAAGAGATACTGTCTGACAGGGCTTGGTAGAATATGGTAGCTGATTAGATATAGGGATAAGGAAGAGGGAAAACACTGTTTAATTTCCTAACACTCCTTTTCACAACCCTACCAAAGGACTCAATGCTGTCACCATTCTAATCAAAAGATTATTGCTTCTAGCTCCCTAGTTAATATTTATCAACTTAAGCTAAAGTCCAGCAAATAGAGCAGCTACAGAGACTTTTGCACTGACAAAAAAAGTAAACTAAAGACATCTAGATTTATAGGCCCATTTCCTCAATTTGTAAGGGATAAAATTGAGGCCCCAAGAAGGGTCCTGAATGAAGGGTTTGCTGTCTGACTTTGTCCCAAGGCTTCTTTGTTTGGAAAAATTCATTTTTTTCACAGAAGCGTTTTCCTCTAAAACTTCTAGGTTGTTCACCTCTGATTAGGAGTGGAAATCTGTAGTGTGACTAGAGGGTGACCATTTCTTTAATATGCAGCATGGGACTTAGGGAGTGCCTTTTATGATGAATGAGGTCCTGGTTTCTACTAGAAACATTATTACATAATATATCAGTTTTATGTCAAGTGTTCTGGAAGTTTTTATAGTCTTTCCATTGAATCTGCTAGGGCCCCTTGTCATGAGGTTTTTTATACTAACATAGGGCATTTAAAGGGGCAACACAGCGATTTATAAAACCTTTGTGGATCAGGCATGAAAACCAGAAACACATAAACCAAAAGCATTTACTTCTGTGAAAATTGCTGTTACAACTCAGTAATAAATAGGTGCACAGTCATTGAGTGAAGATTCAAAGAACACCTTTGAATTCAATATGCCAAATTTATGAGATCAATTAATTAAAGTCACAGTAATGAAGCTTTGGAACACACCATCAGTACAAGGCTAATATGACCAGGGCTGCTTCCACATAGTCATTATGCAGCCAGAATGTTCTAATCTAGACAGGAAACATCAGGCTCTGTGAGGGTAAGAAGAGCAAAAGGATGTGGTAGGGTGAGCAGGAGAAGGAGATGAGGGGAAAAAATCCCAGATGTTTTTTAGTGAGCACTTCAGAATGGTTAATATTAAACCGACACTAAATGATGATTCCAGCACCTGTGCTCATTATAACCCAGAGTAAATTATCACAATGTGATATGTTGGATCCACCTGAAGACCAGACTGCAGATTCTACTGACTGTACCTCACACCTGTTCATTTCTTGTCATCAGCCACCAATGGGTACATTGTGTCTGTCTGTGTGTATTTCTGTATGTGTCTATGTTTGCCAAGCTAAGAATGTGTCATGTTGGACCAAATGCTATTAAAAATATAGCAAAAAAAACCCTCTTTCATACAGATTATAGACTTCCCAAATTCTGATGGAATAAACAAAACAAAAACAACAACAACAAAAATGTCTGGAGGAAGTTCCTGAAAAGTAACACTGGATATGAAATGAGGAAATAATATAGCATTGGCAAAAGCTTTTTAAAATTATTTTTATTTGATTTTTCTGTGCAAAGTGTTTTTGTGGAAGAGGGATATAAGCTTAATTATAAGTAACAGCTGGGTCAGAGAAGACACTAAACACAAGAGGTAGCAAACTATAATAGAAAGAACTGAGGAAACAGACTTCCAGACTCCCTTTGCTGCTGACTGAACTTTGGGCAAGACACCTGTTCACTAGGCAGCTACAGAGGGAATTGAACCCAACTTTTAAGGTCCCATCCAAATCTGATATTTTATGATTCTATAAGGTCTCGTTCTTTTTTTTTTTTCAGTTTTTGAAAGAACAAATCCTTCAGACATAGCTATGTTGGCAGTGCCCTTTCTGAGGGACCCATTTATAAGGCACAAGTATATTTAGAATAATCTTGTCTTTATATAGACATTAGTTATGTCACAACTTTCACTTTGAGGTTTGAGTTCTGTGAAATTGGGAAGCTACAGAACTGATTTAGACTTCCAATTCACATCTCTTTCTTCTATCACCCAAATACACCTCTTTAAAGATTATATTGATAAGTATCAGACAGCTAACAAGGAGCAGGAGTATGGTAAAGAAGCAGAAGCATCTACTTCCAGATTTTCTAAAAGAAAGTACATACCAGAAAACTGAAAACTCCTCGTTGCTTAGCAAATACACTATACAGGTTTAGGACCATAAAACTGTGAGCAGATTTAGCTCTGCTGACTTAGCATAATGGAGAGAGTGGAATATAAAGACTAGAGGGCCCAGGCCTGTCATTCAACATTCCAGTTTCTGTTCAAAGAGAACAAACATCAAACATAAGTCACACAAGCAAATACAGAGGACAATAGTTCTGATGGAGAGCTCCTCATCACAACTGCCAAAGCTGTTTAAAATGCAAACAGGGACTGGGAATGAGGCCTGGAGTCTTGTTAGACTCAGTGATTTAAATGGGGCTTGTGTATACAATAAAGAAAGCCTACTCTATGCATTCCCCAGGCAGGCAGTGTGTGGAGGAGGAAAAAAGCCAAGTAGAAGCAAGGCCTGGAAAGGAAAAGGAGGCACATGACGGTTCTTTCTTATGATATGCCTAGAAAGAGGAGAAAGAGGGGGAAACTAAGATTTCATTATGCCTTTAGGCCAACTTTTTTCTCCTAAGACATTACTCTAATTTTCTAATGAATATCAGTGAGTAATCAAGATTTGCTAGGTTGGGTGTAGGGGAAGGGTGGGAAGCTCTGTGTAATGGTTATTATACATAAAGAAAAAAAAGCCACTAACTTTCTGATAAAAATATTATTTCCTAAATGAGTCTCAGATTAAAGAAGGTACATTTATTTTTGCATTTGGCTTGGAGGCTTCAAGGTCAAAAGAAAAACAAGGGTGTTGTATTTTAATAGGACAAAACTTACTGACGTGAAAAATTCTTTAGTTCCTCTGTCTTGCTATTAAACAGTTGTCTACCAGGAGGTTTAGTCAATTCTCTGAAGTGTTATTTTTTTGTTTGTTTTTTAAGACCAATTTACTAGTTGGAATCTAGTGAAATAGCATTAAGGTAGGCTGGTTGTTATACCTTATCTGATCTTGATTGTGAATAAATGGCATGGTTATACTAGTTGCACATATAAATGTTCCAATAATGCTTTCTAACTCAGCCCTCTTTGGGATTATTTTTTTTTTTCATGCTTCTACTTCCCTAAATGCATAGGTATACACACCATTGCTTTTCTCTCTGCAGATCTCACAACTAGTGGCTGAAGACAAACAAGGTCTGTACTGACACCTTACTCTGGTTTCCTTGATCTGAGAAAGTGAAAGGGTCTGGATTATTTCATAGATTCACTATGAGCTTTCCACACTCCTCTGTGTCATCTTGTCCTGCCTGCAAAATGGGGAGTTGAAGAGGCAGGAGTGCTATATTTCTGATTTTTATTTATTTATTTATTTCTAGGTTGGGGAGCTGAAGTTACAAAGCAAACAAACGCCAAGAAAGAAAACAAGATGATGAGAGAATAAACCAAGTAACTATAAACAGACTTCTGAGTGTTCTTTAAAGGGAAGGTATTATTATAAAGGTACACAATAGTCATGGACTGTACTTTTGGGACCTGAGTCAGTGCACAGCTGAGGAAGCTTGAGTTGGTGCCAAGTTACAGTTCCTGGCCCCTTCGGGGGAAGCAGGTTCAGGTTTGGGAAAACAAAATCAGACTCAGGGGCTATTGTGGCCTGGACAGAGGCAGAAAGACACAATACAGCAGACTTCCTTCCTGTCTTGTTCTTATCTGAGGGTGCAGAGGGTGGGTGGGAGCATGCCTGGAGAGCAGGTGAGGCACGTCAAACCCCAGCTGCCCAAGGGCTCCACCTCCCCTTCTCTTTCCTCTTGGGCAACCCCCACCCCCAACCCAGCATTTGGACTCCCTCCCACTCCTCCCTCAGCCCTTCCGTCGGCCCTCCCACAGTCTCCCACCCAGTTTAGGTCTGCGTCATAAGTATCCCCAAACCTGGGTTTGCAGCTGCTTAAGACAGGCAAGGGAGAAAGTAGGTCCTGTTAGGGCTAGCGCGATCTCTTCTTTTTACAACCTGCAACCCAAGACGCTGATTCCAGCCAAGCCTTACCGCACAGCCCAAAGATACATGATGGTGAAAATAGCCTTCAGTACAGTCACAGCGGTGCAAAAAGAGGAGGCGCGGCAAGACGTGGAGGCTCTTGTAAACCGAACGGTGGGAGCTCAGATCTTGACCCGCAAGGTAGCACTACTGACTCCACCCCAGACTGCCTGCTAGGGTCGGTAAGGTGGAGAGGGGGTGATTTGGAGGGAAGGAAGAGGCAACTGATAGAGGACAAAATGAAAGCTGCCCTCTCCGCTCCGTTAATCTAGTTTACCGGTTCTCCAGTTCCCTCTAGTCAGGCCGCCTTCCCTCTGTAGTGCCCCACGCCCCTTAACATCCCCATGCATCGCACTACTTTCCGTGGGTTCTAGCCCATGTGGTACATCTTGAAGGGATGTTAGAGAGCGTTTGAGGAGAACCCTTGGGACCCAATGTCACCCTTTCCCGGGGAACATGTTGGGGGGGGTGCTGAGGATCACCTATATGCACGTTGTTCAGTGTCCAGCTGAGATTTAATTGTTCTTTGTTTGCTTTTGGTATGGATAAAGATCTATGAATTTAAATCTTTCTAGGATTTCTGAATGTTTGCGGGGGTGGGCTGTAGGGCAAAGAACAGCTTTGACTCAAAGCTGTATGGGCTGGGACTAGTATGTGTCTGTGTACGCCTGTGTATATTTTCAATTTCTCCCTAGTCATAGCAGTTTTAAGCATTTGGTAAAGGAGCTATCAAAATTGAGGTTGGTTTTAATTAGAATTTGAGATGTTCACTGCAAGATCCTTGTATGTTTTCAGAGTGGCATTTCCTAAAGGCAGCACTCTTCATCCCTAAAAAGAAATGTTAAGGTTTATTTTTTTCTTCTTTTAAGTACTTCCTTTTCGTGATATCCTTTCTACCACCTCCCCCGTAGAGAGATCTGAAGCAGATCCGACCTTGTAATTTAAACTTCTAGCATTGCCAGAAATTGAGGTAGTTTCTCCCCCAAAATGTTAGCCATTATTTATTTAGTCCAATTTCTATTTCCTTTAAAAATCTAACATGGTTCAGTGTTTGGAAACTACTTGTTTTCCTCAGTAAAACCTCAATGTTAAAAGGGACAATTGTATTTCTTTCTTGTTCTACTAAATCTGTGCAGTGTCGGTTTCCAGATCTGTCTTACCTTGTCATCTTCTCTTTTTAAAGTTTTAACTTCTGTGTTCAGAGTGGAGTTTTTAAAAGTACTTTGAGTGAAATGAGAAGCTATGTAGTAAAAACTTATTATGCACACAATTTGAAATGCTTATGTGCTTATGCAGAGTTTTTATCACAGAAATTTTTAATATTTAACCAAGCAATCAAACTCGCTTTTGGGTATTATACATTTCAGAACTAAAAAGTAAAATTCCCTTGCATTGTGGAAGTTTTGATTAAATGACTTAAGATCAAATATGTAACTGTCCTACTCACTTTGTAAGTGAAACATGGCCAGATTTTTGGGAGGTCTAATGAGATGCCAGTAGTTAAATATAGCCACATAGTAATCCCTTTATTTTTCTCTCACGACCAAAAACTTCATGATTTGTAGTTGGATACAGTTAATATGCAAGCAGTACTTCTAGGCCTGTGGTGTGATGAGGAATAAACAAAAATGAACATTAGTACTATGATTATATTTCTTTGTTAGATGTTGGAGAAGCTTCCACAGGATCTTGACCTGGCCACTACAGGACACAGATTTAATAATACTTGGCACATTATATTGTGATGTATTAATCTGCTCATTAGAAACTGAGCACAACTGGGGCGCCTAGGTGGCTCAGTGGGTTAAGCATCCCACTTTGGCTCAGGTCATGATCTTGCATTTGTGAGTTCTGGCCCTGTGTCGGGCTCTGTGCTGACAGCTCAGAGCCTGGAGCCTGCTTCAGATTCTGTGTCTCCCCTCTCTCTGCCCCTCCCATGCTCATGCTCTGTCTCTCTCTCTCAATAATAAATAAACGTTTAAAAAATTAAAAAAAGGAAACTGATCACAACAGAATAGTATGTCAGAGGTTGTGTACAATGACTTTACAATACAGTTTAGAGAGAAATTAGCTATGGTAAATGAGAATCCATGCCATCCTGAGTTCCAGCAAATTTAAATGAAAAAAAAAAATCCTTCCTAGAATGGTAGGGAATTTTATTAAATTGAAACTCTAATACACAGACCTTGCTTAATAATAAATGAAATTGCAGTGTAAATTGCTCTTCTCATATTGCAGTGACAAGAAAAAAAATAAATTCATTGCTTTGAGTATTTCAAATTAAGTCATTTTGTGACTTAGGGGCAAGTCACTTCATCTCTTTGGACCTCAATTTATTTTTTTTAAAGATTCATTTTTTAAATTTTTTAATGTTTATTTATTTTTTTGAGAGACAGAGACAGAATGCAAGTGGGTTGGGGCAGAGAGAGAGGGAGGCACAGAATCTGAAGCAGACTCCAGGCTCCGAGCTGTCAGCACAGAGCCTGACGTGGGGCTCGAACTCATGAGCTGTGAGATCACGACCTGAGCCGAAGTCAGATGCTCAACCGACTGAGCCACACAGGCGCCCCTGGACCTCAATTTAGTCATCTAAAATATAATTTCTAAGTCTCTAGCTCTATATTACTGTGATTCACAGTCATAATTTATAATTCTGCTATTGTAATGTTAATTTTAGGTTAGTTTTTTGATAGAAATAATGTATAAGTTCTGAAAACTATTGGGACAAGTAACAGCCTTCAAGGTTTATACAGTATTAATGGAAGGTTTCAATTTAAATGAATTTAGCTAAGAAAATGTGAATACCAAACTTTGAATTTTAAAGAAATACAATTTTTTGACAAGCCATTTACCAAATAATTGTCTCTCCTTATAATCCATGCATCTATTTTCACCAGATTAATTGAAGGTGAATTGGGTGCCATAACCTTTATAGTAGTTGTCATGGAAAAGAGTTAATGTCCTGAAATACTACAAATTATATTTTTATACCAGTCTGAATGATTTACCCACTAATTACAAGAAACAAAGTTCGCTGATATCATTTATTCTATCCTTGCATAATAATACAATGCTGCTTAGAACATATTGTGACATACAAGAATGGGATTGGAGGGGGTTGCCTGGGTGGCTCATTCGGTTAAGCCTCCAACTTCGGTTCAGGTCATGATCTGGCAGTTCTTGTGTTTACGCCCAATATTAGGCTCTGTGCTGATAGCTCAGAGCCTGAAGCCTGCTTTGAATTCTTTGTCTCCCTCTCTTTCTGACCTTCCCCTGCTCGTGCTCTGTCTCTCTCTGTCTCAAAAATAAATAAGCATTAAAAAAATAAACAAATAAATAAAAAATAAAAGAATGGGATTGGAGGGTCCCATGGTCCATTACCTTCGGAAGAATACAGTTAATCAGTTACATGTTTGCTTTGGATCTTTCTGGTTCCAATTCCTGAACAATTTATGGATTTAAAAGAATTTTATTGTTATATGCACAGCTTTTGGTCCCAGCTATCACAAATCTTGTACTGTAAAATCTAGTGTTTTATCCAGAATTTGGAAAACATTATTACATTCATGAAGTAAATAATTACAGAACAGTGGGTGATATTGAAAAGGCTAATTTCTCACTAAAAAAAAAATTAGGAACATTAAGAAATATATCTCATTTTCAAAATTTTAATTTCTAGAATAGGGAAAAATGACATACATATGTCTTATAGAACTTTTTATATAAAACAAATTTTAAAACTGGCTTTTTGAAAATCATTTAATAAATCAAAATACATTAATTCACCTTTAAATTGGCAAAAAAGTTGATTTACAAGAGATAGTAAAGCAACATAATTATATTCAAGAAGGTTAGTGATTCTATCACTATAAAAGTCTAAAAATTAACAACTTCCATTTATTTAAAGAGGATAATTTATTCCATAAATGAATTGTTATTTTCAGCTGAATCTAGAAGTGTGTATTTTGAAAAAACTTCATGTCTGCAGTTGGATTTGTAAATGCCAGAAGGAAGGTTAATATAATTGGATGTTTTTACATCTATTAAATATCAGAAGTTATCTGGAAATAATTTTAATCTAGAATGACTTAATAACATCTTTTAAAAATTATCTGGTATTTCAAGAAAGTAAATTATGTACAAAGCAGCTATGTGACTAAAAGTGCAATCTGGTTTTTGTTTTTGATCTTGCTTTTTAATAAACAGGAGCTCCAGTTTGCCACCCAGGAAAAAGAAGGCTCCTCTGGGAGATGCATGCTTACTCTCTTAGGCCTTTCATTCATCTTGGCAGGACTTATTGTTGGTGGAGCCTGCATTTACAAGTACTTCATGCCCAAGGTAATAATAATTATAATCCTTATAATTTGAATTACTAATTGCTATACTTGTAGTAGCAACTTAAGTAAATCTGTGGTGGTCACCAGAGAAATTAAGATTTAGGACAAATTTTCAAATTACCATTCAATTTCTAAAATTAATTTGTCTTCATGGTGACAACTGTAATCAGAAATCCTCAGCTTGACAAACTGTACAATGAATTGATGTGAGTGTGAGGAATGATTCAAATGTCATGGTAGTAAGTATTAAAAGTTTTTAATTCTCCCTTTTTGTCTTTTAGAATACCATCTACCATGGAGAGATGTGCTTCTTTGACTCTGAAGACCCTGAAAATTCCCTTCAAGGAGCAGAGCCCTACTTCCTGCCTGTGACAGAGGAAGCTGACATCCGTGAAGATGACAACATTGCAATCATTGATGTGCCTGTCCCCAGTTTCTCTGATAGTGATCCTGCAGCAATTATTCACGACTTTGAAAAGGTGGATTTATCACTTCTTTAGGTTTTCCTGATTTTTTTCTTAGTTTATTAGTAAGTATTAAATCTGTTCATAAATGTACATCTTTTTGCAGCAAACCCTTTTTCAATCTTTTGCTATTGAATATACATTAGCAGATTTTAAAAGGATGTAGCTACTTGTTATAATGGTAGTTACAATCTGAAGAATTAATGCTCTTTACATCATAGTTAACTTTTCCCTTTCCCCAACAGGGCATGACTGCTTACCTGGACTTGCTCCTGGGGAACTGTTATCTGATGCCTCTCAATACTTCTATTGTTCTTCTTCCAAAGAATTTGGTGGAGTTCTTTGGCAAACTGGCAGTACGTATTTTTGATGTCAAATTTTCATTTCAGCATTTGCTTCCTCATTAAAAACAAATGATTTGAGCCACAACATTCCATATTGTTGAAATAGTTTTCAAATAAAAAGTGTGCTGTAGGGGGCGCCTGGGTGGCTCAGTTGGTTAAGCATCCAACTCTTGGTTTCAGCTCAGGGCATGATCTCACAGTTTGTGAGTTCAAGCCCCACATCTGGCTGTACGCTGACAGCGTGGAACCTGCTTGGGATTCTCTCTCCCTCGTTCTCTGCCCTTCCCTCGCTCACACTGTTTCTGTCTCTCACAAAATAAATAAATAAACCTTAAAAAAGTGTGCTGTCACCCTAAAACTACTCTAAAAAATAAAGTCTATTAGAAAAAAGTATATCTGCTCTAGGTAAGGATTGAAGTGGTGTTTTTAAGTTCTTATTTCAATCTTTTTATAAAAATTTTAGAGTGGCAAATACCTGTCTCACACATATGTTGTTCGTGAAGACATGGTTGCTGTGGAGGAGATCCGTGATGTTAGCAACCTCGGCATCTTTATTTACCAACTTTGCAACAACCGCAAGTCCTTCCGCCTTCGTAGAAGAGATCTCTTGCTGGGTAGGAAATTTATTCTTTCCTTCAACCTGTGTTATTTAGAAAGTGAAGGAAACTAAAGATGGAGGGGAGTAGAAATGTAGACAGCAAATCTAGATATGTTTTAATTTACATAGAAAGTTAAAAAACCACTTCTTTGTGCATTTTCTCACAGGTTTCAACAAACGTGCCATTGATAAATGCTGGAAGATTAGACACTTCCCCAACGAATTTGTTGTTGAGACCAAGATCTGTCAAGAGTGAGAGGCAACAGGAAAAGAGTATCCTTAGTAATAAGAAGTCAGAGATTTACAATATGACTTCAACATTAAAGTGTGTGGGATACTCATGATATTTACTCATGCATACTCTATTTCTTATACAAAAAAAAAAAAGAATGAAAAAAACTAACCACTGCAAGTTCTTGTCAATTTTTAGTTTAATTGGCATTTCTTTTTGTTTGAAATTTAAATTAAATAATTCGGTGATTTCTTTTCAATTTATAGGGTTTAGACTTCTGAAAGCAGCATGAATATATCAGCTAACATCCTGACAATAAATTCCATCC
Organism: Panthera uncia; assembly: GCF_023721935.1. Taxonomy (NCBI): domain Eukaryota; kingdom Metazoa; phylum Chordata; class Mammalia; order Carnivora; family Felidae; genus Panthera; species Panthera uncia. The sequence goes on along the minus strand of NC_064817.1, from coordinate 61,590,912 downwards.
TTTGTGTGTGGTTTTTTAAAGTAAGTTCTTCACTCAATCACATGGTAGAACATGTTTTAAATTTAAAATATTTAAAATTATTTCTGAATTTTTTTGTAAAACACATCAAATCTCTTAACATTGTGAAGTTTTATTTTTCATTTGGTATAATTTTCTTGAATATAGAAATTACATATTTTTTATTTCTGTTAGGTACTCTGTAATAGATTTGATTTACATATAAGCAAATTCATACACAAGTCAGTTTCACAAATACAGTGATTCTATCTCACTGATATCTGTATTGTGAAATACACAAAACTGTACAAGTGTTGAGGAATTTAGGTTGTATGAATTCTACAACCCTATAATAAATTTTCCCATATTAAGCCACTGTTTCTCACTTAATGCAAACAACATTACTTATTTGGCTTTGGTGTACCTGAAATTGATCTAAAATAATGAATTTAGCTCTGCCCTTATTCATACTTCCACACATTTATATTTTTTAATCTCATTTTTATTTCTTTTTTGATATTATATCAATTACTCTTCTATAAATTCCTCATAACTGGCATAAATGTAAAGTTAACTATTTGTTAAGAGCCTTTAGGCTCATAGCAATTTCAAACATTTTAATGTGTTTTCTCTTTCATAAAAATATAAACAAACATAGAGGGCTACAAAAGGTCATTAAGAACTAACCTTGGATAAGATGATGACAACCTTTAATAACATCACATACTGTGATCTTTACTCACTTGTCTAAGAGTATAAACTCTAGGGAGGAGGAGTTAAGATTGCAGAGAAGTAGGGGGACTGGGATTTCCCTCATCCCTCAAACACAGCTGTCTTGAGGTCAGATCACTTGGAACACCCAGGAAATCAATCTGTGGAGTGGCAGAAGGAATTCCACAGGTGGAGGGAGACAGCTTGGTCGGATCGAGGTGCATGTATGTGAATTGGGGAAGATAAAACGGGGAGGGAACCCCTTCTGTGGAGAGACAAAAGGGAGAGAATGAAGGCTTCAGTATTGGAGAAAACCTTTCAAGACCATGGATAGGGAACAAGAAATACAGAGAGTGCCAGGTTCTATTTTTCACAGCCTTAGGAGCTGGAACTTGCAGGTTTTTAAAGTGTGCACCTTTCTCTAGAACAGAGCTGGTGGTGTGTGCCCACCTGGTGGGGAAGGAGCTGGTCTAGGAGCTGTAGCAATCTCTGGGGCACACTGAGAGAGAACAGTCCCCTTCCTTGAATACAGTGGGAAGAGGGTTTATTGCCTCCCCAAGGACAAAAGACCCAGCAGGCACAAGCCAAAAACCTTTTATTGGCAGGGCTGAGTGGCACTACACTAGAACAGGGGCTGCGTGGTGCAAGGCCTTTTAACACATCGGGTTTTTAATGTTTAATTTTTAATTTTAATTTTTATGTTTATTCATTTTTGAGAGAGAGGGAGAGAGAGATTGGGGGAGGGCAGAGGGAGACACAGAATTCAAAGCAGGCTTCAGGCTCTGAGCTGTCAGCACAGAGCCCAACACAAGGCTCAAACTCATGAACCTTGAGATCATTACCTAAGCTGAAGTTGGTCACTTAACCAACTGATCCACCCAGGTGCCCCAAGACATCGGGTTTTGAATCCCAGCTGAGCACCTAGAAGGTGCGGGAGAACTGTGGAACAGGTCAAACAGACCTCACCGCCTGTGCTAGTGGTTTGAGACATCCTGTCCAGTGAGGAGAGGTTGGGGTGTCACCATTTTCTCCCCAACACCACCGAGGTGGGCCTTCATGGAGCAGCACAGTGGCCCCCAGTGGAGGCGGTACCTGCATGCACCAAACCCCACCCCTCAGTGCCTGGCAACTGCTTATTTACTGGAAGAAGAGGGACCCAAAACAGCCAGCCTCTCTTCCAGACCAGCATAACCACCAGTCCCAGGCATCAACAGACAACTGATTGTTTTGTTTTGTTTTTGTCCGTTTTTTCTTTTTTTTTTTTCTTTTGGAATCAGAATTATAGTTTCTGATTTGTTTTTGGTCAACTTTTTTACACACACACACACACACACACACACATATATGTGTATACACACACACACACACACAGATATATATATTTCTGATTTGTTTGTTTCTTTGTTTAACCAGGCATTTTTATTCCATTCTTTTTTTTACACCTTTTCTATATTATTCTTTATTTTCCTTTCCCTCTCTCTTGATTAGAGTTTGTTTTGATTCTCTGCTTGATCTTCTTTTCTCCCCTTTCATTTATCTCTTTGTATGGAATAAGACTTCCCCCACACCTTTCTTTTTTTCCAGGGTTACTTCAGTGAACAGATCAAAGCACACCTGGTTGAAAGTCCAAACACTCCACCATTTGAAACAAGAAGGAGCTTTGAAGAAGACCAACCAATGGGATAAAGCAGCCAAAACACAACGACAGAGTGCACACAACATACTCTAAAACACTTCCTGAAGCGCCAGGGCCTAGACAGTATATGACCCCTTTTGAATATACTAGTACTCACAGGTGCAGGGCACATAACAAGCTATTAAAACACACAAAGGACAGAAACTTAGTCAAAATGATGAAATGGAAGAATTCTCTTCCAAGGAAAATTCAAGAAGAAATTATAGCTCAAAACAGATATAAACAATATAGCTGAACAAAAATTTAGAAAACAGTCATAAGAATAATAGCTGGGCTTAAGAAAAACATACAAGAGAGAAACTTGCTGCAGAAATCAAAGACCTAAGAACTAGTCACAATTAATTAAGAAATGTTATAAATGAGATGCAAAACAAACTGTATACAGTGACAGCAAGGATAGAAGAAGCAGAGGAGAGAATAGGTGAAATAGAAGACAAAATTATGAAAAATTATTAAGCTGAAAAAAGGGAAAGGAAATAACTAGATCATGAGGAGAGAATTAAAGAGCTAAATGATTCCACGAAATGAAACAATATCCATACCATAGAAGTTCAGGAAGAGGTAGATAAAGAGGCAGAAGGTTTATCTGAACAAATTATAGCTGAGAAATTTCCTAATTTGGGGAAGGAAACAGGCATTCAAGTCCAAGAGGTACAGAAAATTCCCTTCAAAATCAACAAAAGCAGGTCAATACCATAACACATCATAGTGAAACTGGCAAAATACAAAGATAAAGAGAAAATTCTGAAAGCAGCTAGGGACAAACAGTCCTTAACCTACAAAGGTAAACAAATAAGGGTGGTAGCACACCTGTCTACTGAAAATTGGCAGGTGAGAAGGGAGTGACAGAAATTATTCAATGTACTAAATAGGAAAAATATACAGCCAAGAATCCTTTATCCAGCAAGACTGTCATTCAGAATAGAAGATATAAAGGGTTTTGTAGGCAAACAAAAACTAAAGGAGTTCATTACCACTAAACCATCCCTGCAAGAGATCCCAAAGGGAACTCTGTGAGTGGAAAGCAGCAAAGACTACAACAGGTCAGAGACATCACCACAAACGTGAACCTACATATAACGCAATGACACTGAATCCATATCTTTCAATAATCACTCTGAATGTAAATTGACTAAATGCCCCAATCAAAAGACATAAGGTATCAGAATGGATAAGAGTATAAACTCCATACAAAGGGTGCCAAAAGTTTACACTCTATCTCTTGTATTAGGATAAACCATGTTCATGATATTATTGATCACTTGCTGGTAGTGACAATTTATTTTAGTAGACAAAACTGTACCCAGTAAAATCTATCACCCTAATTACTCTTTTTGAAAAATACACTAAACATTTTTTAATTTTTTTACTTAATGTATTTTTAAAATTTATATCCAAGTTAGCATATAGTGCAAAAATGATTTCAGAGTAGATTCTTTAATGTCCCTTACCCATTTAGCCAATCCCCCTTCCACAACGCATCCAGTAACCCTCTGTTTGTTCTCCATATTTAAGAGACTCTTATGTCCCCCTCCTTGTTATATATTATTTTTGCTTCCCATCTGTTATGTTCATGTATTTGTATATTAAAGTCCTCATATGAGTGAAGTCATATGATATTTGTCTTTCTATGACTAATTTCACTTAGCAAATTACCCTCTAGTTCCATCTACATAGTGGCAAATGGAAAGATTTCATTATTTTTGATTGCTGAATAATACTCCATTGTATATATATACCACATATTGTTTATCCATTCATCCCTCGATGGACACTTGGGCCCTTTCCATACTTTGGCTATTGTTTATAGCACTGCTATAAACATGGGGGTGCATGTGTCCCTTTGAAACAGCATACCTGTATCCCTTGGATAAATACCTAGTAGTGCAATTGCTGGGTCATAGGGTAGTTCTATCTTTAATTTTTTGAGGTATCTTCATCATGTTTTCCAGAGTGGCTGCAACATTTTGCATTCCCACCAGCAGTACAAAAGATATCTGCATCCTCCTTTCTCTGCATCCTCGCCAACATCTGTTGTTGCCTGAGTTGTTAATGTTAGCCATTCTGACAGGTGTGAGGTGGTACCTCATTGTGGTTTTGATTTGTATTTCCCTGGTGATGAATGATGAGAGTTTTTTTCATGTATTGGTTTGCCATCTGGATGTCTTCTTTGGAGAAGTGTATATTCATGTCTTTTGCCCATTTCTTCACCAGATTATTTGTTTCTTTGGTGTTGAGTTTGATATCTTTATAGATTTTGGATACTAACCCTTTATCTGATATGTTGTTTGCAAATATCTTCTCCCATTCTGTCGGTTGCCTTTGAGATTTGCTGATTGTTTCCTTCACTGTGAAGAAGGTTTTATTTTGATGAGGGCCCAATAGTTCATTTTTGCTTTTGTTTCCTTTCCCTCTGGAGACGTGTTGAGTAAGAAGTTGCTACAGCCAAGGTCAAAGAGGTTTCTGCCTGCTTTCTCCTCGAGGACTTTGATGGCTTTCTGTCTTATATTTAGGTTGTTCATCCATTTTGAGTTTAATTTTGTGTATGGTGTAAGAAAGTGATCCAGGTTCATTTTTTTGCATGACGTTGTCCAGTTTTCCCAGCACCACTTGCTGAAGAGACTGTCTGTATTCCATTCGATATTCTTTCCTCCTTTTTCAAAGATTAGTTGGCCATATGTTTGTGAGTCCATTTCTGGGTTCTCTATTCTTTTCCGTTGATCTGAGTGTTGTTTTTTTGTGCCACTACCATACTGTGTTGATGATTACAGCTTTGGAATACACCTTGAAGTCTGGGATTGTGATGCCTCCTGCTTTGTTTTTCTTTTTCCAGATTTCTTTGGCTATTAGGGGTCTTTTAGGGTTCCATACAAATTTTAGGATTGTTTGTTCTAGCTCTGTGAATAATACTGGTGTGGTTTTTTTGATAGGTATTGCATTAAATATGTACACTGCTTTGGGTAGTATTGACATTTTAACATTATTTGTTCTTCCTATCCAGGAGCATGGAATATTTTTCCATTTTTTGGTGTCTTATTCAATTCCATTCATAAGCTTTCTATAGTTTTTGGTGTATAGATTTTTCACCTCTTTGGTTAGATTTATTCCTAGGTATTTTATGGGTTTTGGTGCAATTATAAATGGGATCAATTCCTTCATTTCTCTTTTTGTTGCCTCCTGTTGGTGTATGGGAATGCAACCAATTTCTGTGCATTAATTTTATATCTTGCCACTTTGCTGAATTCGTGGATCAGTTCTAGCAGTTTTTTGGAGGAAGCTTTTGGGTTTTCCATATACAGTATCATGCCATCTGCGAATAGTGAAATTTTGATCTTCTCCTGGCAACTTGGATGTATTTTATTTCTTTGTATTGTCTGATTGCTGAGACTAAGACTTCCAATACTATGTTGAATAACAGTTGTGAGAGTGGACATCCCTGTCTCATTCCAGACCTCAGGGGAAAGCTCTCAGTTTTTCCCCAGTTAGGATAATATTAGCATTGGGTCTTTAATATATGGATTTTATGAACTCGAGGTATGATCCTTCTATCCTATTTTCTTCAGGGCTTTTATCAAGAAAATATGCTTTTGTCAAATGCTTTCTCTGCCTCTATTGAGAGGATCATGTGGTTCCTGTCCTTTCTTTTATTCATGTGATGAATCACATTGATTGTTTTGAGGATATTGAACCAACCCTGCATCCCAGGTATAAATCCCACTTGGTCATGGTGAATTATTTTTTTAATGCATTGTTGGAACCAGTTGGATAAAATAATGTTGAGAATTTTTGCATTCCATGTTAATCAGGGAGTTTGGTCTGTAGTTCTCATTTTTAGTGGGGTCTCTATCTGGTTTTGGAGTCAAGGTAATGCTGGCTTCAAAGAAAGAGTTTGGAAGTTTTCCTTCCATTTCTATTTTTTGGAACAGCTTCAAGAGAATAGGTGTTCACTCTACCTTAAATGTTTGGTAGAATTCCCCTAGAAATCCATCTGGTCCTGGAACGTTGTTTTTTGGGAGATTTTTGATTACTAGTTCAATTTCTTTACCGGTTATGGGTCTGTTCAAATTTTCTATTTTTTCCTGTTTCAGTTTTGGTAGTTTATATGTTTCTAGTAATTTGTCCATTTCTTCCAGATTGCCCATTTTATTGGCATATAATTGCTCATAATATTCCCTTATTATTGTTTTTATTTCTGCTGTATTGTTTGTGATCTCTCCTCTTTAATTCTTGATTTTATTTATTTAGGTCCTTTTCATTTTCTTTTTGATCAAAATGGCTAGTGCTTTACCAATTTTGTTAATCATTTCAACAAACCAGTTTCTGGTTTCATTGATCTGTTCTACTATTTTGTTTGTTTGTTTGTTTTCATAGCATTGATTTCTGCTCTAATCTTTATTATCTCCTGTCTTCTGCTGGTTTTGGGTTTTATTTGGTGTTCTTTTTCCAGCTCTTTAAAGGATAAGGTTAAGTTATGTACCTGACACCTTTCTTCCTTACTTAGGAAGGCCTCCATTGCAACATGCTTCCCTTTAATGACCACCTTTTCTGCGTACCAGAGATTTTGGGCTCTGGTGTTATCATTTTCATCAGCGTCCATGTACTTTTTCATCCCCTCTTTAACTTCTTGTTTAGCCCATTCATTCTTTAGTAGGATGTTCTTTAGTCCCCAAATATTTGTTATCTTTCATAATTTTTTCTTGTGGTTGATTTTGAGTTTCATAGTGTTGTGGTCTGAAAATATGCACAGTTTGATCTCGATCTTTTTGTACATGTTGAGGGCTGATTTGTGTCCTAGTTTGTGATCTATTGTGGATAACGTTCTATATGCACTGGAGAAGAGTGTATATTCTGCTGCATTTGAATAAGATGTTCTGAATATTTGCTCAGTCCATCTGGTCCGATGTGTCATTCAAAGCTATTGTTTCCTTGTTGATTTTCTGTTTAGATGATCTGTCCATTGTTGTAAGTGGGGTGTTGAAGTTCCCTACTATTCTGGTATTATTATCAATTAGTTTCTTTATGTTTGTGATTAACTGATTTATATATTTGGGTGCTTCCATATTTGGCACATAAATGTTTACAATTGTTAGGTCTTCTTGGAGGATAGAACCCTTAATTATGATATAATGCCCTTCTTCATCTTTTGTTACAGTCTTTATTTTAAAATCTATATTGTCTGATTTAAAATCTATATTTGTTACAGTCTTTTTTTTTAAAATCTATATTGTCTACTCTGGCTTTCTTTTGTCAACCATTAGCATGATAGTTGGTTCTCCATCCCCTTACTTTCAATCTAAAGGTGTCTTTAGGTCTAAAGTGAGTCTCTTGTAAACAGCATATATATGGATCTTGTTTTCTTATCCATTCTGTTACTCTCTGTCTTTTGATTGGAACATTTAGTCCATTGATGTTTAGAGCGAGTAATGAAAGATATGAATTTATTGCCATTATGTTGCTTGTAGAGGTGAGTTTCTGGTGGTGTTCTCTCATCCTTTCTAGTCTTTGTACCTTTTGGTCTTTTTGTTTTTTCCATCATTTCTCCCCTCAGAGAGTCCCCCTTAAGGTTTCTTGCAGGGCTGGTTTAGTGGTCACAAACTCCTTTAATTTTTGTTTGTCTGGCAATCTTTTAATCTCTCCTTCTATTTTGAATAACAGACTTGTTGGATAAAGAATTCTTGACTGCATATTTTTCTGATTCAGCATATTGGATATATCCTGCCACTCCTTTCTGGCCAGCCAAGTTTCTGTGGATAGGCCTGCTGCAAACCTGATATGTCTTCCCTTGTAGGTTAAGGGCTTTTTTCCCCCTTGTTTCTTTCATGATTCTTTTCTGGCCTGAGTATTTTGGGAATTTGACTATGATATGCCTTGTTTGATGGTTGGTTTTGTTGAATCTAATGGGAGTCCTCTCTGCTTCCTCGATTTTGATGTCTGTGTTTTCCCCAGGTTAGGAAATTTTTCTTCTATGATTTGCTCACATAACACTTCTACCCCTTTTTCTCTCTCTTCATCTTCTGGGACCCCTGATTCTGATGCTGCTCCTTTTTAATGAGTCACTGTTTTCTCTAACTCTTAAATCATGCTCTTTTGCCTTAGTTTCCCTCTTTTTTTTCTTCTTTATTATTCTCCATAAGTTTGTCCTCTATATTGCTGATTCGCTGCTCAGCCTCATCCTTTCTTGCCACTGTGGCAGCCATTAAATTTTGCAGTTCAGTTATAACAATTTTTATTTCATCCTGACTAGCTTTTACTTCTTTTATCTCCACAGAAATGGATTCTAATTTATTTTTGACCCCAGCTATTGTTCTTATTATTGTGATTCCAAATTTTGGTTCAGACATCTTTCTTGTCTCTGTGCTGGTTTAGTCCCTGGCTGTCATTTCTTTCTGCTCTTTCTTTTGGAGTGAATTCCTTCACTGTGTCATTTTGAAGGAAGAAAATAAATTAATGAGGTAAAAAAATTAAAACTAAAAAAACTTAAAAATTGAAAACAACATACACACACAAATCAAATAAATGATTGTAGATCCTAGGTGTGTTTTGGTCTGGGTGCTTAATGGGGCTTTATAGATTAGAGAAAATAAGGAAACAAAAAAAGGAAAATGTTTGAAATTAAAAAAGAATGAATATAATGAAATAGAAAAAAATGAAATTATGGAAGGAAAATAGAATTTGAAAAGTTACAAAAAACTGAAAACAGTATAAAAAATTATAGAAAATATTTTTAATAAAAATTGAAAATAAAAATATTTTCCTCTTTCTGTATTCAAGAAAAGAAAAGAAATGAAAAAGAGAAAATAAAAAGGGAATTGAATAGATGAACCAGCGAACAGAATGAAATATCCTTGAAATTACATCATTTTCCCCTAGAAGTCAAATTATTAAACACTTTATAGTCCATAAACTAAGTAGGCAGAGAGACTTGTGGTTTTCCTGAATAACAAGTTTGGCCCAGTTGGGTGGGGTTTAGTGTAACAGCTCCATTCTCCACTAGATGGCACTGTTTAGCTTCCTGAGGTGGATTGTTGTGGTGCTTGTAAGTGTGTATGCACATGTGCAGGAGGGGTTAAAATGGCATCAGCAAGCTGCTCAGACTCTAGTATCAGAACTCTGTTCTCTCCAATCAGTAATTGCACATCCATCCTTTGTCTCTGGCTTCCATATATATATATATATATATATATATATATATATAATGGAATATATATATTGTTGTATATAGATGTGGTATAGATAGATAGATGTGATATATATATCTCTATATATAGATAGATAGCTAGATATAATGGAATATTACTCGGTGATCAAGAATGAAACTTCCCATTTGCAATGACGTGGATGGAACTAAAGTGTATCATGCTAAGCAAAATAGGTTGGTGAGAGGCAAATATCATGTGATTTCACTCACATTTGGAATTTAAAAAAGAAAACAGGTGAGCATAGGGGAAGGGAAGGAAACATAAAATAGGATACAAACAGAAAGAGAGGCAAACCATAAGAGACTCTTAACTGTAGAGAACAAACTGAGGTTTCTGGAGGGGAGGTATGTGGGGGGATGGGCTAAATGGGTGGTGAGCATTAAGGAGGGCACTTGGGATGAGCACTGGGCTTTGTATATAAGTGATGAATCACTGAATTCTACACCTGCAACCAATACTACACTATATGTTAACCAACTTAAATTTAAATAAATAAAAACAAAAAGAATTAAACAATCTAATCTTATACCTAAAGGAGCTAGAAAAAGAAAAAAATCAAAGCCCAAAACCAGTAGATGAAAGGAAATAAAGATTAGATCAGATATACATGAAACAGAGACTAAAACAAACAAATACACAATGCAACAGACCAATAAAACCAGGAAATGGTTCCTTGCAAAGATCAACAAAACGGATAAGCATTTAGCTAGACTCATCAGGAAAAAAAGGAGAGAGGACTCAAATAAAATCAGAATTAAAAGGGGAGAACTAACAACTGACACCCCAAACTACGAACAATATGAGAGAATATTATGAAACATTATATATAAACAAGTTGGATGACAAAGAAGAAATGGATCAATTCCTAGAAACATTTAACCTTACAAAATCAGGAAGCAATAGAAAATCTGAGCAGACTGTGTTACTAGAAATGGTGTTGAATTAGTAACTACTAACAATTAGTAACTACTAACAATTAGTAACTACTAACAAACTAAATTCAGGGCCAGATGTCTTCACAGGTAAACTCTACCAAACATTTGAAGATGAGTTAATATCTATTCTTTTCAAAGTATCTCAAAATTTGGAGAAGGAAAGCTCCCAAATTTATCCCACAAGGCCTGCATTACACTGATACCAACACAAGATAAAGACACTACAAAAAAGAAAACTATAGTGCAATTGTGGGTTGTAGGGTAGTTCTATTTTTAGTTTTTTGAGGAACACACACACACACACACACACACACACAAAGAAAACTATAGGCCCAAATCTCTGATGAACATAAATCCAAAAATCCTCAACAAAGCATTAGCAAACAAAATCTAGTAATATATTTTTAAAATCATCCATGACAATTAAATGGGATTTATTCCAGTAATGCGAGAATGATTCAGTGTTTGCAACTCAATCAATGTGATACATCATATTAACAAGAGAAAAGATAAACAACAACAACAACAACACATGGTCATCTCAATAGATTCTGGAAAAAAAAATTGACACTCTATAATATTTATTCATGATAAAATCTTTCAACAAAGTAGATTAAGAGAAAAAAATGCTTCAATATAATAAATGTTGTATATGAAAACCTCACAGCTAACTTCATACCCAATGATGAAAAACTGAGAGTTTTTCTTTTAAGATCAGGAACAGGACAAGGATGTCCACTCTCACCAGTTTTATCCGACATAGTACTTACTGGAATTCCTACCCATAGTGATCAGACATTAAAAAAGGCATCTTAATTGGCAATCAAGAAGTAAAGCTGCCACTATGTGCAAACGACATGATATTGTATATAGAAAACCCTAAAGATTTCACCCAAAGTTTTCTAGATCAGATAAATGAGTTCAGAAGGTACAGAAATTTGTTTTATTTCTATACACTAACAATGAAGTAGCAGAAAGAGAAGTTAAGAAAACAATCTCACTTACAATTGCACCAAAAAGAATAAAATACTTAGGAATCAACTTAACCAATGAGGTGAATGACCAATATTCTAAAAACTAAAAAAACAAATAAAAAAAAACAGTGATGAAAGAAATTGAAGATGACATGAACAAATGGAAAGATAGTCCATGCTCATGGATTGGCAGAACCAATATTGCTAAAATTTAATTGATAAAATGTTAACATTTTTCACAGAACTAGAGCAAATAATCCTACAATAATTTATATGAAACCATGAAAGACCCTGGATAGCCAAAAAAATCTTGAGAAAGAAGAAAAAAGATGGAAATATCACAATACCAGATTTCTAAATATACTTCAAAACTGTAGTAATCAAAACAGTATGGCACTGGCACAAAAATAGACACATAGATCAATAGAGCAAAATAGAGAGCCCAGGAATAAACCCACCCTTATATGGTCAACTAATCTATGACAAAGGAGGCAAGAATATACATTGGGGCAAAGACAGCTTCTTCAACAAATGTTCCTGGAAAATATGGACAAGCTACATGCAAAACCATGAAGCTGGACCACTTTTTTTTACACCTACATGAAAATAAACTCAAATGGATTAAAGTTCTAAATGTGAGACCCCAAATCACTAAAATACTAGAAGAAAACATGTGTAGTAATTTATTTCATATTAACCATAGAAACATTTTCCTAGATATGTCTCCACTGGCAGGGAAACAAAAGCACAGTTAAACTATTGAGACTTCACCAAAATGAAAAGTTTCTGCACAGTGGAGGAAATCATCGACATAACAAAAGGCAACCTACTAAATGGGAAAAGGTATTCGCAAATGATACATCTGATAAAGGGTTAATATTAAAAATATGTAAAAACCTATGCAATTCAACATTAAGAAAATAGTCTTATTAAAAAATGGGCAGAGCATCTGAGTGTATATTTTTACAAAGAAGACATACAGATGGACAACAGACACAAGAAAAGATGCTTAACAATACTGGGGCAGCTGGGTGGTTCAGTCAGTTAAGTGTCTGACTTCAGCTCAGGTCATGATCTTGTAGTTCATGAGTTTGAGCCCTGAATCTGACTCTGTGCTGACAGCTCAGAGCCTGGAGCTTGTTTCAGATTCTGAGTCTCCCTGTCTCTCTGTCTATCCCCCAGTCACATTCTGTCTGAAAATCTCTCAAAAATAAATAGAAACATTAAAAAACAAAACAAAACAAAACAAACAAAAACAATACCAATCATCTGGGAAGTGCAAATCCAAACTGCAATGAGATATCACCTCAAACCTGTCAGAATGACTAACATCAAAACTGCAATAAATAACAAATGTTGGTGAGAAGGTGGCGAAAAGGGAACCCTTGTGCACTGTTGGTAGGAGTGCAAGTTGGTTCAGCCACTGTGGAAACAGGGTTGATGTTCCTCAAAAAATTAAAAATAGAATTACTATATGATCTACTATTCCACAAAGAAAACAGAAACACTACATCTAAAAGTTATATGCACTTTTACGTTTATTGTAGCATTATTTACCATAGCCATGATATGGAACCCACCCAATTGTGCATCCATAGATGAATGGATAAAGAAGTAGTGGTATGTAAATACAATAGGATATCACATAGCCATAAAAAGAATGAGATCTTCCCATTTGCAGCAACATGGATGGATCTAGAGGGTGTAATGCTAACTGAAATAAGTCAAACAGATAAAGACAAATACCATGTGATTTCATTCATATGCGAAATTGAAGAAACAATACGAGAGAGAGAGAGAGAGAGAGAGAGAGAGAGAAGACTCAAATACAGAGAATAAACTGGTAGTTGCCAGAAGGGAGGTGGGTGGGTGGAGGGGTGAAATAGATAAATGGGATCAAGAGTACACTTGCCTTGATAAACACTGAGTAATTATAGAATTGTTGAGTCATTGTATTGTACACCTGAGCCTAATATAACACTGTTACTTACACCTTAATTTAAAAAAAAAAGAAAAAGAAAATAACAAATCACACATGCAAATGCATGCAGCACATGCAAACTTGTATTTTCCTGTTTAGCAATAACACAAAAGATACACTATCTACTGAGTAGTCCCAAGGTTAAATAATATAATTATTTTACTTGTTATTTATTATACTTTTTACTAAAGTATAGTTGACACCCAGTGTTATGTTAGTGTCACATGTACAATTACTTCAATTTTGCTTTTTCTTTGCATATCTCCCTGATAATTCTTGGGGTTGTTTGGCCCCATACAATAATCTATGATTTGTTTCTATTATTATTATTATTAAAATATTATTTTTCATGGTTCCAGTTCAAGGTTATGACATAGGAAGATTTTGAACATACCTCCTCCCACGGACACACCAAATCTACATCTACTTATGGAATTATTTCCTCTGAAAAATGCCCCCAAACAACCTGAGCTACCCCTGAATTCTGGGTAAGTGAGGGAAAAAAAACTCATATAAGTCTGGTAGGAAAAGATGAGACACAATTTCACCATAAGTCCCACCAGTGGCACAGCCACCTATTGTCAGGAAGGAATGCACAAACGTGAGCTTCTACTCAAGGAGGAAAAGATTTGAATCCTACATCTGGAACCTCGGTTTTTAAGTCCCTCACCTGAGAGGGGTCCCCAAAACATATACCTCTGAAAGACAATGGAGCTTGCAGCCATGAGATCCACAAAGTTATAGGGAACTATAAAACAGTACCCAAAGTGCTTGCATCCACACACTCACTCACCTCAGAGCCAAGCACAGAGACAGATGACTGAAAAGCATCCATACTTTCTGTGAAAAAGCCTTATTTGCTTATAGTAAGCATTGGACTGAAGGTAAGCCATCTATTGAATACACACCTAGGAGCCTATTGGAATATTCTCCCAGGATGGAGGAAACTGGCAGGCACCATCTTTGTCCTTTCCTCAAGTCTCTCCCTAGTGCACTGGTATCTCTAAAAAGGAGCTTTTACTTCATCTGGTACCCAAACTTTTGTGAATGATTCCCAGGTGACATCTCTAGATTTCCTGGCTCTGGTGGCCAATGGAGCTTCTGCTAGCATGTCCCAGAGGACTATAAAAAATGGAGAAAGAGTTCTCACAAGCTTCCACTCCAAAGGCACAATAGAGAGGCTATAGACTAAAGCACCCAGGCTTTCTGTGAAAGAGGCCTGCAGCCTGAGTTCAATAAACATTTAAAGACTGACTATAATAGTCTACAGAGACCACGAGGAGTGGGTTTAATCTTCACACTCTCCATCTGCCATTGTCCAGAACACCAGGGGGGAGCTTGCACACACATTTGGAACCATAGTTTTATATCTGGAGTCTGGTTTTTGTAATTGTGAGTGCTTAATGAATGTCTGGCTATGTTGACCAGTGGGGCTTGCCATGGGTACAAAGCACTGTAACAAATTGAGAATTTTTGGTCAGCTACTACCCCTAGGCAATAGAAAGCTGACTGAAATACACTTTTCTTAAATTTAATATATGAGTGAAATGATATGGTATTTGTCTTTCTCTGACTGACTTATTACACGTACATAATACACTCTAGCTCCCGCCATGTCATTCTAAATGGTAAGACTTCATTCTTTTTGATGGCTGAGTAATATTCCAGTGTGTGTGTGTGTGTGTGTGTGTGTGTGTGTGTGTATACCACTTCCTTATCATTCATCAGTCGATGGACATTTGGGCTTTTTGCATAGTTTGGCTATTGTTGATAATTCTACTATAAACATCGGGATCCATGTATCCATTTGAAACTATAATTTTGTGTCATTTGGGTAAGTATCTAGTAGTGCAATTGCTGGATTATAGGGTAATTCTACTATTAACTTTTTGAGGAAACTTCATTCTGTTCTCCAGAGTGGTTGTGCCATCTTGCATTCCCACCAACAGTGCAAGAGGGTTTGCATTTCTCTGCATCCTCATCAGTACCTGTTGTTTCATGAGTTGTTAATTTTTAGCCATTCTGACAGGTGTATGGTGGGATCTCATCATGTTTTTGACATGTATTTACCTGATGATGAGTATCAGGGATGTTGTGCATCTTTTCATGTGTCTGTTAGCCATCTGTATGACTTCTTTGGAAAAATGTCTATTTCTGTTTTCTACCCATATCTTAACTGGACTGTGTGTGTGTGTGTGTGTGTGTGTATCGAGTTTGATAAGTTCTTTATAAATTTTGGATACTAACCTTTTATCAGATGTGTCATTTGCAAATATATTCCCTATTCCATAGGCTGCCTTTCAGTTTTGTTGATTGTTTTCTTTGCTGTGCAGAAGCTTTTTATCTTGAAGAGGTCCCAATAGCTCATTTGTTGTTGTTGTTTCCTTGCCTCTGGAGACGTGTCTAGTAAGAAGTTGCTATGGCCGAGGTCAAAGAGGTTGCTGCTTATGTTCTCCTCTAGGATTTTGATGGTTTCCTGTCTCACATTTAGGACTTTAATCCATTTTGAATTTATTTTTGTGTATAGTGTAAGAAATTTGTCCATTTTGCTTCCTCTGCAAGGTGCTGTCCAGTTTCCCCAACACAATTTTGTTGAAGGTACTCTCTTTTTTCATTTGGATATTCTTTCCCATTTCATCAAGGATTAAATAGCCATATAGCTGTGGGTCAATTTCTGGGTTTTCTATTGGGTTCAATTGACCTATGTGTCTGTTTTTGTGCTAGTACCACACTGTCTTGATCACTACAGCTTTATAATATAGCTTGAAGTCTAGAATTGTGATGCTTCCAGATTTGTGTTTCTTTTTCAACATTGCTTTGGCTATTTGGGAACTTTTTAGTTCCATACAAATTTTAGGATTGTTTGTCCTAGCTCTGTGAAAAATGTTGGTGGTATTTTGGTAGGGATGACATTAAATGGGTTGATTGCTTAGGGGTAGTATAGACATTTTAACAATATTTGTTTCTCCAGTCCATGAGCAAAGAATGCTTTCCCATTTCTTTTTGTCCTTTGTAATTTGTCTCATAAGTGTTCTATGGTTTTTCAGAATACACATCTTTACCTGTGACTATTTTAAATAATGTTGCAATAATTTGGGTCACATGTATCTTTTTAGTTAATGTTTTCCAGAAGTGAAGTTGCTGGATCATATAATAGTTCTACTCTTAGTTTTTGGAAGAACATCCATACTGTTTACTATTGTGACTGTACCAATTCACATTCCCACCAACAGTGGACAAGGCTCCCCTTTTCTCCACATCCTTTGCAAACACTTGTTGTTTCTTTTCATTTTGATTATAACCATTCCAACAAGCATAAGGTGATAATCTCATTGTGGTTTTGGTTTGCATTTCCCTGATGATGAGTGATATTTCGTGTGCCAGTTGGCCACCTGTACGTCTTCTCTGGAAAAAAAAATGGCTATTTAGTTCCTCTGCCCATTACTTAATTTAATTATTTATTTTGGTCATTGAGTCTTATGGTTTCTCCATATATTTTGCATATTAACTCTCTAGCAGAAATATGCTTTGTAAATAATTTCTCACTTTTAATCTTGTTGATGGTTTTCTTTGTTGTGCACAAACTTTGTAGTTTTATGCAGTCTCACTTGTTTATTTTTGCTTTTGTTGCCTTTGTTTTTGGTGTCAATCCAAAAAATTATTGCCAACATCAATGTCAAGAAGCTTACTACACATTTTCATCTAGGAATTCTGTTGTGTCAGATCTCACATTCAAGTCTTTAATCCTTTTAGGGTATGGTGTAAGATTGCGGTGGTCCAGATTCAAGATTTTACATGTAGCTGTCTAGTTTTCCCAACATCACTTATTGAAGAGATTGTCCTTTCCTCAGTGTATATTCTTGGTTTCTTTGAAATAAATTATTTCATCATATATGTGTGTATGTTTTAATAAAACAAAGATTCAATGAAATAAGGAATGAATAATTATTGTGAAAAGACAATATATAGGCATGGAAAATAAGATGGTTGGGATCTGGATAGTAAAAAAAAGGTGGATGAGATATTAAAGATTATAAATAAATTTAAAATACGGTCACAGAGTAAGTCAGTATTTAAGGCATAACAGAGTCATATCAACATTGTGCAGAAAATCTTATGCTTCCTGGATATTTGGAAGAAAATATAAAGGGAATTTGTCAATGAAAGAAGATGATCGATGGTAGATATGGAAGATAGCAATAATAGACCTCAAAATGTTCAATTGATATCCAGAAGAGGAGACCAGAAGAAAATCATAAAAGAAAAATAAATATATAATAAGGGACACCATTCATGAAGTGAAGATTACCAGACTATACATCTTAAAAGGACTCATTTTCTAAGAAAATTGTTATTGAAAAGAAACCAATGATTATACATAATATTATGACTTGTCAAAAGCAGAGAACTCCACAAACTTCCAGTCAATAAAAAACATTGTCTTTGATGTGAGGATAAAACAAAAACTTACTTGCCTCAGATTAAAATAATAATAATAATAATAATAATAATAAATCTTAAAAGATAATGAAACAGCTTCCATTTCATTTGGAGAAAAAAAATGGTGACAAAATTTTCTGCCCAGAAAATTCCTCTTTGAATTATGAAGAGATGGGGTAGTGTAATTCTCCTATAAATAAGAACTTTGAATGTATACAACATAGCTTATTGTTCCTCAAAGATATAACCAAAAAACAATAATAAACAAAGAAACGCTACTCAAAGATATGCATTACTCAAAAATTATACCAGCTTGGAGAGTAAGAAAAAAAACTCAAGAATTGGGAGCTAGGACATTAGAAGTTGTATAAGTTTTACTGTCTTGTGGTGAGAACTTTTAACATCTACTTTCCTAACAACAACAACAACAAATAAACAAAAAACAAGTTCATAGATAACAGAGAACAGATTGGTGGTCGCCAGTCAGAGGATAAGAGTTAGGAGAAATGTGTGAAGAGTGTCAACAAGTACAAAATTCCAGTTATAAAATAAGTCATGGGGATGTAATGTACAGCATGGTGACTATAGTCACATTATAGTTAATAATATCATATTGGATATGTGAAAGTATAATAACTTGCAGAATATATTGGAACCGTGTAAACATAAAATAAGACCAGTTTCATTACAAAATGGACTGGACTGTGGGGCACCTAGGTGCCTCAGTTGGTTGAGTGTTCAATCCTTGATTTCAGCTCAGGTTATGATCCCAGGGTTGTTAGATCGAGCCCAGCGCAGGGAGCATGCTTGGGTCTCTCTCTCTCTCTGCATCTGGCCCTCTGTCCCACTCATTCTCTCTCTCTCTCTAAGACACACACACACACACACACACAAATAAAAATTAAAATTAAAAAACAAAATATACTACAAATGTTTTAAAAATATTTTGAAAAAGATGAGACAAAATTTGAAAGATTATTTTTGAGATAAAACTGATAATTTGTAATGTTGTATGGAGATGGATGTTAACAAGACCTATTTTGGTGATCACATTGCCATATATGCAAATATAAAATCTGTATGTTGTACACCTCCTGTTGCTATAGTGGTGGGCTCATGTGTTGCAATTATTCATTTAAAATGTTGTGTGACATTAATCATCTCAGTGAACAGCTTCTCTCCAGTAAATTATGTATCTCAAAAAGTTTATCTCATGGTTCTTGCATATTTTTCATTGTGCTTAGTACAATACTATAAACTTTGAATAACATCATGGAACACCTATGATGTGCCACTAGTGATGTTGTAAGTGTTCCAAAGAAGCAGAGAAACGTCATGACATTACAAGAAAAAGTTGAACTTCTTGATATATATGATAGATTGAGATCTGTAGATGGGATTGCCTGTCATTTCAAGATAAATGCATCTAGGTTAAGGACTATTACCAAAAAAAATATTTTGTGTAGACATCACCGAAGCTATGCCAGCAGCCATAAAAATCTTGCACTTTTTGTGAGGTATGTTTTTATCTAATACTGAAAATGAGGCTTTTAAAAAGGTTTATTTATTCATTTTGAGAGAGAAAGAGAGACAGAAAAAGAGAGACAGCGCACAAGCAGGGGAAGGGGCAGAGAGAGAAGGAAGGAGGGAATCCCAAGCAAGCTCCACACTGTCAGTGCTTGATCTCACAACCATGAGGTCATGACCTAAGTGGAAACCAAGAGTTGGGTGCTTAACTGACTGAGCCATCCAGGCACCCCAAATATGAGGTTTTCATGTGGGACATGGAGTACTATAAGAAAGGGAAAGTCATATAACAACTTAAAGCAAAATAAAGATAAAGGATCTAAAGCTGCAGAATCTGATGAAAGCAAAAGATGGCTTGACAATTTTCATGAGAGGATTGGCTTACAAAATATCAACATAACAGGAAGATCAGCTTCTGCCAACCAAGAGGTAGCAGACAAGTTTCTAGACACCATTAAAAAATCATTGAGCAGAAAGGATGTCTGCCTGAACATGTGTTTAATGTAGACAAAAGTGTCCTATTTGGAAGAAAATTCCAACAAAATATATTAGCAAAGAAGAAAAACAAGCACCTAAGATTTAAAGCAGGAAAAGATAGGCTAACTCTACTGTTTTGTGAAAATGCAGTCAGGTTTATGATTAGGATTGTTCTTATCCCTAAAGCTACTAAACCCTAAGCCTTGAAGGGGAAAAAAATACTACAACAAGAAGGCCTGTACAGCAAGAATGCTTTTTTATGATTGGTTCCATTGACTCTTTGTCCCTGAAATCAGGAAGCACCTTACCAGTAAGGGACATCTTTTAAAATTCTTTTGATATTGGACAGTGCCCTTGGCCAACCAGAACACCATGAGTTCAACACCAAAGGCATCAAAATGGCCAGCTTGCCACAATGTCTCTGATTCACCCTCTATATAGCGAGCCATAAGGACTGTTAGGACTCATTACACATGGTATTCTATGTAAAGGATTGTCAACACTATAGAAGAGAACCCGAACAGAGAAAACATCATGAAAATCTCAAAGTATTACACCACTAAAAATGCCATCACTGTTATAGAAAAAGCTGTGAAAGCCACCAAGCCCCAAACAAATTCCTGATGGAGAAAAATGTGTTCAGATGCTGTACATGATTTCGCAGGACTTATGACAGATCAAAATAAGGGCATGATGAAAGATAGTGGATATGGCCAAAAAAAAAAAAAAAGGTCGAGGGGTAAAATGTTTCAAGATATGGATCTTGGGGAAATTCAAGAGCTAATAGACATCACACCATATGAATTAATAGATGACTTAATGGAGATAAAGTGCTTGATTATTCAAGACTGTTTTTGTCTTCTTTTGGAAGAAAAGACCTTTGGATCTTTGGACCTTTCTATGATATAGACACTAAAACTAAATCAGATGGTGGAAGAGGATTGATACCACTTGCAAATATTTTTACAGAAATGTAAAAGCAAAAAAAAAAAAGAGAGAGAGAGATTGATGTATTTCTGTAAAGTTACACTGAGTGTTCTTGCTTCTCCTGCCTCCCCATGAGCCCCCCTCCACTTCTTCCACCTCTGTGACCCCTGAGACAACAAGAATGACTCCTCCTCTTTCTCCTCTTCCTCAGCCTACTAAACACGTAGACAGTGAGGATGAAGATCTTTATCATAATCCACTTCCACTTAATCAATAGTAAATGAGTCATCATGCTACATAGTTAATAAACTTATGTGTGTGTGTGTCTTTATTTCAAAATCTAATAAGAGTATGGCAAAAACTATATGAAAGGTTTTTGTGCCATCATTATCATTATCACCTATGTATTCTTGTGTAGAACATTCTGTGCAAAACTTGTATGGAAGTGGTTAGCCTACCCTTATATAACACGAGAGATATTTAATATAAAATTAATAATGTGTTAGGTTTTTTCACAGTTTTATAACTATGATTTCAAAAAATTATATCACCATAAAGTATGCCTCCCTCTCTCATAATTGGAGAAACTATGAATCAGCCTATCATTACAGGTAAGGTTTTGTTTTGTTTTTAATGTGATGATGTTTCCAATACTGCATTATAAATATGACTGTACACTATATCCATAAAAATTTATAACTCTTTATTCATTAGTGTATAGGCTAAGTTACTGTGAAGCAATTGTATGAATTACACTAGGTTACTATAAAGCTATCACATCGTTGCTTTATTGTTATCAATGCATGAATCATTATACCTGTAAATATATATACATTTCTTTTTTAAATTGTCTTTTCAGTTTTTACTTCTAGTGTCAGTAATACACATAATATCTACAGAGTTTTGTGTTATATAAGACAATATTCATGTTGGTAGTGACAGATACTCATCTTGTAAACAGATAGCATAAACATAATATTGATAAATACAGTAAAGTATAGTAACATTTTATTTTATTTAGCTTACTTTATGAATACAGTATATAAACCATTTACACACAAAACGTGTATTAATCGACTGTTTATGTAATTGGTAAGGACTTTGGTCAGCAGTAGGTTATTAGTAGTTAAGATTTTCAGATTCAAGTGTTATACACAGATTTTCTACTTTGTGTGCATGTGGTGGTGGTGGGGGCAGTCAGCATTTTTAATATCCATGCTGTTTGAGGGTCAACTATACTTATTACCTTTTGTTTATTACTTTCTCACTGTTCTGTAATTCCACTTTGACTTCCTTCTGCTCTTGTTCTCCTCCCTTCTGATTTGATGATTTTCTGTAGCGAAATGCTTTGGTTCCATTTTGCTTTTTTTTTTTTTTTAATTTTTTAACATTTATTTATTATTGAAAGACAGAGAGTGACAGAGCATGAGCAGGGGAGGGGCAGAGACAGGAGGAGATGCAGAATCTGAAGCAGGCTCCAGGCTGTGAGCTGTCAGCACAGAGCCCAACGCGGGGCTCGAACCCGCAAACCGCAAGATCATGACCTGAGCCGAAGTCGGATGCTTAACCGACTGAGCCATCCAGGCGCCCTGGTTCCATTCTCCTTATCTTTTGTGTATGTACTATAGGATTATGCTTTGTGGTTATCATGAGACTTAAAGTAAAACAATTCTTATTTATAACAGTATTTGTTTTAACAACTTAAATTTTAATGCATACTAAAGTTCCACATTTTCTCTCATTCTCTATGTTTTATGTTTTTGATGTCACAATTTATATCTTTTTATCTTATGTATCCCTTAACTATTTATTTTATAGTTATTTATACTAGTTTTGACTTTTAACCTTCATACGAGCTTTATAAGTGACTAATCTGCTACCTTTGCAATATTATCTGAATTTTACTGTATACTTACCTTTACCACTGAGATTTATTTTTTTATATGTTTTCCTGTGACTGGGTGGTGCCTTTCATCTGGGCTTAAACAAGTCTCTTAACATTTCTGGTAAGGCCTATTTAGTGGAGCATTTGTTTTTAGCATTTGTTTGACTGGAAAACTAGCTATGACTCCTTAAATCCTTAATGACAACTTTTCCAGGTAGAGTAATTCTTGGTTGTGTTGTTTTTGTTTCTGTTTTGTTTTCCTTCAGCATTTTGTGCCAATCATTTATGATCTGCGTTTTTGCTAAAAACCTGCTGATGGTCTTATGGGAGTTCCCTGGTAGGTAACAAATTCATTCTTCTCTTGCCTTTTTTTAAAGATTTTCTTCTTGTCTTTAACTTTTGACATTTTTACATTTTTTTTGTTTATTTTTGAGAGAGAGAGAGTGTGAGTGAGCGTGGGGAGGAGCAGAGAAAGATGGGGACAGAGGATCCAAAGCAAGTTCTGTGATGACAGCAGAGAGCATGATGTGAGGCTCAAAATCATGACCTGTGAGATCATGACTTGAGCAAAAGTTGGATGATTGACTGAGCCATCCAGGCACCCCAAACTTTTTATATTTTAATTATAATGTGTCTAGGCGTGAGTTCCTTTAGGTTCATCTTATTCAGAATTCTTTAGGCTTCCTGGATCTAGATGTTTTTCCTTCCCAGATTAGAGACATTTACAGCCATTGTTTCTTCAAATAAGCCTCTTTTTGTCTCTATGAGATACCTCTATGTTAATGTTAGTCCTCTTCATATATCCTATAAGCCCATAAAACTATCTTCACTCTTTATCATTGTTTCCCTTTTGCTGCTCTGAATGGGTGAGTTCCAATAGCCCTGTCTTCAAGTTCACTGATCCTATCTTCTGCTTGTTTAATCATCTGCTGAATTTCACTATTATTTTTATTTATTTTTATTTTTCAGTGCAGTTATTGTATGCCTCAGATCTCTGACTTATATTTGGCACTTTCTTATATTCTGTATCTCTTTGTTGAATTTCTCACTTTGTTATCCATTCTGATCCTGAGCTTGGTGAGAAACCCTAGGATCGTTACTTTGAACACCAACTTTGTCAAATGCATTACTTATTTCCATTTCATTAAGTTTTTATTTATTTGAGTCCTCTCTCCTTTTTTCTTGATGAGTCTGGCTAAATGTTTATCCATTTTGTTGATCTTTGCAAGGAACCATTTTCTGGTTTTATTGATCTGTTACATTGTTTATTTGTTTGTTTTAGTCTCTATTTCATGTATATCTGATCTAATCTTTATTATTTCCTTTCGTCTACTGACTTTGGGCTTTGATTTCTTTCTTTTTCTAGCTCCTTTAGGTATAAAATTCGATTGTTTAATTCTTTTTGTTTTTATTTATTTAAATTTAAGTTTGTTTTCTACAGTTAAGAGTCTCTTATGGTTTGCCTCTCTTTCTGTTTGTATCCTATTTTATGTTTCCTTCCCTTCCCCTATGCTCACCTGTTTTCTTTTTTAAATTCCACATGTGAGTGAAATCACATGATATTTGCCTTTCTTTCACCAACCTATTTCACTTAGCATGATATATATATATATATATATATATATGTATATATACACACACACACATATACCATATATATATACATCTATATATATACATCTATATACCACAATATACATATTCCATTATATATGTGTGTGTATATATATACATATATATATATGTATATGTATATATATATATATATATATATACACCACATCTTCTTTATCCATTCATTGGTTGGTGGACATTTGGGTCTTTCCCTAATTTGGCTATTGCTGGTAGCACTGCTATAAACATTGGGGTGCATGTGCCCCTTCGAATCAGCATTTTTGTATCTTTTTGGATAAATTCCTAGTAGTGCAATTGCTAGGTCGTAGGGTAGTCCTATTTTTAATATTTTGAGAAAGCTCCACAGTGTTTTCCAGAGTGACTGCATCAGTTTGCATTCTTACCAACAGTGCAGGAGGGTTCCCCTTTCTCCACATCCACACCAGCATCTGTTGTTTCCTGAGTTGTTAATTTTAGCCATTGTCAGGTGTGAGGTGGTATCTCATTGTGGATTTGACTTGTATTTCCAGATGTTGAGCATCTTTTCTGTTGTCTGTTGGCCATCTGGATGTCTTCTTTGGAAAAGTGTCTCTTCACATCTTCTGCCCATTTCTTCACTTTGTTCTTTGGCTGTTGAGTTTGATAAGTTCCTTATAGAATTTGGATACTGACCCTTTATCCAATATGTCATATGCCAATATCTTCTCCCATTCCTTCGGTTGCCTTTCAGTTTTGCTGATTGTTTCCCTTGTTGTGCAGAAGCTTTTGATCTTGACGAGGTCCCAATGGTTCATTTTTGCTTTTGTTTCCTTTGCCTTGGGAGACATGTCTAGTAAGACGTTGTTGTGGTCCAGGTCAAAGGGGTTGCTGCCTGTTTTCTTCTCTAGGATTTTAGTGGTTTTCTGTATTATACTTAGGTATTTCATCCGCATTTAATTTGTTGTTGTCTATGGTGTAAGAAAGTGGTCCAATTTTGTTATTCTGCATGTTGCTGTCCCGGTTTCCCAACACCATTTGCTGAAGAGCCTTTTTCCCATTGGGTATTCTTTCCTGCTTTGTTGAAAATTAGTTGGCCATACATTTGTGGGTCCATTTTTGGGTTCTCTATTCCGTTCCATCGATCTATGTGTCTGTGTTTGTGCCAGTGAAATAGATTGTTTCTGATTTTTTTTCTAGTTTCTTGAGGTAATTCTGTACTGCTATAATCTTCTATTTTAGATCAGCATTTGCTGTATCCCAAAGTTTCTGGGCCATTGCGTTTTCATTTTCATGTGTTTCCATGCATGTTTGGATTTTACCTTTGATTTTTTGATTGGTCCATTCATTGTTTAATAGCATGTTGTTTAACCTCCATGTGTTTGTGTTCTCTCCAGACTTTTTCTTCTGATTGATTTCCATTTCTTATTGTTGTGGTCAAAAAAGATGCATGATATGATTTTAGACTTTTTTTGAATTTATTGAGACTTGTTTTGTGGCCTACCTGTGATCTGTTCTGGAGAATGTTCCATGTTCATTTGAGAAGAATGTTTATTCTGCTGTTTTGGGATGAAATGTTCTGAATATATAGTTGTTAGGTCCATCTAGTTCAATATACCTTTCAAATCCACAGTTTCCATGTTGATTTCTGTCTGGATAATATATCCATTGATATAAGTGGGATGTTAGAGTCCCATCTTATTATTGTATTACTGTTAATTTCTCCTTTATGTCTGTTAATATTTATTTATGTACTTTGGTGTTTCCACGTAGGTTGTATCAATATTTACAATTGTTACATTCTTCTGTTGGATTGACCCTTTTTTCATTATGTAGTGACTTTATTTGTCTCTTGTTCCAGTGTTTCTTTTCAACATTCTTATTTTTATGATATAAGCATTGTTATCCCAGCAAATTTTTGTATCCGTTTGCATGAGGTATGTTTTTCCATCTCTTCACTTTTAGTCTGTATGTATCTAAGTCTGAAGCGACTCTCTTGCAGGCAATATATAGATGGGTTTTCTTTCTTTTCTTTTTTTTTTAAATACATTCCTTTACCCAATGCCTTTTGATTGAATCATTTGAACCATTTCCCTTTAAAATAATTATTAACAAGTATGTACTTGTTGCCATTTTTTAGTTGGTTTATGGTTGTTTTTGTAGTTCTTCTCTTGCTCTCTTCCATTGTGGTTTGTTGGCTTTCTTTAGTGTTATACTTGGATTCCTTTCTTTTGATTTTTTTTTTGTGTATGCATTAAAGGTTTTTGATTTGTATTTACCATCATGTCCATATGTAGCATCTTATATGTATAACAGTCTGTATTAAGTTGATGTTTGCCTATGTTTGAACATATTCTAAAGGCAGTAAATTTTTAGTCCCCTCTACACATTTTATGTATATGATGTCAAATCTTGCATCTCTGTATTTTGTGTATCCCTTGACTAATTTTTGTAGATATACATTATTTTACCACTTTTGTGTTTTTACCTTTGTAGTGGCTTTATCTGTGATAAATTGACTACCTTTACTATATGTTTATTTTCACTTGGGAATTTTTTTCCTGTCATTATTTTTCTATGTCTAGTCATGGCCTTTTCTTTCCAAAGAATTCCCTTTAACATTTCTTGTAAGGCTGGTTTAGTGGTGATGAACTCCTTTAACTTTTGTTTTTGTGGGAAACTATCTCTTCAATTCTTAATAATAGTCTCACTGGGCACAATATTCTTGGTTGCAGGCTTTTCTTTTTTCTTTTCTTTCAGCACCTGAATATAATACTACTCCCTTCTGGCCTGCAAAGTTTCTGCTTAAAATCAGCTGATAAACTTATGGCATTTCCCTCCTATGTAACTGCTTTCTTTTCTCTTGCTGTTTTTAAAATTCTGTCTTCATCACTAATTTTTGCCATTTTAATTGTTATGTGTCTTGGTGTGGACGTTCTTGGGTTAATTTTATTGGTGGCTCTCTTTGTGCCTCCTGGATCTGGATATCTGTTTCCTTCCTGTATTAGGGACGTTTGCAGCTATTATTTCTTCAAATACATTTTCTGCCCCCCTCACTCTCTCCTTTTTCTCTTTGATCCCAATAAAGCCAATATTATTATGTTCAATGATCTCACTGAGTTCCCTGAACCTATTCTCAGTTTTATTATTCTTTTAAAAAGTTATTGATTATGATTATGATTATGATTATTACATTTCAGCCTGTGTGTTTTCTGTTACCTTGTTTTCCAAGTCACTGAGCCATTCTTCTGCCTCCTATAAACTGCTACTGCTTTCCTCTAGTGTATTTTTTGTTTCAATTATTGTGCTCATCTCTGATTTTCTTTTCTATATTTTCTATCACTTTGTTGAAGGTCTCACTGAGATCCTCCACTCTTTTTTCAAATTCAGTAAATATCTTTATGACCATTACTTTGAATTATTTATCAGGCATATTGTTTCTTTCCATTTCACTTAAGCTCTTCTGTTATAGGTTTTTCCTGTTCTCTCATTTGGGACATATTTCTCTGTCTCCTCATTTTGTCTAACTCTCTTCGTTTGTTTCTATGTATTAGGAAATCAGCTACACCTCCTGATATTGAAAATTGTGGTTTTATAAATTTGAGATCCTGTGGTGCTCTGTAGTGCAATCCCCCCTATTCATCTGGACCAGGTGCTTTAAGTGTGTCTTCTCTGTGGGTTGTGTGCAACCTACTGTTGTAGTTTGGCTGTGTTTCAATTCATTCCAGCTTGCTGCACTGCTCCAATTTGCCTGAGATACGTGCACCAGGCAGGATTTTGTCCCTGTGTTGTGTAGAGACCATTCTTGGGCCATTGTGACCTTCTCTTTGGGCAATGTCCATAGACCAGATGCCGGCCCTCAGCCCACCTACTAGGGCTGAAACCTTATTGTCCGACAGTGTGCTCTCCCTTCCTTGTCCCCTGACAGACTTTTGCTGGAGGGTGGGCCTGGAGTCAGAACAGATATCTTATCCCTGTCTCTGCCTGGGTTGTAGTGGTACTGGGATAGAAAGGCACCTTCTCTGCTTCCAGCTATAAGTTTCAGCTGGTTGGGTTTTGGAAACCATAGTATGTGTGTGGTTATCTTTCCCTTTCACCTAGTAAGGTGTCACTGGAGGGCTATTTGTCCCTGTCTGATATGCTTGCCACGCATGTTCAGGCCTGAGCCACTTTTGAGTGATGCATGTGCAGGAAGGCAGGTTTGATGGAGTAGATGAAGTGAAGAATGCAAAGACAGGAACTGCAATGTTAACAAGATAGGTGATGCTTGTTTGTGCTGGTTTCAGGAAGTGTTCTGTTATGCTATGGGAGGAGTAGAGAATTGGTTCTTTCTAGATCTTTTGTTGTTGCTGAAGTCCTTCCAGTTCATAGTCCATTGGTAAATAAATGTCCTATAAGTATACCCCAGGTACTTTTCTAACATTGCTTTTATTCTGTGTCTCAGCTGTTTTTTTGTTTGTTTGCTTGTTATGCTGGATCTGCTTTTATGCTGTATCTCAGCTGGGTTTTTTTGTTATGCTGGGCCTTTAAGTGTGGGGGCTCAGTTTCTTATCAACTTCGAGCTCTCTCAGAGCTAAGCCTTCTGATTTTTAAGTACTCAGAATTAAGCTTTGCAAACTGTAAAACTTCACATAGTAAGCTCCATTGGTTTTCAACGCCAAACATTATGGGGACTCCTCTTATGGTGTGGGTCTCCTATGCTTAGGGTTTCTCCTGTGGGGTCTGTTCTTCTCATTTCTCTTTGCTTATTGTGTTCGTCCCATTTTTGGGTTGTCTCACTGGGAGTGTTTGCACCTGTGTCTCCGCCTCTCCTACCTTTTTTGGTGGTGGCCTCCTCTCTAGGATTAACAGTGGAAAGTCTGTTTTGCCAGTCTTTGGTTGTTTTCTGAGTTAGTTGAACTTATGTGGCTGTTATGTCAAGGTGTCCACGGGATGAGGTGACCTCAGGACCCCCTTATTCTACCATATTTCCAGAACTTCTTCATATGTGTTTAATTACACTCTTCTGTCCTTTCAGTCAAGGAGATAGAAAAAAAAATATTCCAAAGTGTCATCAAATAATCACATGTCACTTAAATTTTATATTGTATAAACTTTTATATTTGATGAATTATTACATATTTATATGTACTTTATTTTATGTATCTTAAAAATGAAAGATAAGATATAGGATTTTTTAAGCATCAATAAACATTTACAAAAATAGATAAGTATTTGATATCCAGGAAAACCCTCAAATTATGCTCAAAATGAAACCACTGGTACATTACATTCCCCAGTTAAAATGCATTTAAACTTCAAACTGAACTGATAGGAAATTCTAAAGTATTCTTATATTAAAATTTGTTAAAACTGTAATCATTAGACAATGAGAACACTATTGTGATTAAATCTGGTGGGGCAAAGTAAAGCTAAATAAGTAGCAAATTAAAAGGCCTTATATTTCTATTAAATAACAAGAAATAAAAGTCAAGAAATTCAAAGAACTATAAGTGAATCCCAAGGTGATGGTGAGAAAGGTAGGAAGATGGAAATAATAATAAAGTTAAATACTTTAAAAAAACATAAAAGGATAGCGAAGATAAATTCATTAGATGGTTCTTGGGAAGGTCCCTAACAAAACAGACAACAATTTGGCAAATCAAATCACACGCGCGCACACACACACACACACAAACACAAAGCAGAGAAGAAACAAAAAGTTTATTTTATTTTATTTTTTAAATGTATTATTTATTTTTGAGACCGAGAGAGACAGAGCATGAGCAGGGGAGGGGCAGAGAGAGAGGGAGACACAGAATCTGAAGCAGGCTCCAGGCTCTGACCTGTCAGCACAGAGCCTGATGCGGGGCTCGAACTCACAGACCATGAGATCACGACCTGAGCCAAAGTCGGTCGCTTAACTGACTGAGCCACCGAGGGTCCCCCAAAAAGTTTATTTTAAAAAGTTGATAAAGTTTATAAACCTTTACTCAGGCTAGTAAAAAAAAGTAAAAGACAGAGGACACTAATTACTCATTTCAGAATGATAGAGGTGACATCAGATCCAATATATATTAAAGGAATAATAATTGAATGCCTGAACAATTTGATATCTAAACTTTCATAACCTAGATAAAGTGGACTAATTCCTTAAAAGACACAATCATCAGAGACTCATACAAGAAAAACTACACAGTGATAATAGACCTATATCTATTGAAATAATTGGTAATGTTCCAAAACAGAAAACACAAGGACCATATATGTTCACTGGTAAACTTTACCAAACATTTAAGGAAGAAATTATACCCATGGTTCTAAAATCTCTTCCAGAAGATATAAACAGAGGGTATACTTCCTAAATCATTGTAGGAAACCACTTTTAAAGTACTACCTAAAACAAAGATGTTATGCAAAAACAATAACCCTTATAAACACAAATGCAAAAATCTTCAACAAAATATCATCTAATCAAATCCAATAATGTATAAAAATAACTATATATCCAAACCTAGTGAGATTATCCCAGGAATTCAAAGCTAGTTCAACATCTGCAAGTCAATGAATGCAATCTATCACCTTAATAGGCTAAAGAAGAAAAATCACACAGTCATGTCAATAGAGGCAGAATAAGCATTTGATAAAATCCAACACACATTCATGATTAAAAAAAAACTCTTAGTAAACTAATACAAACTATCCCAACTTGATAAAGAATATTTATAAAAACTCTATAGCTAACATCATACTTAAAAGTGGAGAAACCCAGAACTTTAGCACTAAAGCCAGGAACAAGGTGAGAATGTCCCCTTACCACTGCTTTTAAACATCATACCACAAGTCTTATATAATGCCATAAGACAAGAAAAGTAAATAAAATGTATGCTGATTGGGAAGGAAGAAATTGCATTCTTAGTTTGCAGGTGACATGATTATCTAGAAAATCTGAAAGAATTGACAACAAAACTCCTTAGCTAATAAGCAATTATAACAAAGCTTCAGGATACAAGGTTAATATACAAAATTCAATCACCTTCCTATATACTAGCGATGCAAAAGGGGAATTTGAAATTTTAAAAAAACGTAATAGCAGTGGTGTGCCTGGGTAACTCATTCGTTTAAGCATCTAACTCTTGATTTTGGCTCAGGTCATGGTCTCAAGGTTCATGAGTTCGAGCCCTGAGTCAGGCTCTGCACTGACAGTGTGGAGCTTGCTTGGGAATTTCTCTCTGTCCCTCTCTCTGCCCCTCACTTGCTCTCTCTCTCTCTCTCAAAATAAATACATTAAAAAAAGTAATCCTCTTAAAAAGTAATAGCATTAAATTAGCATTCCCCCCAAGTGAAATTCTGCAGTATATATCTTAAAAATATGTACACTACATATATGAGGAAAACTGCAATACTTTGATCAAAAATATAAAAGAACTATTGGATAGGAAGACTCAATATTGTAAAGATGTCAGTTCCTCCATCTTGATATATACATAAAATGTCATCTCAATCAAGTTCCCAACAAGTTATTTTGTGGATATCAAGAAGTTTATTCTAAAGCTTATAGAGAGAAGATTAAGATCCAGAATAGCCAACACAATATTGAAGGAGAAGGGCAAAGTCGGAGGATTGACACTACCTGACCTGAACACTTAAATATAAAGCTACAGTAATCAAGACAGTGTGTTATTGGTGAAAGAATAATCAAATAAATGAATGAAATTAAATAGAGAACTCAGAAATAGACCCACAAAAATACAGTCAACTGATCTGTTACGAGGGAACAAAGGTAACACAATGGAGTAAAAACACTTTTTTCAAGCAAACTGATAGTTACCAGAGGGGAAGTGGGTGGGAAAATGGGTAAAATAAGAGATGGGAATTAAGTAGGGTACTTTTCTTGATGAGCACTGAGTGATGTATGGAATTGTTGAATCACTATATTGCACACCTAAAACTAATATAACAATGTATGTTAACTATACTAGAATTAAAATAAAAACAATAAAAATGTATAAGTAAAAAAAAATACTCTTCACATATAGGGCTAGAACAATTAGATATCCACATGCAAAAAAATTTACACACAAACATTACACCATCTTTGACAAAAATTAACTAAAAAAGCATTGCAGACCTAAATGTAAAATGCAAAATTATAAAAGTCATAGAAAAGACACACTATATCTAGATGACCATGGGTATGGTGATGAATATTTAGATACAACACTAAAGTCAAAATCCATGAAAACATTAATTAATAAGCTAAACTTCATTAAAATTAACTTCTGCTCTGTGAAAGATTATACCAATAGAATAAGAAGACAAACCTCAGACTAGAGGAAAATATTTGCATGTGATAAAGATCTGTTATCCAAAAAATACAAGAAAGTCTTAAATCTCAACAATAAAACAACAGGGACAGTTCAAGATGGTGACACAGGAAGATGCTGAATCAATCACCTCCCACAGCCACACCAAATTTACACTACATTAAAAAAAAAAAAAACTTTCTCTGAAAACGACCTGAAAAACAACTGCACAGCTCTTCCACAAAAAAGGATAAAAAAGATCACATAAAGATGGATATGATAGGCAGATGTAATATCAAAAATTGCACCCCTCAGTGCAGTGACCTAAAACTGGGAGGGATCTCACACATACAAAGCATATCCCTGAGGGGTTAGTGGTATTAACCCCACATCAGGCACCACAACACTTGGGATCTTCACTGGAAATATAAACTCACAAAATGTGTGGTTTTGAGAACCAATGGGGTTTACATCTAAGAGATCCAAAGGACTGTATAAATCTGAGACACTGTTCTTAAAGGGCTAGTGCATATAGTCACTCACCCCTGTACCCAGAGCCAAAGCAGCAAGTTGAAAAACACCTAAACCACATGTAAAGATTTATTGGATAATCTTAAAATGTCTGCCTAAAGATTGGGGGACTGTTGAAACTCTATCCAGACATAGATGTGGTTCTCATGCCATTTTTCCATTCTCTTTCTCCTTGCCAGCAGCACTTGCCACACTCACAATCTCCTATGTGGCTATACTCTACTTACCCTGGTGGATGATTTTGCCCCACACCTGCACACACCTGCTGTTCCTGCCAAACATGACAGTTGGTGTGTCATGGCCTGGTACTTTTTCAAGGTTCTGCTCACCAAACCTAGCTGGTGGGTGTTCCTCAGCTTGGCACTCTCCAAGAGCCCTGTTAAAGCTGGTAGGTGTGTGCAGTCCACACGCATTAAACACCAGGATCTGGTGACCAGCAGGTCTCACATTTCTGGGCCACATGAGATGGAAACTATCAAAGGCATAGTTTTTGCCAGGCTACTGCCCCCAGAACACTGTTGTCTAGCAGACTAAAACACATCCTTAGTCTTCCTGTGACAACTCCTTCAAGACTGGAAGAAATAGTGGTTTTACTTAATATACAGTAATAAACGCAGAGAGTCAAGCAAAACGACAAACTGAGGAATACGTTTCAAGTGAAAACATAAGGTACCCCCCCAAAAGAAAACCTTAATGAAATGGGATAAATAATTTAGGTGATAAAGAGTTCAATGTAATTTTCATAAAGATAGCAATCTCAAGGGAAGAATGCATGAACACAGAGAGAACTTCAAGAAGATAGGAATTATAAGAAAGTAATTAAAAAGACACAGAGCTGAAAAATACAAGAACTGTACTTAAAAATACATTAGATGGGTTCAACAGAAGACCAAATGAAGAAGAAGAAGAAAGTGGAAGTGACCTGGAAGTCGGGAAGGCCAAAAGAAAAAAAAAAATCAAAGTGCAAAGATAGGTTAAAGGACCTATTGAACAATAACAAGTAAAACGACATTCATATAATAGGTGTCCCAGAAGGAGAAGAGAGAAAGGAACAGAAAGTACATTTAAACAAATAATGGCTAAAAACTTCCCTAACCTAAGAAAGGAAACAGACATACAGATCCCAGAAACCCAGAGAGTTTCAAATAACATTAATCCAAAGAAATCTAAACCAGGACACATTAAAATTTAAATTTCAAAAGTTAAATATATGGAGAACATCTTAAACGCAGCAGGAGATAGGGATACCTGGGTGGCTTAGTCTGTTAAGCATCTGACTTTGGCTCAAGTCATAATCTTATGGTTTGTGAGTTCAAGTCTAACTGGAAATCTCCCCCCCCTCTCTCCCTCTCTCTTTGCCCCTCTCCCACTTTCCCTCTATCTCTCAAAAAAAAAAAAAAAACAGAAAGAGAAAACAAAATTAAAGAAAAACTTTTATTTAAATGTATATTTTTCTTTTGAGAGAGAGACAGAGACAGGGAGACAGAGCTTGAGCAAAGGAGGGACAGAGAGAGAGTGAGACACAGTATCCAAAGCAGGTTCCAGGCTCTGTGCACAGAGCCTGATGTGGGGCTTGAACTCATGAACCACGATATCATGACCTGAGCTGAAGTCAGACGCTTAACTGATGGAGCCCCCCAGGCACCCCAAAAACCAAAATTTTAAATACAAGGGAAACCCTTCACCAGACCACCAGCAGACCTTTGACCAGAAACTTTGCAGGACAGAAGGGAATAGCATAAAATATTCGAAATGCTGAAAATAAACATCAAAATTAAAAATATAACTACCCTACAACCCAGCAATTGCACTCCTAAGTATTTATCCAAGGGATACAGGTATGATGTTTCAAAGAAACACATACAGCCAAATGTTTATACCAGCACTATCAACAATAGCCAAAGTATGGAAAGGGCCCAAATGTCCATTGATCGATGAATGGATAAAGAAGATATGGTGTGTGTGTGCATGTGTGTGTGTGTGTGTGTGTGTGTGTGTGTGTATATATATATACAATGTATATATGCAATGTACAAATTTAATGTAATCTGTATAAAATTATCAACAGTATTTTTTCACAGAGTTAAGATAAACCTAAAATTTGTATGGAGCCACAAAAAAAACCCTGAATAGCCAAAGCAACCTTAAAAATGAAAAGCAAGCAAGAAACATCACAATTCCAGACTTCATGTTATATTACAAAGTTGTACTGATCAATACGCTATGATACTGGCACAAAAATAGACATTTATCAACAAAATAGAACAGAAAACCCAGAAATGAACACACGGCTATATGGTCAATTAATCTTTGACAAAGCAGGAAAGAATATACAATGGGAAAGGCAGTTAATTGAACAGAGGGTGCTGGAAAAAATTGAAAGCAACAGGCAAAAGAATGAAACTGGACCACTTTCTTACACTATTCACCAAAATAAATTCAAAATGGATGAAAGACCTAAATGTGAAACAGGGAACCATCAAAATCCTAGAGGAGAACACAGGAAGCAACCTCTTTGACATCAGCTGTAGCAACTTCTTACTAGACACATCGTGGGAAGCAAGGGAAATAAAAGCAAAAAATAAACTACAGGGACTTCACCAAGGCAAAAATCTCTGCACGGTGAAGGAAATATCAACAATACTAAAAGGAAACCTACAGAATGGGAGAAGTTATTTGCAAAAGACATGAGATAAAGAGTTAGTATCCAAAGTATGTAAAGAACTTATAAAACTCAACACCCCCAAAATAATCCACCTAAAAAATAGGCGGAAACATGAATAGACATTTTTCCAAAAAAGACATAGAGACAGGCAACAGACACATAAAAAGATGCTTAATATCACTAATTATCAGAGAAACACAAATCAAAACTGCAATGAAATATCACTTAAATTTGTCAGAATGGCTAAAATAACAAAGACAAGAAAAAGCAAGTGTTGATGAGGATGTGGAAAAAAAGGAACCTTGTACACTGATGGTGGGAATGTAATTGGTACAGACACTGTGTAAAACATATGGAGGTTTCTAAAAAAGTTAGAGTAGAAATATCGTCTGTCCTTTAATACAGCACCAGTCACAAAGAAAAGAGGGAGCATAAAAGAACAGCTCCACTAAAGAGTGTGGGTTTTCTAACACAGTGTCTTGGAATCTGAACATATGTGTATTTCCACCTTTTGAGGAAGATGAAGGAAAAGCGTGAGAAGGAAGTAGGGATTTTCTTTCTCCCTGTATTTAAAAATATACAACAAATTATTTTGTTTAGAAGTAATGGTGGAGTGACCAGACATGTGGAAACTTCCACTTTGTACTTGGCAAATTTTCCTTCTCAGTTTGTCAATGTGTGTGTATTGCTTTTATAATCAGGAAAGGCAGTAGATACTAAAGATGACTGATATTTTTATCTAAAAATTAATTTCAGGGGCACATGGTTGGCTCAGTTGGTAGAGCATGCAACTTTTGATCTTGGGGTTGTAAGCTCAAGCCCCACATTGGGTGTAGAGATTACTTAAAAATAAAATGTTTAAAAAATTAATTTCAAAAAAAGTTCATATCATAGTCTCTGTTTTTTAAAACTGTGTCACTGAAAAGCTATAAAAATCTTGCATTTCTATTATTTAAAAAAATGCATGAATTGATTCTCCAATTTTGTTCATTATGTCATTTCAATTATTTGGTATGTTGTCAAATTAGGTTTCTTTATAACTTTTAGTTGGGTTTCTTATTGATAATATATTTGAAGGTCACCTTTTCTAGTCTAGCTGAAAATAGTGACATAACTCAAGGCTGTCTCATTAACAGTGAGCTATAATTCATGAGTATATGGAATTTAAGTGAATCAAAGGTCTTCGGGTTTAAGACCTTTCAACATAATGTGTCCCTTTTACATACTGAATCACAGTGATCTTATCAATGAAAATGGTTTAATTAGTTTCTAATTCCATATACATGTGATATGTTCAAAATGATGTGTACCTAATTATTAGAACTGAAATTTAAAATTAGACTGCATAATTATATCATTACCCACATAAGACATTGTTTTCTGCATTCATAAATATCTTTATAACAATGATAAAAAAGCTTCTACACAATGAAGTAAACAATAAACAGAACTAAAAGGCAACCAACAGAATGGGAGAAGATATTTACAAATGACATTATCTGTTTTTAAATGTTAATTTAGTTTTTGAGAAAGAGAGAGAGAGGGAGAATGCAGGGGAGAGGCAGAGAGAGAAGAAGAGAAAGAGAAACCCAAGCAGGCTTTCCACTATCAGCACAGAGCCCGATGCCAGGCTCAATATCCATAAACCATAAGATTATGACCTGAACCAAAATCAAGAGCTGGCTGCTTAACTGACGGAGCCACCCAGTCACCCCACAAATGACATATCTGATAAGGAATTATTATCCAAAATCTTTAAAGAACTTATTAAGACCAACACCCCAAAATTAATAATCTAGTTAAAAATTGTCAGAAGAGATGAACAGATATTTTCCCAAAGAAAGCATCCAGATGGCTAACAGACATATGAAAAGATGCTCAACATCATTCCTCATCAGGGAAATACAAATCAAAACTACGATGAGCTATCATGTCACTCCTGTCAGAATGGCTAAAATTAACAACACAGGAAACAACAGATGTTGGTGAGGATTTGAAGAAAGGGAAACCCTGTTACACTTTTGGTGGGAATTCAAACTGGTACAGCCACTCTGGAAAGCAGGATGGAGATTCCTCAAAAAGTTAAAAATAGAGCTACCCTCTGACCCAGCAATTTCACTGCTAGGTAAATATTCAAAGGATACAAAAAATACTGATTCAAAGGGGTACATGTAGTCTGATGTTTATAGCAGCATTATCTACAATAGCCAAATTATGGAAAGAGCCCAAATGTCTACCGACTGATGAATGGATTAAGAAGTGGTATATATATGCAAAATGGAATATTATTTAGCCATCAAAAAGAATGAAATCTTGCATTTGCAATGGCATGGATGGGGGTAGATAATATTATGCTAAGTGGAATAAGTCAGTCAGAGAAAGACAACTATCATGTTCCACTCATATGTGAAGTTTAAGAAGCAAAACAGGTGAACAAAGGGGAAAAATGGGGGGGAACAATACAACAGACTCTTAATCATAGAGAACAAACAGAGGGTTGCTGGAGAGGAAGTGGGAGGGAAGAAGAGTTAAATGGGTGATGAGTATTAAGGAGGGCACTTCTTGTGATGAGCAGTAGGTGTTGTATGTAAATGATGAATCACTAAATTCTATACCTGTACCAATATTATACTGTATGTTAACTAACAGGAATTTAAATAAAAAGTTGAAACTACAGAAAAAAAAGTGTTCACAATAATAATAAAACTAAAAAAAAATAGATCTCTCCATAATGATTTATCAACTTGTGTATTTTTTACTAGTGTGTCCTAATTATAGAAGCATTTTAAGTTTTTTCTTATGTAAATTAACCAAGAATCTCATTAATTTAATATTTAGAGTGCCTATCATATGCCATGTGGTTAGGATTATAAAATTAAATCAAACATAATCAGTGATATTGAGTTCATAATTTTCTTGTTTAATTGAAATATTGTTTAAAATTATATTCTTTAAAAAATAAAAAAAATAAAATTCTATTCTTCAGAGTAAAATATGTTTATTTTTTAATTTTTTGTATATTGTTATCAAGAACAATTATACATCATTGTTTTATACCATCATATTGTTCAATCTAATGTGTCAGTGCCGACCTCTACATGGTTATAAAGTACAGTATGTCATTCTTCATTCATTAAAGTACTGAAAAACTAGGAGAAAACTATATGGTAAAGATGTACAACATCTCTTGTTTAGGTGTTTCTCTACGTGATTTGTTTCAATGAAAGGAAATATTTAAGAGCAACTGTTTAATAACTTCACAAACATGAGTTTAGTTGTTGAATTTCTTGTCAGAAAATATGTCCTTGGTCAAAATATTGCTATAATATAGTTCAGATTCATTTGTAGTTTGAGTAAGGGAAAAAAAGGACACACAAATTCCAGGTAAATCAAAGCATTAAATATTTAAATGCGAAACTGTTTTGTAGTGGAAGAAATTATACATTGATATTTACCTGACTTTGGCATTGATAGGTACTTTCTGGCATAAAAGCACTGAGCAGAGGAAGGAAGCAAGTGGTGACACAAAGCTGAAAATTGGTAAGTTTGTTACCATATTTAAAAATTACCATGTGTTGGTACAGCAACTGTGGAAAACAATATGGAGTTTCCTGAAAAAGTTAAAAATAGAACTACCCTATGATTCAGTAATTACACTCCTGGGTATTAACAAAAATACAAAAACATTAATTCAGTGGGATACATGCACCCTGATGTTTATAGCAGCATTATATACAAGAGCTAAATAATGGAAGTTGTCAAAGTGCCAATCAATACATAAATTAATTAGAAGATGTAGACCCATACGCACAAGTGCATGCATGCGAACGCGGGTGCGCGCACGCATGCACACACACACACACACACACACATACACACTGGAATATTATTCAGCCATAAAAATGAAATCTTGCCACTAGTAACATTGATGAAGCTAGAGAGTATAATGCTAAGTGAAATAAGTCAGAGAAAGACAAATACCATATGATTTCACTCATATATAGGATTTAAGAAACAACAACAGCAACAACAAAAACTACCAAGCAAGAAAGAGAGAAACAGACTCTTAACTATGGAGAACAAATAGATGGTTGCCAGAGCGGAGGTGACTGGCAGGATGGGTTAAATAGATGATAGGATTAAAGAGTACACTTATCATGGTAAGCATTGAGTACTGTATTGAATTGTTGAATCACTATATTGTACACCTGAAATGAATATAACGTTCTATATTAACTACACTGGAATTAAAATTAAAAAAAAAAACTTAATTAAGAAAGAATAAAATTACTCTATGTCAAAATACACTATAAAAATTGAGAACAATCTGCTGGTGAAGTATGTGCCAATATATTCTACACACAAATGGTTAATATACTAATAGGTAATTAGCTCTTTCAAATGCCTATGAAAAAAGTCATATGAAGGACAGCACTGGAGGCAGAGATTTCCATCTAAAAAATTATTGTAATTATTCAGCTGATAAATGGTAAGTTCCTGAGCAAGACAGTCGCATTAGAAATAGAAAGTCAGTAGAAGCTGGTATTTGATTGAGGTACAGGCTGGAAGGGAAGGAGAGCCCAAGGTATGCATACTCATTGTTTACCTTTAAATCCACCACAGTCTTTTGGTTTAGTATATGGTTGCAAAGGACTATCAATGTCCTTTAAAACTGAGTATGCAAGAACTTAACCAGAGACAATTTTGTAAAGTATCATTGTTGAACTATGGTTAAATTCTTCACACATAGCTTCTGTAGTATGTAAATGTAGTTTAATCTATGACTTCCTAGTCAGGACTTGTGACTTTCCCATTAGCTCTACCTCTAGTTATTTAGATGTTTTGTTTCTGCACTGTTTGGCATTGGGGAAATTTGTACTCTTTGCATGTCCACCCATTATTATCCTGTCTCCCACTTCTCTACCAATTTGGAAAACAGGAAGAGTTTTCCCCAGCACAAATGATAGTTTATGTTATATTTAATTCTCTGTCTCCTCACCACACACAATGTTAATAAATTTTGTGTGTATATATGACCCTCATGCCACTCATTTTATTATCTTGTCTATGATTTTATATTTTCTTGTCCTTTTAATCACACCTGTTTTCATCAATGGATATCACATTTTTTGTACTGAAGTAGGGTTAGATTTACACCTGCTTTATCAAGATTTAACTTCTATTTAAGGTATGATAGATGCTATTTGGATTGTTAACATTAACTGAGTCAGTATTTTATTGATTTGGAAACATGTTAATAATAAGTTGTTGAATGAAGAATTAAGATTATAAAATTCTGAATTGTATGATCTAATTTCTGTTTTGCATATGTAATTATTCACAAAGTCTACACAATAAAATGGCAAATAGTAGAAGAAGTTTTTATTTTCCACAGAAGACAATAAGAGTAATTTTTCTCTTCTTATCTTTTATTTTTTTGCCTATCTACATTACCTATTCTACCAAAAATCAGGTAATATTTGTGTAAAAATTAAAATTTAAAGTCTAAAATTAAAATGATACAATAAAAGTAAAAATATTGTAACAAAATAATATAATAAAAATAAAAATAATATGCAATGCCTTAGAAAGCTAAGTTTCCAGGATCCTGGGTCGCTCAGTCCGTTAAGTGTCTGACTCTTGGTTTCGGCTCAAGTTATGATCTTGCAGTTCGTAAGTTGGAGCCCTGTGTCAGGCTCTGTGCTGACAGTGTGGAGCCTAATTTCAGTTCTTTCTCTCTCCCTCTCTCTCTTTGTCCTTCCTGTGCCCTCTCTCTCAAAATAAATAAATAAACTTAAAAAATAAACCTAAGTTTGCTAATATGGGAAAATTATTTCTCACAATCCTCCTTACTGACAAATAGTTGTAGAGAACATACTGAAAATCTCCACTTATCTAGACTCTACAAATTTACAAGTTGCTTAAAAGGAGTAATTTTCTTTTTTCCTTTTGCTTTATTCTAAATGCGTGGTTGTGTGCAGTCTGTGTGCATGCGTGCGTGTGTGTGTGTGTGTGTGTGTGTGTGTTTTAACAGTACTCGCATATGAACACATTTACAGTTATTTTTTATACAGTGCATGGTTTCCTCCCT
This sequence comes from Panthera uncia, assembly GCF_023721935.1. Taxonomy (NCBI): domain Eukaryota; kingdom Metazoa; phylum Chordata; class Mammalia; order Carnivora; family Felidae; genus Panthera; species Panthera uncia. Next base: position 61,549,001 of record NC_064817.1, on the reverse strand, counting down.
CCCCTTTTTCTCAGGTATCTCACAACACATATGAAATTTACAAATGTGCCATTGAATAAAAATGTCTGAGTAGTTCTGGAATGTCAGCTATGTTTTATCAACATGTCCATAGATAAATTGGACTGGTTCAAAGATTTACTGAAACCATTATTTATTGAGCATATGTTTGTATTTTTTTCTATTCATCTCATTACTAAATAATAAAAGTATGAAATTGGTATGAATTGACTATAATTTGTCAAGCCTTTGAGTGAATATTTGTTGCCTTTAATTACATAATGACTTTCCAGGGAATGAATTGAAGCTAACAAACTTGTCATTTCCAAAACCTTGTTTTTTCTAGTGGATTTGTATTTAGTTTTCATCTGAAAATGTGTATTTTACTCTTTCCTACTTTTGGGATTCTTCATCCACACTCACTTGTCATTTGAAGGTAAATTTCTGATTAGTTGTAATGGGAAAAAGCGAAAGCTTTGAATATAGTAATTCTGAGATAATTAAAAATTACATCAAATAATTTATTAAAATTGCTAAAATGTAATAAAGTGTTCAATATGAAATACACAATAGGTGGTGTCCATGGAACAACAACAAAAAAAAACTTTATAGAAACATAAACATTTTGGGTGTGCCTTAGTGGCTCAGTCAGTTGGGTGCCTGACTCAATTTCATTTCAGGTTATGATCTCAGTTCATGAGATCAAGCCTTGCATTGGGATCTGCACTGACAGTGAGAAGCTTGCTTTGGATTCTCTCCTTCCCTCTCTCTGCCTCTCCCCAACTCTCTGTCTCTCTCTTTCAAAATAAATAAACATTATTTTTTTTATTTTTGCTTAGATGACATCATTTGTATATTTTGTTTAGATAATACCTGGGTGTTTGGAAATATTTTGTATTTACTGGCTTATTTTTTATTCATGAATTGAAGCTTTAATGTCATATGGACAGCTACTATTTTTTTCTTCTCCTTGCTTTCCATCAGCTAAAAGTGAATTATTTTGAATACTGACCAATAATTAACAGAAGAATAATTAACAATAAGCCTAAATAATTCCCAAATAATTTCATAAAATCCAAGTGACAAAGGTTGTTTTCTTTAAACTTCACCTCTATTTTGGTAATGGAAAAGTGACCTTATTTATACCTATATTTCAACAGCAACTCTAACTCTACAACCTTTACCATAGCCTTGACTTCATTCACACACATTTACATTCACTTATAGGATATCAAGCCTGTCTGTATCACAGGTTAAAAATTGATGTCACAAGACATTTCCTATTTCAACCCTAAGATTCCTAATCTTATCAGTGGTGTCATTCAGTCTGAGTTCAGAGGCTCCAGAAACAAGGAAACTGCTGCTATAGACAATAGGCCAATGACAGAAGATCATGAGATATGTTGTTCCAACTCAACAGTGAGATGGAAAAAGGAGTGAATCCTCCATTCTTTCAAAGAACTTCTCCTGCTCTTGTATGCCACTTTCTCCCTATTTCACCTTGGCCAAGCTTCTTCCCACCTCAAGGCCCTGGGATACTTTTCCCTTCTGTACTGTGCTTGATCTCCACTCCATTTCATGTTCCTAGATCCTTATCATTCTTCAGATATGATTTTTGAATGCCATTTATTCAAGAGTACTTCCCTGATTACCCACTCCAAAGTAGCCCCACCCCACTACAATAGCTTTTCTCACAATAACTTAAAAACTGACTTACTTAAATATTCATTAACTTTTACTTAAATATTCATTTTTTGATTAAAAAAATATGCTTTCTCCCAATAGACTGTAAATCCATAACAGTAGGACTTATAGTTTGTTTACTACTGTATTATCACCACTCAAAACACTAGCTGCCTTATCATAAGTGCTCAAAAATATGTGTTTAATAATAAATGCAAGCATGATGGAAAGCTGTTCTAGTCTCATGACCAATCTACTAAACATATTAAATATACCCTAGGCTTTTTATGTTTAAGGAAATGTCACCCCCACAAGTTAGTAAGCTGGTACTTTCTAGTATTTTTGCATTATTACTTTTAGTTTTTTTTGCATTATTTACCAGTTTATTTTTTTTCTGTTGCATCTGAGATAGCTTAGAAAAGAAGGTGGAGGATAAGCTGTGAGTGAGGCTTGAGCAGTGAACTTTGTAAAAACAATTTGTCTGAAGTAATTAAAAGAGGTGTTAAATAGAACACAAAGGAAATGATGCAGATTATCCAAGAAAAAGAAACAGGGTACCAGCACAGATGAGTAGAAAGCAAGATTTCTCAAAAAGCATGTCACAGAGCAGGAAGGAGGTAAGTGCATAGAACTGAGGAAGTTTTGCCCCAGTGGTAGAGTAAACAAAGGAACCATTCTAAGGTGGGGGGGGGGGAGTATACTTTCAAAATAGATTTCCTGAGCATCATGCTGTAACCTATGGATGGCAAACATAAAAACATTTGCTTTTTTATAGGTGTCAGTGATCAATTTAAAATAAAATTTGCTCATATTTATCCCTTCCAAATGCCAAAATATTTAATCTGGTATCATAGTTTCTAATTTTCATAGAAATGCAGTGTCTCTGAACACTTTTTGTACCATTTTACCTACAAGGGGAAAAATTATAGCCAGAATACCAAAGGTAAATTTGCCACAAATACTGCAGATGCATAGCAAGGATTTATCCAGTTTTATCCTGAATTAGATGTCATTAAAAATTAATATTATAAGATATTTTACATTTTTTCTGCTTTGAATTCTCTATTTGAAGCTATCCTGCCAACACCAGTTAATCTTATCAAATTGGTGATTCTGTTGGCTTTAGTGAAAAATCCAACCAAGAGGTGGCTCTTTCTGCAAATACAAACAGCTTTCAAGAAATGGAGCACTCTTTCTTCTTCTATAGTGATTTTAATGTTTGCTTTTATGGACGGTTTCAATATAAAGCAAATGTGTAGCCAAAAGTAATGGTTTTTTTTTATTGCAAATTTTAAAAGCAGCCAACAAAAGACTGCTGGGGCATGGAAATGGCACCCATCTAATATAGGTGGTCAGGAAACCAGTTACTTTGGCTAGTTGAGTGTTCTGTTTAACTCATTTCCTAATCTGATCTAGATTTTACCATTAGAAGAGCCAAAAGCAAGGGAATTTGGAATTTTTGAGATAATACTAGATAAGCCCAGTCCTGTGAGAAACTTTCAAACAGATTAGTATGCTTTTGTATTTCTAAAGTTTAAATTCCAAATTGGGAGGACAAATCAGAATTCAAGCATGCTAACAATCAGAGAACAGAGAATATAAACTGTCTATTATAATGAGATATTTTAATTTTGTCAGAAGTATAATTTGTGGAATCAGTGTCATTATATTATAGTACAATGGTGTTCTTAATAGTGGATTCCAGATATAGGGATGGAGATGAGAAAAAGGGTCATGTGAAGTAGAACATTCAAGAAAGATTTATTTGAGCAGCTAAGATTTGTGATGGGCCTGAAAATAATAGGCACAACAGCTGTTTGGATGAATGTCAAAGATAAAGAAGGATATTTTGTTAGAAAGTCCCCTTGAGCAACATTTGTGAAGGATAGGATAGGAAGCTAGCACAAGTAGAAAGCAAGAGTAAGATTAAAAAATAACAATAAGCCATACAGAGAAAGACAGATACCATATGTTTTCACTCTTATGTGGATCCTGAGAAACTTAACAGAAACCCATGGGGGAGGAGAAGGAAAAAAAAAAGAGGTTAGAGTGGGAGAGAACCAAAGCATAAGAGACTCTTAAAAACTGAGAACAAACTGAGGGTTGATGGGGGGTGGGAGGGAGGGGAGGGTGGGTGATGGGTATTGAGGAGGGCACCTTTTGGGATGAGCAATGGGTGTTGTATGGAAACTAATTTGACAATAAAGTTCATATATTGAAAAAAATAAAAAATAATAAAAAATAAAACAAACAAACAAACAAACAAAAACCATTGCAAGTTTTCAAAGAGAACATCTATCTTTGAATACAGAACCAGAGAGTAATTTTAGGGTGTAGAGTATAAGTTGTGCAGAGCAGCTCATCTTGCTTCTCTGCTTTAAGGCACATTGTTAATGGCACAAAGTTTGAATTTTAATATAAAATAATTATTTTTTGTAACTAATTTAGATTTTTTAGCAGAATAGTCTCATTTATTCTTTTCATAAGATTTTCTTATATGGACTTGTTGCTTGAGTGAGACTTCTATCACATTTCAAATTTAAATTTCTTGAGAGACACAGAGAGAACACAAGCAGGGGAGGGGCAGAGAGAGAGGGAGACGTAGAATCTGAAGCAGGCTTCAGTCTCTGTGCTGAGAGCTCAGAACTCATGAACCACAAGATCATAACCTGAGCCAAAGTTGGACGCTTAACTGACTGAGACACACAGGCACCCCACATTTCTAATTTTAGGTGTCACATTTTCCCCTATAGAATAATTCTCAAATTTCAAAGAGCAAATCTATAAGAATATGTAAAGTATTCACCATTGAGCTCTGACTAGATTTCTTTCATGGGACCTGTGTCTTCCTCTAGTTCAGTGTGAATCTTTGCATGCTATTTCAAGACTAAAGTGTAAGACATAAGGTAAGAAAAAAACCTAAAGGCCAAGGGCCATTTAGAAACAAAAGCCATGACTTACTATGTTGGGTGAGACATCAGAAGAGGGCGCCATAGGCTTTAGGAGCACTTCCGTCAAGCCAATGCTAGCTCTTTAAGGAAGGTAGGTAGAATGACGAAATCACGTTATTATTGTTTTCAAATAATTATTGGGTTTCTGTGTAGGTAGTTACAGGAAATATTTCCTCAGAAGATAGAAATAATTCTACTTGAAACTTAGTTCACTAAATATTAAGCACCTACCTCAAATACAAATTCTCAGTGCAGTTAGTGTTTAAAAGTACCAGGTTCAAATCTTCTTTTCTCCATGCCTACCTACTAGAGGAATAATAAAACATGGGTTTTCAAACTTAATCATTTTATTATTTATTTCTAGAATATCAGAATAAGAATATAACTCTCCTATTTGACAGAAAAAGAAGGTGAGATACTACAGGAGTCACACAATTGGATGATGACAGAGTTGAGATGAGATTTCAGGATGTCCAGTTTTCTGTGAAGTTCTCTTTAATATAGCAAACTAGCAAGTCCACTAAAAAAGTTATACGTATAGTGTTAATGTGAAAAAGAATTGTCCTCATCTTGGAAATGCTTGCAAAATCACCGATAAATGAAATAGCATTATATCTGGGATTTGCTTTAAAATCCTTCAGTAAACATTGTGAGGGAAGGCAGATAAGTGCAACAAGATTGGCAACATATTCTTAATTATTAAAGCTGGGTTATGGACACATTAGGATTCATCATGTCATTATATTTTTGCTTTAATATTTCTATAATAAATTATAGAAATACAATATTTTATATCAAAATATAAAATATTATTTTTAAAAGTAATATGTATTGGGGACAGTTTATGTAACATAAGATTATGTATAATGTATAAATAATCCATTATAATGACCGTGACCAAAAGTTTCTTGTAAAAGATGTCTTCATACTAACAAAAGATTACGTACCTGCTAAAGAGAGTGTACCTGTTTATAATACTGTACACTATCATGTGATAAAATGGGAGATTTTGCTTTTAATAGAAATTTAATTAAGTTTACAAATGTGGAGAATAGAACTTTATTATTTGCACTATATTACATCTGCTGGTTCTCTTAATTTTATCCAACAAAACCAAAAATTGTATGGTAAGGCGTGTATATTCGTGAGTATGTGAGGAAGAGAACAGAATACTTCTTAATATAATTTGATTCTGTAACAAATAATTTGAATGAGTATTTCTAAAACAATTTGACATTCTGAGTTAAAGCTTTAACTTTTAGGGAGAACAAACCAATTAAAAAAATAATTCTTCTACCATCACCCACTCACAGGCACAGACACAGACACAGACACAGACACAGACACAGACACAGAATGCTGATAGATCATCAGCAGGGGAGCATCAGCAAAATGTATCAAGGGGAGAGATGCTGAGAGTTTGGCTACATATAAATATTTTGGATTTTCCTGAAAGAAAAAAAATGTTTTAAACATCTGCAAACAGGGACCATATGTGTCTTCTGGTCGCATAGTACATATAAGAGCTCATGTAGCAAAAAAACCTAACATATAGAAGCCCCTCCAAAAACATAAAAAAATAATTAACAAACAAAACCCCTTAGATGTTTAGTAAATTAAATAAATAAGCTAGGAAACAAAAAACTATTTGAGAGGTGGGAGAAGATCGTACTGTCCAAATGATTTTGGGGACGATTTTTCTGTGATTCTTCTGTTCCAGAACACAACTGGATAAGAGAGTGACCAAGAATGACTTGCACTTCATGAAATGTAATATACTTCTCTACTAAAGTAATTGGGTAATTAGGCCTAAATCTACTAATGTTCAAACACATCCCCACTGGTTTTGTTTTGTTTTGTTTTGTTTTGTTTTGTTTTGTTTTGTTTTGTTTTTACAAAGACAGCTGGTTTTTGTTACTCTACCCTGAGTATTTTTTCAGCTTTCATATTTCGTGAATTTTGTTTCTTAGACATAGGGGGTGATTTACCAAGAAAGGCAGTAGTATACTGAGCATTTGCAAACAATAGTTATTCCTATAAAGGCTTTCTCTGTGTCTCTGAAGCAAGTTTCTGAGCAAATGATTGACATTTTGAAAACATTTTAAGAAAAAAGTCCAGATATAGGGAAATAAAGGTAATGGGGAGCAGGGGGCTTTAGAAAACCTAGCTTGTGCAAGCAGTGTAAACACTTTGAAAAGTATCAAAATAAATGAAGCCAGATGCATGAAAGAGAGACAGAGACAGGGGCGCCTGGGTGGCGCAGTCGGTTAAGCGTCCGACTTCAGCCAGGTCACGATCTCGCGGTCCGTGAGTTCGAGCCCCGCGTCAGGCTCTGGGCTGATGGCTCGGAGCCTGGAGCCTATTTCCGATTCTGTGTCTCCCTCTCTCTCTGACCCTCCCCCGTTCATGCTCTCTCTCTGTCCCAAAAATAAATAAAAAACGTTGAAAAATTTAAAAAAAGAGAGACAGAGACAGATGTCAAATCTGAGTTAGAGTTGAGTTACCCATTTGGGAGCCTGGTTTAGATTCATGTTGGTGTGATAGAATAGGGCAAAATATGAAGTCTTGTCTGAGCAAAAGCTAAATGAGTTTGATGTATTTAGGAATTGAGTTTTATTTTGAATAAAATGTCACCTTAACTTCTAAAATGGAGCACTAGAATTTTAGTTTCAAAAGAGAAGACATTCATTTGTTTTTCAGGTGTGCAGTTTGGTGAATACTATATACATTTTGGATACTGGCCCTTTATCCCATATGTCATTTTGCAAATATGTTTTCCCATTCCATTGGTTGCGTTTTAGTTTTGTTGATTGTTTCCTTTGCAGTGCAGAAGCTTTTTATCTTCACGAGGTCCCAATAATTCATTTTTGCTTTTAATTCCCTTGCCTTTGGAGATGTGTCAGGTAAGAAATTGATGCATCTGAAGTCAAAGAGGTTTTTTCCTGCTTTCTCCTCTAGAATTTTGATGGTTTCCTGTCTCACATTCAGGTCCTTCAGCCATTTTGAGTTTATTTTTGTGTATGGTGTAATAAAGTGGCCTAGTTTCATTCTTCTGCATGTTGCTGTCCAGTTCTCCTGGCACCATTTGTTAAAGACACTGTCTTTTTTCCATTGGATCCTCTTTCCTGCTTTGTCAAAGATTAGTTAGCCATACATTTGTGGGTCCAATTCTGGGGTCTCTATTCTATTCCATTGGTCTATGTGTCTGCTTTAGTGCCACTACCGTACTTTCTTGATGATTGAGACTTTGTAGTAGAGGGTAAGGTCTGGGATTATGATGCCCCCAGTTTTGGTTTTCTTCTTCAACATTACATTGGCTATTTGTGGTCTTTTGTGGTTCCATACAATTTTTAGGATCATTTGTTCTAGCTTTGAGAAGAATGCTGGACTCTTAAATACTGAGAACAAACTGAGGGTTGATGGGTAGTGCAGGAGAGGTGAAAGTGGGTGATGGGAATTGAGGAGGACACTTTTGGGATGAGTTCTGGGTGTTGTATGGAAACTAATTTGACAATAAATCATATTTTTAAAAAAAGAGAAGATATTCACTCAAAAAATACCCTGTACTTGTAACAGCAAGTGCTCTAAAGCAAGGGTAAGAAAGGGAGTGAAAGAAAGAGAGAGGAAACTGAAGTCCAAACAGAATATAATATTTACAAATAAGATTATACTGGCAGTCAGGGCACCTGGACTCTAACTGCAGTTCTTATGGTAACTTGCTATGTTACTATAGGCAAGTTCTATCCCTCTCTGGGCTTTATTTCTCATTGATTATTTGAGATGGTTTTACTAAATGGTCTTCCAAGCCTTTTTATAATTTTACATTGATAATTAAAGTAATTTGGAATCATTTATTGTAAATTTGCTAAATTTTGACTAATGTTCATTTATAGCTAATAGCAACTAATAAAGCTAATTAAACTAATAAATTAATATTAATTTTAGTTAGAGATTTTTGGTACCATTCTAATAATGTTGATGCTAAATGAGGTTTATATTTGGTTTTGAAACATGCTGAGCACCAATCCTCATTGCCTATGTCTGTTGATAAAAATAGAGAAAGTCTAGGGAATTGGGTAATTTCCTAAATCCAGGAAAATGCACCCTGAAAGTGGCTGATTTGGCGAAATTGTTTACAGAAGCTTCTTTTTCTTCTATGCTCCAAACTTCTCTCCAGGCACTAAAAAAACTTTTTATTTTTATTTTTATTTTTTTTATTTATTTTTTTTATTTTATTTTATTTTATTTTTTTGCCATCTTTATTCAAATATTTCACGGCAGTTATGTTAACAATTACAGTAAAGGTTCAAAATTCCAGAATCCAAAAATGAAATAATTTACTTCAAACTAATGTAAAATTAAGTCAAATGCAAAATGTCAATTTAATACAATTCTGAATTAAACTATAAACTCAAAATAGACTGTAGTTGATGAAGTCCTTTTTTTTTTTTTGGTTTTTTTTTTTTTATTTTTTAATATATGAAATTTACTGTCAAATTGGTTTCCATACAACACCCAGTGCTCATCCCAAAAGGTTCCCTCCTCAATACCCATCACCCACCCTGCCCTCCCTCCCACCCCCCATCAACCCTCAGTTTGTTCTCAGTTTTTAACAGTCTCTTATGCTTTGGCTCTCTCCCACTCTAACCTCTTTTTTTTTTTTTTTTTCCTCCCCCCCCCCCTGGGTTTCTGTTATGTTTCTCAGGATCCACATAAGAGTGAAACCATATGGTATCTGTCTTTCTCTGTATGGCTTATTTCACTTAGCATCACACTCTCCAGTTCCATCCATGTTGCTACAAAAGGCCATATTTCATTTTTTCTCATTGCCACGTAGTATTCCATTGTGTATATAAACCACAATTTCTTTATCCATTCATCAGTTGATGGACATTTAGGCTCTTTCCATAATTTGGCTATTGTTGAGAGTGCCGCTATAAACATTGGGGTACAGGTGCCCCTATGCATCAGTACTCCTGTATCCCTTGGATAAATTCCTAGCAGTGCTATTGCTGGGTCATAGGGTAGGTCTATTTTTAATTTTCTGAGGAACCTCCACACTGCTTTCCAGAGCGGCTGCACCAATTTGCATTCCCACCAACAGTGCAAGAGGGTTCCTGTTTCTCCACATCCTCTCCAGCATCTATAGTCTCCTGATTTGTTCATTTTGGCCACTCTGACTGGCGTGAGGTGGTATCTGAGTGTGGTTTTGATTTGTATTTCCCTGATAAGGAGCGACGTTGAGCATCTTTTCATGTGCCTGTTGGCCATCCGGATGTCTTCTTTAGAGAAGTGTCTATTCATGTTTCCTGCCCATTTCTTCACTGGGTTATTTGTTTTTCAGGTGTGGAGTTTGATGAGCTCTTTATAGATTTTGGATACTAGCCCTTTGTCCGATGTGTCATTTGCAAATATCTTTTCCCATTCCGTTGGTTGCCTTTTAGTTTTGTTGGTTGTTTCCTTTGCTGTGCAGAAGCTTTTTATCTTCATAAGGTCCCAGTAATTCACTTTTGCTTTTAATTCCCTTGCCTTTGGGGATGTGCCGAGTAAGAGATTGCTACGGCTGAGGTCAGAGAGGTCTTTTCCTGCTTTCTCCTCTAAGGTTTTGATGGTTTCCTGTCTGACATTCAGGTCCTTTATCCATTTTGAGTTTATTTTTGTGAATGGTGTGAGAAAGTGGTCTAGTTTCAATCTTCTGCATGTTGCTGGCCAGTTCTCCAAGCACCATTTGTTAAAGAGACTGTCTTTTTTCCATTGGATGTTCTTTCCTGCTTTGTCAAAGATGAGTTGGCCATACGTTTGTGGGTCTAGTTCTGGGGTTTCTATTCTATTCCATTGGTCTATGTGTCTGTTTTTATGCCAATACCATGCTGTCTTGATGATGACAGCTTTGTAGTAGAGGCTAAAGTCTGGGATTGTGATGCCTCCTGCTTTGGTCTTCTTCAAAATTACTTTGGCTATTCGGGGCCTTTTGTGGTTCCATATGAATTTTAGGATTGCTTGTTCTAGTTTCGAGAAGAATGCTGGTGCAATTTTGATTGGGATTGCATTGAATGTGTAGATAGCTTTGGGTAGTATTGACATTTTGACAATATTTATTCTTCCAATCCATGAGCAGGGAATGTCTTTCCATTTCTTTATATCTTCTTCAATTACCTGCATAAGCTTTCTATAGTTTTCAGCATACAGATCTTTTACATCTTTGGTTAGATTTATTCCTAGGTATTTTATGCTTCTTGGTGCAATTGTGAATGGGATCAGTTTCTTCATTTGTCTTTCTGTTGCTTCATTGTTAGTGTATAAGAATGCAACTGATTTCTGCACATTGATTTTGTATCCTGCAACTTTGCTGAATTCATGTATCAGTTCTAGCAGACTTTTGGTGGAGTCTATCGGATTTTCCATGTATAATATCATGTCATCTGCAAAAAGCGAAAGCTTGACTTCATCTTTGCCAATTTTGATGCCTTTGATTTCCTTTTGTTGTCTGATTGCTGATGCTAGAACTTCCAGCACTATATTAAACAACAGCGGTGACAGTGGGCATCCCTGTCGTGTTCCTGATCTCAGGGAAAAAGCTCTCAGTTTTTCCCCGTTGAGGATGATGTTAGCTGTGGGCTTTTCATAAATGGCCTTTATGATCTTTAAGTATGTTCCTTCTATCCCGACTTTCTCAAGGGTTTTTATTAAGAAAGGGTGCTGGATTTTGTCAAAGGCCTTTTCTGCATCGATTGACAGGATCATATGGTTCTTCTCTTTTTTTTTGTTAATGTGATGTATCACGTTGATCGATTTGCGAATGTTGAACCAGCCCTGCATCCCAGGAATGAATCCCACTTGATCATGGTGAATAATTCTTTTTATATGCTGTTGAATTCGATTTGCTAGTATCTTATTAAGAATTTTTGCATCCATATTCATCAGGGATATTGGCCTGTAGTTCTCTTTTTTTACTGGCTCTCTGTCTGGTTTAGGAATCAAAGTAATACTGGCTTCATAGAATGAGTCTGGAAGTTTTCCTTCCCTTTCTATTTCTTGGAATAGCTTGAGAAGGATAGGGATTATCTCTGCTTTAAATGTCTGGTAGAACTCCCCTGGGAAGCCATCTGGTCCTGGACTCTTATTTGTTGGGAGATTTTTGATAACCGATTCAATTTCTTCGCTGGTTATGGGTCTGTTCAAGCTTTCTATTTCCTCCTGATTGAGTTTTGGAAGAGTGTGGGTGTTTAGAAATTTGTCCATTTCTTCCAGGTTGTCCAATTTGCTGGCATATAATTTTTCATAGTATTCCCTGATAATTGTTTGTATCTCTGAGGGATTGGTTGTAATAATTCCATTTTCATTCATGATTTTATCTATTTGGGTCATCTCCCTTTTCTTTTTGAGAAGCCTGGCTAGAGGTTTGTCAATTTTGTTTATTTTTTCAAAAAACCAACTCTTGGTTTCGTTGATCTGCTCTACAGTTTTTTTAGATTCTATATTGTTTATTTCTGCTCTGATCTTTATTATTTCTCTTCTTCTGCTGGGTTTAGGCTGCCTTTGCTGTTCTGCTTCTATTTCCTTTAGGTGTGCTGTTAGATTTTGTATTTGGGATTTTTCTTGTTTCTTGAGATAGGCCTGGATTGCAATGTATTTTCCTCTCAGGACTGCCTTCGCTGCGTCCCAAAGCGTTTGGATTGTTGTATTTTCATTTTCGTTTGTTTCCATATATTTTTTAATTTCTTCTCTAATTGCCTGGTTGACCCACTCATTCGTTAGTAGGGTGTTCTTTAACCTCCATGCTTTTGGAGGTTTTCCAGACTTTTTCCTGTGGTTGATTTCAAGCTTCATAGCATTGTGGTCTGAAAGTATGCATGGTATGATTTCAATTCTTGTATACTTATGAAGGGCTGTTTTGTGACTCAGTATGTGATCTATCTTGGAGAATGTTCCATGTGCACTCGAGAAGA
>NC_064817.1:61477187-61536411 GCF_023721935.1 Panthera uncia | reverse complement strand
TATTTGGGATTTTTCTTGTTTCTTGAGATAGGCCTGGATTGCAATGTTTTTTCCTCTCAGGACTGCCTTTGCTGCATCCCAAAGTGTTTGGATTGTTGTCTTTTCATTTTCATTTGTTTCCATGAATTGTTTTTTAATTTCTTCTCTAATTGCCTGGTTGACCCATTCACTCTTTGGTAGGGTGTTCTTTAACCTCCATGCTTTTGGAGGTTTTCCAGACTTTTTCCTGTGGTTGATTTCAAGCTTCATAGCATTGTGGTCTGAAAGTATGCATGGTATGATCTCAATTCTTTATACTTATGAAGGGCTGTTTTGTGACCCAGTATGTGATCTATCTTGGAGAATGTTCCATGTGCACTCGAGAAGAAAGTATATTCTGTTGCTTTGGGATGCAGAGTTCTAAATATATCTGTCAAGTCCATCTGATTCAATGTATCATTCAGAGCCCCTGTTTCCTTATTGATCCTGTGTCTAAATGATCTATCCATTGGTATTAGTGGAGTATTAAATTTTCCTGGAATTACCACATTCTTATCAATAAAGTTGCTTATGTTTGTGATTGTTTTATATATTTGGGGGCTCCGGTATTTGGCGCATAGACATTTATAATTGTTAGCTCTTCCTGATGGATAGACCCTGTAATTATCATATAATGCCCTTCTTCATCTCTTGTCACAGCCTTTAATTTAATGTTTAGTTTGTCTGATATAAGTATGCCTACTCCAGGTTTCTTTTGTCTTCCAGTAGCATGATAGATAGTTCTCCATCCCCTCACTTTCAATCTGAAGGTGACCTCAGGTCTAAAATGAGCCTCTTATAGACAGCAAATAGATGGGTCTTGTTTTGTTTTTATCCATTCTGATACTCTATGTGTTTTGGTTGGAGCATTTAGTCCATTTACCTTCAGTGTTATTATAGAAAGATACGGGTTTAGAGTCATTGTGATGTCTGTAGGTTTCATGCTTGTAGTGATGTCTCTGGTACTTTGTGGTCCTTGCAACATTTCACTCACAGAGTCCTCCCTAGGATCTCTTGTAGGGATGGTTTAGTGAGATGAATTCCTTCAGTTTTTGTTTGTTTGGGAAGACCTTTATCTCTCCTTCTATTCTGAATGACAGACTTGCTCGATAAAGGATTCTCGGCTGCAAAGCTTTTCTGCTCATCACATTGAAGATTTCCTGCCATTTCTTTCTGTCCTGCCAAATTTCAGTAGATAGGTCTGCCACTAGTCGTATGGGTCTCCCTTTATAAGTTATAGCCTGTTTATCCCTAGTTGCCTTCAGAATTTTCTCTTTATCCTTGTATTTTGCCAGTTTCACTATGGTACGTCATATGGAAGATGGATTCACGTTACTTCTGAAGGGAGTTCTCTGTGCCTCTTGGATTTGCATGCCTTTTTCCTTCCCCAGATCAGGGAAGTTCTCAGCTATGATTTGTTCAAGTACACCTTCAGACCCTTTCTCTCTCTCTTCCTCTTTTGGAATTCCTATAATATGGATATTGTTTCATTTGATTGCATCACTTAGTTTTCTAATTCTCCCCTCATTCTCTTGGATTTGTTTATCTCTCTTTTTCTGAGATTCCTCTTTTTCCATAATTTTATCTTCTAATTCACCTATTCTTTCCTCTGCCTCTTCAATCCGTGCTATGGCCACCTCCATTTTATTTTGCACCTCATTTATAGCATTTTTTAGTTCCTTATGACTATTTCTTAGTTCCTGATCTCTGTAGCAAGAGATTCTCTGCTGTCCTCTATGCTTTTCTCAAGCTCAGGGATTAATTTTATGACTATTATTCTAAATTCTTGTTCCATATATTGTTTATATCGTTTTTGATCAATTCGTTAGCCGTAACTACTTCCTGGAGTTTCTTTTGAGGAGAGTTCTTCCCTTTCGTCATTTTCGGTAGTCCCTGGGATGGCGTGGAACTGCAGGGCCCTTCCCCTGTGGTGTCTGGAGTAACTTTTGTTGGTGGGCAGGGATGCAGTCAGCCCTGATGTCTGTCCCCAGCCCACCACTGGGGCCACAGTCAGACTGGTGTGTACCTTATCTTCCCCTCTCCCAGGGGCAAGACTTATGGTGGAATGGTGTGGCCCCTGTCTGGGCTACTTGCACACTGTCAGGCTTGTGGTGCTGCTTTGATGGTATCTGACATATTAGCTGGGGTGGATCTGCAAGGTGCACAGGGGCGGTAGGGACAGGCTCAGCTCACTTTGCCTTTGGCGGTTCCCTGGGGGAGGGTCCCTGCAGCACTGGGAGGGAGGCAGGTCTCTCTGAGTGCTGGATCCACAGACACACAGTGTTGGATGTTTGTGCGGTACAAGCAATTTCAGTGATGGGAACTGGCTCCCTTTGGGATATCAGCTGGGGGATGGGAGAGGGAGATTTTGCTTGCCAGTGCCTTTGTTCCCTGTCAAGCTGAGCTCTATCTTCCAGGGCTCAACACCTCTCCTTCCCGTTGTCCTCTCACCCTCCCACTCTCCCAGCAGAGCTGTTGACTTATAACATTCCAGATGCTAAGACCCACTGGCTGTCAGAACTCACGGAGTCTGGCCCCTCCACTTTCGCAAGCCAGACTTCAGGGGCTCTGCTTTGCAGGACTGGCTGCCCCTCCACCGCTCCAGCTCCTTCCTGCCCATCCATGTAGCACGCACTGCCTCTCTGCCCTTCCTACCCTCTTCCGTTGGCCTGTTGTCTATGCTTGGCTCTGGAGATTCTATTCTGCTTGTCTTGTGGTGGTTTTCTTGGTTATTTAGGCAGATGTGGGTGGAATCTAAGTGAGCAGGAGGACGAGGTGAGCCCAGTGTCCTCCTATGTTGTCATTGTCCCTAAAAGTCTTTAAATTTCTTTATAAGTCAATGGATTTGAATGTCTACACATATACAGTATATGTACTTTATTTTTTTTACAGTATTTTTATACAAGCTTTTCTTTTCAGTGCTCAATAGCAGAGATCTCAAAGTAGCAACCTGTTCATATGAAGACCAGAGAAAGTCTGACTAATACTATTGGCAAGGTCTAAAGTTCTCCTCCAATCTCATACCTTCCCCCTTTCTCCTCTTTGTATTTCCTTGACTTCTTTTTTAGGCTTAATCCCCAAGTTGAATTATAGTCTTTCAATCTCTGCCAGTTTCCATTCTTTTCCTAAGTATGACTGAAATATAAATACATGGAATCTTCCAAACTGTGGTGAAGACCCTACATGGCCTGAGAAGTTGATCAGGTTATATTTCATCATCAGCAGTGAGTAGTGTCTCAGAATATAAGGGATACATAAAGACACTAATTTCACTTAGCTTGAGTTTTATAAGTAGAGCCTTATACATTAGTCAGAAAAGTATATTCAGGGTGCCTGGGTGGCTCAGTTGCTTGAGTAACTGACTCTTGATTTTGGCCTAGGTCATGATCCCAGCATTGTGGGATCTGGCCCTGTGTAGGGCTCCATGCTGAGCATGGAGCTTGCTTAACATTCTCTCCTCTCTCTCTCTCTCTCTCTCTCCTCTCCTGTTCTTATGCTCTTTCTCTCTAAAATAAAAAAATATTAAAATAGTTAAAAAGTATATTCATTTCACATCACTAGTAGTCCTCAAATGCAATTTAATTTTTTTTTTAATTTTTATTTATTTTTGAGAGAAAGAGAAACAGAGCATGAGCAGGGGCATGAGAGAGGCAGAGACAGAGGGGGGCACAGAATCTGAAGCAGGCTCCAGGTTCTGAGCTGTCAACACAGAGCTTGATGTGGGGCTGGAACCCATGGTGTATGAGATCATGACCTGAGCTGAAGTCAGATGCTTAACCAACTGAGCCACCCAGGGCCCGCCTCAAACGCAATTTATTGGCACATGTTAGTTGAAACTTATTTCCAATTCAATATCTCAGTAATTTCACTTAATTTCCAAAGTTCCAACCATCTATAAGCCACTGGTTTTGAATTTTAATATTTGTGAAAATTCTTTCTCATATCTGGATAGTTGGTGATATGTTTTAAATGGTGATATTAGACTTAAAATAACTTTCACATGGTTGCTTAGATAGCCCCAACCTTAATACATTACCATTTAAGGCTCTCCTGTGGTCATTATGTTTTGCAGGAAATATTCTAACCATTTTATCTGGGAAGTTTAAATTGATCAGTTAAGTGCTCATGTATCCATGTTCATATACTATTTATCCTGAGGGCAAATTTCCTTGTTACCTGTCAGGCTCTTTATATCTGCTTATTTAGGTTCATAGCTCACCTACTAGTGCTCAGCGCTTATAATCAAGCCCAAGACTGCACCCAGAAAAAAATGATGTAAGGAATTTCCCTTAGTGCCACAGATGTTTCTTTGCCCCCTTTACTTAAGTCATGGCTCAATTCTACTGACTTGGATAGCTTACTATTGAGCTTTTATGTTTAACTGTTATATGATACTACCTTTAAAATTCTTCTTTCTTCCTCCTCTTTTATGCCCCAATTTAAATCCCATGAATACATTAAAAAAAAAGAAAAATGCCTCAATAGTTTCTCAGTCATCTATACTTCTTGAAATAAAATAAAACAATATAAATAAGAATTAAGAATTAGATATAATAATAATAATAAAATAATAATAATATTAATAAATAATAACTTGGCCCTTAGACAAGGCCAACTTATTCTAACTACTTCATGCATAGCATCAGAATGGCCTATCTTTAGAGTTGCAGTTTCTTTGTCTAATACATGATTCTACCATGTTTGTGTAGGTGGGTATCCAAAGGAAAATATTGGTAGGTTTAGTTCACACATTTCCAATGGCCCAGAGTCTGCTCACTGAGGTTAAATCTATCTGGAAAAGGAGTATCAAGAAAGGTAACAAACTTTTGCTTGTCAAAAGTCTTGCTAGTTGAAACTATATTCATTTGTAGAGATTCAACTAGCTGTGAAAAGCTTCCTTGATTACAGAAGAATATGAAACACACTGGCTACATAAAGAGTGGCTTAATCTGTCCACATAAAATGGTAATACACCAACTAACTCACCCACAGATATAAATATTGCAGTAAAAACTCAGTTCCAACCAACTCAATAGCAGCTACTGTGTGACCATGTTCTCTTTATGAACCAGAAAATAATAGGAGAAAAAAATTAGAAGTTTTGTTTGGAATATTTTTGTCCAAAAATCATCCTGAACATGTATTTTCTCTTAGTGAGGAAATTCAATCTGTGGAAAAATTGAAATAATGCATTGTTTTAACA
Source organism: Panthera uncia (assembly GCF_023721935.1). Taxonomy (NCBI): domain Eukaryota; kingdom Metazoa; phylum Chordata; class Mammalia; order Carnivora; family Felidae; genus Panthera; species Panthera uncia. Next base: position 61,531,190 of record NC_064817.1, on the reverse strand, counting down.
GTAACAGGTTAAGGGAGAGGAAGAGACTCTGCTGAGTTCATTGCAAAGAATTCATTTTCTCATCAAATGGTAATTACTTCTCAAACCACACATCCTTTGCCACCAAAAATATCTCTACCACTTAAATTCCCACCCACCTACCCACTGACAAAGAACAGAAACTCACAAAAAGATCTAGATGCTTTGAAGAGAAAACAGTGAGGGTGGATCAGCACCCACTTTTTCCATCTGGGCTTAGAGCACTTCTTTCCATATGCTAACTACATGGTACCAACTTTGAGCAAAGACTTTAGTACCAAACTGCCTAAGGTCAAATCTTGGCTTGACCTCTTATTAGCAATGTGATTTTGGCAAGTCATTTAATACTTATGTCCTCAGTTTCTTCATCTGTATAATGTAATAACAGAATCTATATCATAGAGTAGTTGTGATGATTATATGAGTTTAAATAGTATTTGTTACCACTGTTTTAGGACATAGAACTTCTTACCATGCCCACTTTGTTACCAAGTTTCATCTAAGTTCAGAATATTTGTTTAATTGGTTGCAGTGAATTTCACAGCACTCCTTGATGTGAAGCATGTTTGTATATATGTTGTGTTCAAGTGGGATGTGCATAAACCAGCAAGCTTTGTGCACTGGATGTTCCTAGACCAGTTGACAACTTTACTCTTTATCTTTTGTGCAACAAAAAATTTTAAGATGATTCTTATCCTTTTTTCTCTCTATGGAAGCTTCTACTACAATGTTCTTTTCCAGATTCTCAGCAGGCAAGTGCTTTTAAATGCAATTTCTTTCTCTGGTAGTTAGTACCAGTTCAAATTTAAACACAGCCTAGTGGTCTGTGAATGTTATTAGCTTATTTTTTTAGGTTTCCTTAAGTGCCCACACAGACTTGCACATTCCACTACCCTTCTCTACAGGTCCCTAGGGACCCACAGCTCAGTTTCAGAGAGAGAGGAAAGACATGTGCTTTCATTTTGCACTTGTGAAACAGACTAGCAGTGGACGCTATAGCTGCACCCTGCCCCCAAAGGCCAAAGGCAAATAAATAAATAATAAAACAACAAAAATAACTTGCCTCTCCTTTCTTTTCTGATTTTGCTTTATTGCATGTATATCAAATATGTTTCTTTAGCTTTGAAACTACTAAAGGTCTTTCAGGTAATGCTTTATTGCTGTTTTTGAACTCCCTTGTTCTGTTGCACACATAGAGGAAAGTAGATAAGCCATGCCTGTTAGACACATGGTAAAACAGTTCACAGCTGCTGCAACCAAGGCCTATATTTTTGTTTTAATGTGGTTAAGCTGGGAAACTGAAGAGTGGGTGTGTACGGAAACAGCCACTCAAGTGATTAATGAGATGATACATAGAGAAACCCAACTTGTAAAAGGAGTATGCTAATTCCAGCCTCCTCCACAAGTAGCAAACTCTTTGGATTTGTCAAATTGTAATTGGGGCCAAGAAGGCCACATTAAAATTTCCCTTCAAACAGACTCAGGAACTGGGTTGCAAACTTTCCCTTGGCTTAAATGGGTGGGTCTGAGTACTCAGCGCTATAACCAAATTTTGCTATCTTAAGGCTCCAGCTACCTATCTATTTCCACAAAGACACAATCCCTTTCCCCATCATCTTTTGTAAGTGTGGCTGCCCAATTTCTTTGATTGTGCATGGAGCCTTCTGTAGTGGGGCATAAGAAAGAATGAAAAGAACATTAACATTGCAGTTAGGAACTGGTTGTCAAGTCTTGGTTCACCCAGTTATTAGCAGCAAGTAATGAGGCTTTACAGCTTGTGAGAGTCAAACTGCCTGGGGTCTTAATTCCAATTCTGCAATTTAGTAGTTGTGTAACCTGGGGAAAACTACTTAATATTTTTAACTTCAGTCTATTTTCTTATCTATTAAATAGTTATAGTAATACGTCCTTTATATCATAGGGTCACATGAGAATTTAATGAAATAATACATAAAACTGGTCTAAGGAAAGATAATACAATTTTAACAAATGTTATATACCACCGCCATAACCACCATTATCATCAAGTCTATATTACTCTCCAGGGGAAATGAAATAAATTTCATTCTCACTTGTAGACTTTTCTATAAAATGACCATCATGACTTAAGAATATTGAGAAAAATCCCAAAATTTACTAATTCTAACCAAATATGATAGTCATATAATTTGAAGGGTAATAATAAATACAGAAGATAGCAAGTGACTAAATGTCCCATTTGAGGCCCCTTTTCTATGTTGAAATTAATTCTAAAAGTGAGAAGACAAGTATTTACTTTCTAGCTACTCCTGAGTAAACTAATCCTAGTTCTCCCTTTCACTGGCATTTCTTCAACGATTTACGCATTGTTACTCACTAGATGTGTTCAGAGTATCAACCTTGTTGTCCTAGAGCATACACAACTTGGATAACACGTGTGTGTGTGTGTGTGTGTGTGTTTCTTTTTCTTTTTTTTTTTGGCATGATATACTATCAGAGAGAGATATGGGATGGATTGTTGTTCATGTAGTTTGATTAGCTATGCCCTATATTTTCTGTGGGATCTCAAAGGAAATTGAAAATCTGGGGTGTTATTCTTGGTTGCATTTTTAACACAATTTTAGCTTTTCTCTGTAGCCTGTTTCCACAAGCATGGTTAGGTGACAGTTTCAAAGGCCTTGGAATTAAACTCTAATATTATAGTTTTCTATAGTCTGTGGGATGAGGTTTGAAGACTATCCACCTTTTATTTTTCCTTGTGTGTTTCTAATATACTTTTTCTAAACCATAATTAGCTAAATGTGTGTGGAGTTATGTTTCAATGTTTAAGTTAAATGAAACTTTAGTCACTTAAAGCTCCTGAAAAATGTCACCTATCATCCTATGATTACTCACAGAACCAACACTGTAGAGCAAGGCATCACTTGCCACTGTTTTTTTAGTCAAACCTTTGCACCTCTCCAGCAGAGTTGGTGGGGGAGCAGTAACTGTATTCTATGGTTCTTCAGAAAGCCCAGGGACCATGATGGTTTTTTGTTTGTTTTTTGACAAATCTGCCATTGTGGAGTGCTTCACAGAGATCATTGCAATTACTTCCATTTAAAAAAGTTACCTGACAGGAAACCTATCCACATGTTCCTGAATAGCTACAAAGACATGTTAGCAATGTTTTGGAGGAAGGAATTGTTTTCCCATCCCCAACATATTTCATCTGCTTCTGGAGAATATTTCTGGCTCCAAGGAAAATAAAATGCATTTAATTACCTATGAAGACATCTTCTGGAATGTTAGGAATAAAAAATGACTGAGTTAAGTCCACTGTCTCACTCCTGTTACACACATATACAACCCATTGGGAGAACTTCCTATGGTAACAATTTGTTAAACTGCCAAAATTTTATTCATGTCTGAGAGAGTAAACTAATAATGCCTACCTTTGGATGATAATTTTTATGTCTTTCTTGCACACATAGATTTGTATGCATACACACACATACTGTTTCAACAAAAAGGAGGGCAAGTATTATTTCAATTATTTTACACAGAAGGGAACTAAAATCAAAACAAATTTGGAAAATTGCCTAAGATCTTACAGTTAATAGAGAAATAGAATTAGACCAATTAGGGTGGGAAAAATCTTATGTCAAGTCTCATTGTCTTCTTTATCCCTGAAGATAACAAGTGAAAACTTAGTGACTTAAAGCATAGACTAAGGGTGAGGGGAACAAGTAAATAAGAATAGGAAAAAACACAGAAAGAAAGAGGCGTATGCATTGAGGGTTAAAAGGTCAATTACCATGGCCTCAGAGCTGTCTCTCTCTGGCATTTAGATGCATATTTCAGCTATGTCAAAGGCTAACCTATTAAGGAAGAATCTTCACAAACCTAACATTCCTTAGATGTAATTTTTTTAATAGCAAAAAAATTTCTTCAGCATATTTTCTAATTCATAAAGTAAATAAAATTATATTTCATTTCAATCCCCTTCAATTTTGGGGAAACTTCTACTTAATATGCAGGTTGCCCCATTATTAAAGAACTACTTGTAATTTCTATATTTTAAACAGATATCCATCTGTACCTAATTTCCACTTATTTGTCTTATTTCTCCTTTTTCTTACATTAAAGAATTAGTTTCTTTCATTCTTACACATGACAGCCATTTTTCTTTCTGAAGACAGCCAGCATGTTTTTCCCTCCCCTTCTCCAGGGTTGTTTTTCACTTTCCTAGGATATTCATCCCTAGTTTCATCGCATATTCTTCATTAGTCATGCTTTTCAGCCTCTAGCTGCATTTGTCGTCTTCCTCTGGGTACTTCAATTTATTTAAGTCTGTTCTAAAAATGTGATTTCGAAAACTCATCTAATCAATGTGTATTAGAACAAAAACGACACCTTCCTAATTCTGGAAAATTTATATTTCTTAATGTATTAAAGAGTTCTGCTACCTTATGGATAACCATACTAAACTGTGGAGTTAATGTAGTTAATGTAGTTAGGCTTCTGTGTCTTAAACACAGCCTTCTGTGTTTAAGGCTAGAAGACACTAGCCTTCTGTGTCTTAAACATGAATTTTCATGATGTCAGGTCTCTTTATATCTGACTTGCATAATTATCTTTTTGAACTTAAATGCAAATTTATAATATTTTTTTGTTTTACCAAGTGTTTCACAATATTTAAATGAATTCTAAATCATTTGGATCCTATTTTACAAATAGTTCTAATGAGCATTGTTATTACAGAATATTAGAAACATTGTATTAGAATAGGGAAAGGAGAGTAAATACTAGCATAGGATAAATAAATTACAGCTGACCAAAACAACAATCTAAAAAATGAAAACAAGAATGAAAAAAAGGAATGTTAGTCCAGAAGCACTCACTATAAGGGCAAACAGACCTACACACCTCATGAGAATTTTACTATATCTACTAGACTACACAGTAAAAGACCCGAGCTATTAGAACACTCTTCTCTCACGTTAACTATCCTTTACTTAATAAGACAGGCACATAACGATTTTTAGAAACAGCTCTATTAAAATATCTTTTGATATTTGTGGTGGGTTGAATGATGCTTCCCACCAAAAGATATGCCCATGCTGTAATTCTTAGAAACTGTGAATGCTACCTTATTTGGAAAACAAGTCATTGCACATGTGATTAAGAATGTTGAGATGAAGACAATATCCTGAATTATCTGGATGGGCCCTAAATCCAATGACAAGTATCCTTACAAGATAAAAGAGGGAAAGATATAAACACACAGAGAAGACATTATGAAGATGGATGCAGATATATGAGTAGCAATGGAAGAAGGCAAAGAATGCCAATAATTGCCAGCAGCCACCAGAAACTAGGAGAGAAGAATGGAATGGATTCTCCTCCAGAGCCTTGGGAAAAAGCACAGCGGCCTTGCCAACACCAATTTTGGGCTTGTGAGCTCTAGAACTAATGAGAGAATAAATTTCTATTGTTTTAAGCTACACAGGTTATGGTAGTTTGTTACTCCAAGCATAGAAAATTTATACAGGGTTTAAAGTGCCAAGTATCATAACCTGGCAAGTTTATCTGCATGGAAATTATTAAAAACTGGAAAAATGATGTATTGTGAGTAAAATTCAAATCAAATAAAATAACATGCATTATAAAACCTGAACAACATTGTATCATTAATAATGTTTTCGACATTAAATTGAATTTACTCAACATGTATTGAAAAAATATTTATTCATCCATCCAGTTATCTACCCATCCTTCCATCCATCCATCAAACAATCATCCATCCATCCATACATCCATACATACATACATTTAGCCTACCAGCCAGCCAACATTTATCTAACAATTACTGAGTTCAACCTTAAATTAACATCACGGTATGAGTTCCTTCATCAATGCTGTTAAACACAGGCACATTTTATTATGATAATTTTAATCACCCAGATATTTGCAGTCATCCAGATATCGAGGATCATGAAGTAAAGTAATCTGAATGATAAACTAAAGTTTTTTTTCATTTCTTACGTATGTGTTGATATATTATAAATGCAGCCAAAATCTAAAACAGCCCAAAATGCAGTTGAGAGTGAAGCAGAAGTAATCATGTTTTAAATATAACATACAAGATAAACATGTGTCTTGGACTTTCTCAATTATTGTGAATCCTCCAGGGAGTGGGAGGAAGTGTATATTATGCCTCATCTTGCAGCAATTTCTTTTTTTAGTTATTTGGTTTGTTTTGAATATTAAGTTTGCTTCACTTACAATATGCTTTTTACTTAAAAATAAGAGTGATCATTTTTGGCCAATTTATAGTGCATGAATTGCAAAAGATGTAAACATTATTGCTACCCGAGTTCAGGATGACACTGGTAATAAATAAGCTTTATTCATCTTTTTATTTTTCTACGGATGAAATACATGGCAAGTCTTCTTCAAACATGAAGCTAGCTGTCTCTGAGTAGTTGGCCAGCGACTGCCCATGAAAAAGTTTTATCAATCCAAAACAAAATGAGAAAACCAGGACAATGTGACAAGTGGTTTATAAGGTTGAAAGAATTTAACTTAAAGACATTTCTCATATTCTCTATCTTCCTAGTTGTTGGTGTTAGTTGATAATAATTTATTGTTTTTATTTTTTTAAACATTTATTTACTTTTGAGAGACAAAGATAAACAAAGCATGAGCAGGGGAGGGGGAGTGAGGGAAGGAGACACAGAGTCCGAAGCAGGCTCCAGACTCTGAGCTGTCAGCACAGAACCGGACCTGGAGCTGGAACCCGCGAACCTTGAGATCACGATCTGAGCCAAAGTTGACTGAACCACCCAGGCGCCCCATAATTTATTGTTTTTAACCTCTTAACTTGACAAAATATGGGCAAAACTATAAAAATACCCACTTTTTATATGTACAAGTTTATGAAATAAAAAAGGGAGTTGCTGGTATAAAGAAAGAATGATGATTTCAGAATCAAAAAACCTAGTTTTAATGCCAGTTCTATTACTTGCTATTCAAGTGACAACTTTAGGTGAGTTCTTTACTTTCCTAGAGCCTTAGTTTCATCATATGTGTATGGGATAATCACCAGTATACTATCTACATAGTTTTTTTTTTTCTTTTTTGAGGCTAATATGACAGAACCTCTGAGAAAGCATTTCATGGATCATAAAGTGCTAAGAACAAGGGGATTTATTTTATATAACATTTTATATAACATTTTATATAACAAAATTAATGAAGGAAACTCTGCGATGTAGTCAAGTGATTTTATAGTTACAAGAAGATGTTTCTGTTTTCTAAATGCTCAATGAGCCTATATTCTGAAAAGACCACCAAAATATTAGTTCTTGTAAGTGTCTTAGGAATCTGTTGCTCATTATATCAACCAAAAATCAGCCTACCAGATAAAGCCATGTGTCAATAAGTAGTATCCACCGCAGAGAGTTATAAGGATTTATGTAGATGCTAAAATCCAGCTAAAGTCGGTGTTCCCACGTCTAGCACATTTTCAGACATTTAGAAGAGGCTCAAAAAATAGTTATGCAAGGAATAAATGGGGGAGACAAACAGATCATTAATTCTGATAAGAAATCAATAACTTTATAAGTAATACTACAGTTGACTTTTTAGTTGTTTTTAGTGTATTGCCAAAATTGTGCAACAATAACTGCTAACTCCAGAAATTTTTCATCACCCAAAAAAGAAAATTCATACCCATTAATAGTCATTCCCCATTCCCTCACACACTTCTGAAACCACTAATCTACTTTTTGCTTTATCATACTTGCCTATTCTGGATATTTTGTATAACTGGACTCCTATTTTCAGACTGGTTTATCTCACTAGGCATTTTGTTTTCAAAATTCACCCATATTTCAGTATGTAGCAAGTATGTAGCAGTATGTCATTCCTTTTCATTGTCAAATAACATTATATTGTATGGATATACTACATTTTGTTTATCCATTCATCAGTTAATGGGCATTTGGGTTATCTCTGCTTTTTGACTCATGAATAATATTGATTTAAATTCATGTATAAATTTTTGTGTGAATATGTTTTCAGTTGTCTTTTGTACATAATCTAGGTGTGAAATTCCTTGGTTGTATAGTAATTTGATGTGTAACTTTTTGAGGAACTCAAGAGATGTTTTCCAAAGTATTTGCATCATTTTACATTCCCACTGGTAATGTATGAGGGTTCTGATATCTTCACATCCTTGAAAACACTTGCTATTCTCATTTTTTATTATAACCATCTGGGGGTATTATGTCGTATCTTGAGATTTCAGTTTATCTTTCCAAATGACTAACAATATTGAACACTGCTTCCATATGCTTTTTGGTCATTTGCATATCTTTATTGGAGAAATGTTTATTCATATAATTGGCCCATTTTATTTATTTATTATTTATTTATTTATTCATCTCAAGTTAGTTAATATACAGTGTAGTCTTGGTTTTAGGAGTAGAATCCAGTGATTCATCACTTACATATAACGCTCAGGGCTCATCCCAACAAGTGCTCTTCTTAAGGCCCATCACCCATTTCCCCACTCCCTCACCCTGCCAACCCTCAGTCTTTTCTCTGTATTTGAGTATCTTATGGTTTGCCTCCTTATCTGTTTTTATCTTATTTTTCCTTCCCTTCCCCTATGATCATATGTTAACTTTCTCAAATTCCACATGAGTGAAATAATGTGATATGTTTTTTTCAAATGACTTATTTTGCTTAACATAATACCCTCCAGCTCCATCCGTGTTGCTGCAAACTGCCAGTTTTCATTATTTTTTCATCACTTAGTAGTATTCCACTGTGTGTGTGTGTGTGTGTGTGTGTGACATCTTCTTAATCCATTCATCAGTTAATGGATGTTTCGGTTCTTTCCATAATTTGGCTATTGTTGATAGCACTGCTATAAACATTGGAGTGCAAGTGCCCCTTCCAATCAGCATTTTTGTATCATTTGGATAAATTCCTAGTCGTGCAATTCGTTTGTTGTAGGGTAGTTCTATTTTTAGTTTTTTGAGGAACCCCCACACTTTTTTCCGGAGTGGCTGCACCACTTTACATTCCCAACAGTGCAAGAGGGCTCCCATTTCTCCACATCCTTGTCTTCATCTGTTGTCTCCTAAGCGGTAATTTTAATGTTTATTAACTTTTGAGAGAGAGGCAGACAGACAGAGACAGAGAGTGAGCAGGGGAGAAGCAGAAAGAGAGGGAGACCCAGAATCCAAAGCAGGTTCCAGGCTCTGAGCTGTCAGCACAGAGTCTGATGTGAGGCTTGAACCCACCAGCTGCAAGATCATGACCTGAGCCAAAATCTAATGCTTAACCAACTGAGCCACCGGACTGCCCCCTGATTTTTAATTTTAGCCATTCTGACCAGTGCAAGGTGATAGCTCATCATGATTTTTATTTGTATTTCCTTGATGATGAGTGATGTTGAGCATCTTTTCATGTGTCTGTTGGCCATCTGGATGTCTTCCTTGGAAAAGTGTCTATTCATGTCTTCTGCCCATTTATTCACTGTATTATTTGTTTTTTTGGTGTTGAATTTGAAAAGTTCTTTATAGATTTTTGATACTGACCCTTTATCTGATTGTCATTTGCAAATATTTTCTCCCATTCCATTGGTTCCTTTGGTTTGTTGCTTGTTTTCTTTTCTGTGCAAAAGCTTTTTATCTTGATGAGGGCCCAATAGTTCACTTTTGCTTTTATTTCCCTTGCCTTCTGAGACATGTCAAGTAAGAAGTTGCTGCGAACAAAGTCAAAGAGGTTTCTGCCTGTTTTCTCCTGCCATACTTTTGATGGTTTCATTTCTCACAATTAGGTATTTCATCCATATTTTTACACCATAAACAGAAATAATTCAAAATGGATGAAAGACCTAACTGGCACATTTTAAATGGGCTACTATATGTTTTGTTATTGAGATATAAAGATATTTAAATATTTGGGAACTAATCATTTCTTAGATATATGATTTGTCAGTATTATCTTCCACTGTTTGGATTGCCTTTTCACTTTCCTGATACTTTCCTTCAAGGTACAAATGTTTGAATTTTGATGAAATATAATCTATATATTTTTTTCTTGTTTATTTGATGTCATATTGAAGAAACTATTGTCTATACTACATCAAAAGCATTCACTCCCATGCTTTTTTTCTACTAGTTTTACGATTGTAGATCATACATTTAAATGTTCCAGGAGAAGATGGCAGTGTAGGAGGATGCTGGGCTCACCACGTCCTACTGGTCACTTAGATTCCACCTACACCTGCCTAAATAACCCAGAAAACTGCCAGAAGACTAGCAGAACGGAGTCTCTGGAGCCAAGCACAGACGAGAGGCCCACGGAAGAGGGTAGGAAGGGTGGAAAGGCAGTGCGTGCTACACGGACTGGCGGGAGGGAGCCAGGGTAGAAGGGCAGCCCACCGGCCAAGCAGAGCCCCCGAGTCTGGCTGGCAAAAGTGGAGGGGCCAGATAGAGTGTGTTCTGACAGCAAGTGGGACTTGACATCTGGAAGGTTATAAGCTAACAGCTCTGCTCAGAGAATGGGAGGGCTGGAGGACAATGGGAGGGAGAGCTGTTGAGCCCTGGATGACAGAGCTCAGCTTGGCGGGGAACAAAGGCACTTGCCAGTGCCATCTCCCTCGCCCATTCCCCAGCCAAAATCTCAAAGGGAACCAGTTCCTGCCAGGGAACTTGATTGCACCGCACAAACACCCAACACTGCTTCTGCGGATCCATCCCTCCAGCGGCGGGTCTGACTCCCTCCCTGTGCCACAGGGCCCCTCCCAAAGCAGATCTGAAGGAGAAGTGAGCTAAGCCTGCCCCTCCTGGCCCCATGCACTTTGCCTATCCACCCCAGCTAATACGCCATATCCCAGCACCACAAGCCTGACAGTGTGCAAGTAGTCCAGATGGGCCACGCCACCCCACAGTGAATCCTGCCCCTAGGAGAGGGGAAGAGAAGGTACACACCACTCTGACGGTGACCCCAGCAGTGGGTTGGGGGAAAACATCAGGTCTGACTGCGGCCTTGTCTGCCAACTCCAGTTATTCAAGACACCACAGGGGAAGTGCCCTGCAGGTCCACACCACTCCAGGGACTATCCAAAATGACCAAACAGAAGAATTCCCCTCAAAAGAATCTTCAGGAAATAACAACAGCTAATGAACTGATCAAAAAGAAATTAAACAATATAACAGAAAGTGAATTTAGAATAATAGTCATAAAATTAATCGCTAGGCTTGAAAAGAGTATAGAGGACAGCATAGAATCTATTGCTACAGATATCAAGGGACTAAGGAATAGTCAGGAGGAGCTAAAAAATTCTATAAACGAGCTGCAAATTAAATGGAAATGATCACGGCTCGGATTGAAGAGGCAGAGGAGAGAATAGGTGAACTAGAAGATAAAATTATGGAAAAAGAGGAAGCTGAGAAAAAGAGAGATAAAAAAATCCAGGAGTATGAGGGGAAAATTAGAGAACTAAATGATGCACTAAAAAGAAATAATCTACGCATAATTGGTATTCCAGAGGAGGAAGAGAGAGGGAAAGAGGCTGAAGGTGTACTTGAAGAAATAATAGCTAAGAACTTCCCTGAACTGGGGAAGGAAAAAAGGCATTGAAATCCAAGAGGCACAGAGAACTCCCTTCAGACGGAACTTGAATCGATCTTCTGCATGACATATCATAGTGAAACTAGCAAGGATAAAGAGAAAATTCTGAAAGCAGCGAGGGATAAACATGCCATGACATATAAAGGGAGACCTATAAGACTCGTGACTGATCTCTCTTCTGAAACTTGGCAGGCCAGAAAGGAATGGCAGGAGATCTTCAATGTGATGAACAGAAAAAAATATGCAGCCGAGAATCCTTTATCCAGCAAGTCTGTCATTTAGAATAGAAGGAGAGATAAAGGTCTTCCCAAACAAACAAAAACTGAAGGAATTCGTCACCACCAAACCAGCCCTACAAGAGATCCTAAGGGGGATCCTGTGAGACAAAGTACCAGAGACATCACTACAAGCATAAAACATACAGATATCACAATGACGCTAAACCCATATCATTCTATAATAACACTGAATGTAAATGGACTAAATGCGACAACCAAAAGACATAGGGTGTCAGAATGGATAAAAAAAACAAGACTCATCTACTTGCGGTCTACAAGAGACTCATTTTAGACCTGAGGACACCTTCAGATTGAGAGTGAGGGGATGGAGAACTATTTATCATGCTACTGGAAGCCAAAAGAAAGTTGGAGTAGCCATACTCATATCAGATGAACTGGACTTTAAATTAAAGGCTGTAACAAGAGATGAAGAAGGGCATTATATAATAATTACAGGGTCTATCCATCAGGAAGAGCTAACAATTATAAATGTCTATGCACCGAATACGGGAGCCCCCAAATATATAAAACAATTACTCACAAACATAAGCAACCTTATTGATAAGAATGTGGTCATTGCAGGGGACTTTAACACCCCACTTACAGAAATGGATAGATCAGCTAGACACACGGTCAAAAAAGAAACAAGGGCCCTGAATGATACATTGGATCAGATGGACTTGACAGATATATTTAGAACTCTGCATCCCAAAGCAACAGAACATACTCTCTTCTCAAGTGCACATGGAACATTCTCCAAGATAGATCATATACTGGGTCACAAAACAGCCCTTCATAAGTATACAAGAATTGAGATCATACCATGCATACTTTCAGACCACAATGCTATGAAGCTTGAAATCAACCACAGGAAAAAGTCTGGAAAACATCCGAAAGCATGGAGGTTAAATTTTTTTTTTAACGTTTATTTATTTTTGAGACAGAGAGAGACAGAGCATGAACAGGGGAGGAGCAGAGAGAGAGGGAGACACAGAATCTGAAACAGGCTCCAGGCTCTGAGCTGTCAGCACAGAGCCCGACTTTGGGCTCAAACCCACGGACCATGAGATCATGACCTGAGCCGAAGTCGGACGCTTAACCTACCAAGCCACCCAGGCGCCCCATGGAGGTTAAAGAACACCCTACTAAAGAATGAATGGGCCAACCAGGCAATTAGAAAAGAAATTAAAAAATATATGGAAACAAATGAAAATGAAAAGACAACAATCCAAATTCTTTGGGATGCAGCGAAGGCAGTCCTGAGAGGAAAATACATTGTAATCCAGGCCTATCTCAAGGAACAAGACAAATCCGAAATACAAAATCTAACAGCACACCTAAAGGAAATAGAAGCAGAACAGGAAAGGCAGCCGAAAACCAGCAGAAGAAGAGAAATATTAAAGATCAGAGCAGAAATAAACGATATAGGATCTAAAACAATCTGTAGAGCAAATCAATGAAAGGAAGAGTTGGTTTTTTGAAAAAATAAACAAAACCGATTAACCTCTAGCCAGGGTTCTCAAAAAGAAAAGGGAGATGACCCAAATAGATAAAATCATGAATGAAAATGGAATTATTACAACCAATCCATCAGAGATACAAGCAACTATCAAGGAATACTATGAAAAATTATATGCCAACAAATTGGCCAACCTGGAAGAAATGGACAAATTCCTAAATACCCACACGTTCCAAAACTCACTCAGGAGGAAATAGAAAGCTTGAACAGACCCATAGCCAGTGAAGAAATTGAATCAGTTATCAAAAATCTCCCAACACAAAGAGTCCAGGACCATATTGCTTCCCAGGGGAGTTCTACCAGCCGTTTAAAGCAGAGATAATACCTATCCTTCTCAAGCTATTCCCAAAAGTGGAAAGGGAAGGAAAACTTCCAGACTCATTCTGTGAAACCAGTATTACTTTGATTCCTAAACCAGACAGAGATCCAGTAAAAAAAAGAGAACTACAGGCTAATATCCCTGATGAATATGGATGCAAAATTCTCAATAAGATACTAGCAAATCGAATTCAACAGCTAATAAAAAGAATTATTCACCATGATCAAGTGGGATTCATTCCTGGGATGCAGGGCTGGTTCAACATTCGCAAATCAATCAATGTGATACATCACATTAATAAAAGAAAAGATAAGAACCATATGATCCTGTCAATCGATGCAGAAAAGGCCTTTGACAAAATCCAGCACCCTTTCTTAAAAAAACCCTTCAGAAAGTTGGGACAGAAGGAACATACTTAAAGATCATAAAAGCCATTTATGAAAAGCCTACAGCTAACATCATCTTCGACGGGGAACAACTGAGAGCTTTTTCCCTGAGATCAGGAAGGATGCCCACTCTCACCGCTGTTGTTTCACATAGTGTTGGAAGTGCTAGCATCAGCAATCAGACAACAAAAGGACATCAAAGGCATCCAAATTGGCAAAGATGAAGTCAAGCTTTCGCTTTTTGCAGATGACATGATATTATACATGGAAAATCCGATAGACTCCACCAGAAGTCTGCTAGAACGGATACATGAATTTAGCAAAGTTGCAGGATACAAAATCAATGTACAGAAATCAGTTGCATTCTTATACACTAACAATGAAGCAACAGAAAGACAAATGAAGAAACTGATCCCATTCACAATTGCACCAAGAAGCATAAAATACCTAGGAATAAATCTAACCAAAAGAGTAAAAGATCTGTATGCTGAAATCTATAGAAAGCTTATGAAGGAAATTGAAGAAGATATAAAGAAATGGAAAAACATTCCATGCTGTTGGATTGGAAGAATAAATATTGTCAAAATGTCAATACTACCCAAAGAAATGTACACATTGAATGCAATCCCAATCAAAATTGCACCAGCATTCTTCTCGAAACTAGAACAAGCAATCCTAAAATTCATATGGAACCACAAAAGGCCCCGAATAGCCAAAGTATTTTAAAGAAGACCAAAGCTGGAGGCATCACAATCCCAGACTATAGCCTCTACTACAAAGCTGTAATCATCAAGACAGCATGGTATTGGCACAACAACAGACACATAGACCAATGGAATAGAATAGAAACCCCAGAACTAGACCCACAAACATATGGCCAACTCATCTTTGACAAAGGAGGAAAGAATATCCAATGGAAATAAGACAGTCTCTTTAACAAATGGTGCTGGGAGAAGTGGGCAGCAACATGCAGAAGGTTGAAACTAGACCACTTTCTCACACCATTCAGAAAGATAAACTCAAAATGTATAAAGGACCTGAATGCCAGACAGGAAACCATCAAAACCCTAGAGGAGAAAGGAGGAAAAGACCTATTATCTTTTTTTTATAGTTGTTATAATTTCTTTTCTTTTCTTTTCTTTTCTTTTCTTTTCTCTTTTCTTTTCTTTCTTTTCTTTCTTTTCTTTCTTTCTTTCTTTCTTTCATATGAAATATTCTGTCAAATTGATTTCTATACAATTCCCAGTACTCATACCAACAGGTGCTTTCCTCAATAACCATCCCCACTTTCCCCTCCCTCCTACCCCCAATCAACCCTCAGTTTATTCTCAGTTTTTAAGAGTTTATTATCGTTTGCCTCCTTCCCTCTCTGTAACATTTTTTTTCCCTTCCACTCCCCCATGGTCATCAGTTAAGCTTCGCATGA
The DNA here is from genome assembly GCF_023721935.1 of Panthera uncia. Classification (NCBI taxonomy): domain Eukaryota; kingdom Metazoa; phylum Chordata; class Mammalia; order Carnivora; family Felidae; genus Panthera; species Panthera uncia. The sequence continues at coordinate 61,515,631 of NC_064817.1, read as the reverse complement.
TCCAAATAAGAGTGAAAACATATGGTATCTGTCTTTCTCTGCATGACTTATTTCACTTAGCATAACACTTCCCACTTCCACTATGTTGCTACAAAGGGCCATATTTCATTCTTTCTCAAGGCCAAGTAGTATTCCATTATATATATAAACCACAACTTCTTTATGATTCATCAGTTGATGGACATTTAGGCTCTTTCCATAATTTGGCTATTGTTGAAAGTGCTGCTATAAACATTGGGGTACAAGTGCCCCTTTGCATCAGCACTCCTGTATCCCTTGGGTAAATTCCTAGCAGTGCTATTGCTGGGTCATAGAGTAGATCTGTTTTTAATTTTTTGAGGAATCTCCACACTGTTTTCCAGAGTGCCTGCACAAGTTTCCATTCCCATCCCAGTGCAAGAGAGTTCCAATTTCTCCACATCATCTACAGCATATATAGTCTCCTGATTTGTTAATTTTAGCCACTCTGACTGGCATGAGGTGATATCTCAGTGTGGTTTTGATTTGTATTTCCAGATGAGGAGTGACGTTGAACATCTTTTCATGTGTTTGTTGGCCATCTGGATGTCTTCTTTAGACCAGCGTTTATTCATGTCTTCTGCCCATTTCTTCACTGGATTATTTGTTTTTTGGGTGTGGATTTTCGGGAGTTCTTTTAGATTTTGGATACTAGCCCTTAGTCTGATATGTCATTTGCAAATATCTTTTCCCATTCCGTCGGTTGCCATTTAGTTTTGTTGATTGTTTCCTTTGCAGTGAAGAAGTTTTTATCTTCATGAGGTCCCAATAGTTCATCTTTGCTTTTAATTCCCTTACCTTTGGAGATGCGTCAAGTAAAAAACTGCTGCGGATGAGGTCAGAGAGGTTTTTTCCTTCTTTCTCTTCTAAGGTTCTGATGGTTACCTTTCTCATATTCAGGTCCTTCATTCATTTTGAGTTTCTTTTTGTGTACGGTGTAAGCAAGTGGTCTAGTTTCATTCTTCTGCATGTGGCTGTCCAGTTCTCCCAGCACCCTTTGTTAAAGAGACTTTTTTCCATTGGATGTTCTTTCCTGCTTTGTCAAAGGTTAGTTGGCCATAGTTTTGTAGGCCTAATTCTAAAGTCTCTGTTCTATTACATTGGTCTCTGTGTCTGTTTTTGTGCCAATACAATACTGTCTTGATGTTTACAGCTTTGTAGTAGAGGCTAAAGTCTGGGATTGTGATGCCTCCCACTTTGGTCTTCTTCTTTAAAATTACATTGGCTATTCTGGGTCTTTTGTGGTTCCATACAAATTTTAGGATTGCTTGTTCTAGCTTTGAGAAGAATGCTGGTGCAGTTTTCATTGGGATTGCATTGAATTTGTAGATTTCTTTGGGTAGTAATGACATTTTAAAAATATTTATTCTTCCAATCCATGAGCACGGAATGTTTCTCCTTTTCTTTGTATCTTCTTCAATTTTTTTCATAAGCTTTCTATAGTTTTGAGCATACAAATCTTTTACATCTTTGGTTAGGTTTATTCCTAGGTATTTTATGCTTCTTGGTGCAATTGTGAATGGGATCAGTTTCTTTATTTGTCTTTCTGTTGCTTCATTGTTAGTGTATAGGAATGCAACTGATTTCTGTACATTGATTTTGTATCCTGCAACCTTGCTGAATTCATGTATCAGTTCTAGTAGACTTTTGGTGGAGTCTATCAGGTTTTCCATGTAGCGTATTATGTCATCTGCAAAAACTGAAAGCTTGACTTCATCTTTGCCAATTTTGATGCATTTGAATTCTTTTTGTTGTGTGGTTGCTGATGGTAGCACTTCCAACACTATGTTAAACAACAGCGGTGAGAGTAGACATCCCTGTCTTGCTCCTAATCTCAGGGGGAAAGCTCTCAGTTTTTCCCCATTGAGGATGAAATTAGCTGTGGGCTTTTCATAAATGGCTTTGATAATGCTTAAGTGTGTTTCTTCTATCCCGACTTTCTTGATGATTTTATTAAGTAAGGATGCTGAATTTTGTGTCTTTTTCTGCATCGGTTGACAGAATCATATGTTTCTTTTCTTTTCTTTGATTAATGTGATTTATCACATTGATTGATTTGCACATGTTGAACCAGCCCTGCAGCCCTGGAAGGAATCCCACTTGATCATGGTGAATAATTCTTTTTATATGCTGTTGAATTCAATTTGCTAGTATCTTGTTGAGAAGTTTTGCATCCATATTCATCAGGGATATTGACGTGTAGTTTTCTTTTTTCTTTTTTTTTTTTTGCTGGGTCTCTGGTTTAGGAATCAAAGTGATGCTGGCTTCACAGAATGAGTCTGGAAATTTTCCTTTCCTTTCTATTTTTTGGAACAGCTTGAGAAGGATAGGTATTATCTCTACTTTAAATGTCTGGTAGAATTCCCCTGGGAAACCATCTGGTCCTGGACTCTTATTTGTTGTGAGACTTTTGATAACTGATTCAATTTCTTCGCTGTTTATGGGTCTGTTCTAGTTTTCTATTTCTTCCTGTTTGACTTTTGAAAGTGTGTGGGTGCTTAGAAATTCGTCCATTTCTTCCAGGTTGTCCGGTTTGTTGGCATATATCTTTTTATAGCATTCCCTGATAATTTCTTGTATTTCTTAGGGATTGGTTGTGATAATTCCATTTTCATTCATGATTTTATCTATTTTGGTCCTCTCCCTTTTCTTTTTGAGAAACCTGGCTAGAGGTTTATCAATTTTGTTTATTGTTTCACAAAACCAACTCTTGGTTTCATTGATCTGCCCTACTGTTTTCTCAGATTCTATATTGTTTATTTCTGCTCTGATCTTTACTATTTCTCTTCTTCTGCTGGGTTTGGGGTGTCTTGGCTGTCCTGCTTCTATTTCCTTTAGGTGTGGTATTATATTTTGTATTTCAGATTTTTCTTGTTTCTTGAGATGGGTCTGGATTGCAAAGTATTTTCCTCTCAGGACTGTCCTCACTACAATCCAAAGCATTTGGATTCTTGTCTTTTCATTTTCCTTTGTGTCATATATTTTTAAACTTCTCTTTAATTGCCTGGTTGACCCATTCATTCTTTCATAGGGTGTTCTTTAACATCCATGCTTTAGGAGGTTTTCCAACTTTTTCTTATGGTTGATTTTATGTTTCATAGTATTGTGGTCTGAAATTGTACATGGTTGGTCTCATATGGTCTCACTTATGAAGGGCTGTTTTGTGACCCAGTATGTGATCTATCTTGGAGAATGGTCCATGTGCACTCGAGAAGAAAGTATAGTCTCTTGCTTTGGGATGCAGAGTTCTAAATAAATCAGCAAAGTCCATCTGACCCAATGTATCATTCAGAGCACTTGTTTCTTTATTGATTGTGTGTCTAGATGATCTATCCATTGTTGTAAGTGAATTATTAATGTCCCCTGCAATTACCTTCTTCTCAATTAGGTTGCTTATGTTTTTGATTAATTGTTTTATATACTTGGGTTCCCCCAAATTTGGTGCATAGACATATATAATTATTATCTCTTCCTTATGGATAGGACCTGTAATTATTATATAATTCCCTTCTTCATCTCTTGTTACAGCCTTTATTTCAAAGTCTAGTTTGTCTGATATAAGTATGGCTACTCCAGCTTCCTTTTGACTTCCAATAGCATGATAGATAGTTCTCCATCCCCTCACTTTCAATCTGAAGGTGTCCTCAGGTCTAAAATGAGTCTCTTGTAGACAGAAAATAGAAGGTCTTATTTTTTTTATCCATTCTGATACCCTATCTCTTTTGTTTAGAGCATTTAGTTCATTTACATTGAGTGTTATTATTGAAATATATGGGTTTAGAGTCATTGTGATGGCTGCAGGTTTCATTCTTGCAGTGCTGTCTCTGATACTTTGTGGTCTTTGCAACATTTCATTCACGGAGTCCCTGTGAGGATCTCTTGTAGGGCTGGTTTAGTGGTGATGATTTCCTCCAGTTTTTGTTTGGTTGGGAAAACCTTTATCTCTCCTATTCTGAATGACAGACTTGCTGCCTAAAGGATTCTTGGCTGCATATTTTTTTCTGTTCATCATATTGAAGATTTCTTGCCATTCATTTCTCACCTGCCAAGTTTCAGTATATAGGTCTGCTACTACCCTTATGTTTCTACCTTTGTATTTTAGGGCCCATTTATCCCTAGCTGCTTTCAGAATTCTCTCTTTATCCTTGCATTTTGCCAGTTTCACTATGATATGTCATGCAGAAGATCAATTAAAGTTACTTCTGAAGGGAGTTCTCTGTGCCTCTTGGATTTCCATGTCTTTTTCCTTCCTCAGATCAGGGAAGTTCTCAGCTATGATTTGTTCAAGTACACCTTCAGCCCCTTCCTCTCTCTCTCTTCTTCTGGAATTCCTATGATGTGGATATTGTTCCATTTGATTGCATCACTTACTTCTCTAATTCTCCCCTTCTACTCCTGGATTTGTTTATCTCTCTTTTTCTGAGCCTCCTCTTTTTCCATACTTTTATCTTCTAATTCACCTATTCTCTCCTCTGACTCTTCAATCATTGCTATGGCCGCCTCCATTTTATTTTCCACCTCATTTATAGCATTTTTTATCTCCTCATGACTATTTCTTAGTCCCTTGATATCTGTAGCAATAGATTCTCGCTGTCCTGTATGCTTTTTTCAGGCCCAGTGATTAATTTTATGACTTTATTCTAAATTCTCTTCTAAATTTATTCTAAATTCTAAATTATTTTTCTGTTACACTGCTTAAATCGTTTTTGACCAATTCGTTAGCTGTCCCTACTTCCTGGCGTTTCTTTCCAGGAGAATTCTTCTGTTTCGTCATTTTTGTTAGTCCCCGAGTTACCTTCAAACTGCAGGAACTTCCCCTGTACTGTCTAGAGTAACTTGTGTTGGTGCGTGGGGTCATAGTCAGATCTGATGTCTGCCCCCCAGCCCACCACTGGGGCCACAGTTAGACTGGTGTGTACTTTATCTTTCCCTCTCCCTGGGGCAGGACTCACTTTGGAGTGGTGTGGCCCCTGTCTGAGCTGCTTGCACACTGCCAGGTTTGTGGCGCTGCTTCCATGGGATCTAGCCAAGGACGTATTAGAGGGGTGTATCCACAAGGTGCACAGGGGTGGGAGGGGTAGGCTTAGCTTACTTTGCCATCAGTGGTCCTCTGCAGGAGGGGCCCTGCAGCACTGGATGGAAGGCAGGCCCATTTGAGGGATGGATCCACAGAAGCACAGTGTTGGGCGTTTGTGTGGTGCAAGGAAGTTCTGTTACAGGAACTGGTTCCCTTTGGAATTTTGGCTAGGGGATGGGAAAGGGAGATGGTGCTTGCCAGTGCCTTTTTTCCCCTGCCTATCTCTGTCCTTCTTTGGCTCAACAACTCTCCCTCCCAGCATCCTCTCGCCCTTCCCGCTCTCTGAGAGCAGAACTCTTGAGTTTTAACATTCCAGATGTTAAATCCCACTGGCTTTCGGAACTCATGCAGTCTGGTCCCTCCGCTTTTGCAAGCCAGACTTGAGGGGCTCTGCTTTGCCCAAAGTGCTGCCCTTCCACTGCCCCGGCTCCCTCCCATCAGTCCATATAGCACGCCTTGCCTCTCCACCCTTCGTACCCTCTTTCGTGGGCCTCTTTTCTATGCTTGTCTTGGGAGAGTCTGTTCTACTAGTCTTCTGATGGTTTTATGGGTTATTTCAGCTGATGTGTGTGGAATCTAATGGATCAGCAGGACAAGTTGAGCCCAGCGTCCTCTTATGCTGCCATCTGTCTCCTTAGAATTCATCTTAAGTTCTTTTCTCTTACCAAATTTCAATTATGCAATACAGTGTTATCAACTATAGTCATCGCATTATGTACATTAGATTCTCAAACTTTATTCACATTATAAGTGAAAGCTTGTAAACTTTTCATAATTTTAATATTCTTCCCCCTACCCCACCAACCACTTTTCCACTGTCTGTTTCTATGAGTTTGACTTTTTTATTTAGATTCCACAGAGAAGAGATACCATGCCATGTTTTCCTTTCTCTGTCTGGTCTATTTCACTGAGCACAATGCTTTCCAATTTCCTCTATGTTGAGTCAACTGACAGGGTTTCTGTCTTTTTAAAAACTGGATAATATTCCATTGTGTGCATATACCACATTTCTTTATCCATTCATCTATTGAAAGACATGTAGGTATTTCTTTTTTCCACTTGCATGGTCTCAATTTATTTTATTTTTAAGTTTTTTAATTTAAATTAGTTTTTTAAACCAATTTTAAACGAAATTAAATCAAGTTTTTTTATATTAAATTAACACACAGTGTAATCTTAGTTTCAGGTGTAGAATTTAGTGATTCATCACTTACATGAAACACCAAGAGCTCATCACAACAAGTGCCCTCCTTAATACCCATCACCTATTTCGCCCATAACCCCAGCCACTTCCCCTTTGGTAATCATCACTTTATACACTATAATGAACAGTCTCTTTATTAATTTCCCTCTCTCTCTCCCTCTCCCTCCCTTTCTCTTTCTTCCTTCCTCACTTCTTTTGTTCCTTAAATTCCACATACAAGTAAAGTCACATGGCATCTGTCTTCCTCTGACTGACTTAGTACACTTAGCATTATTCTGTCTAGCTCTATCCATGTCATTGCAAATGGCAAGATAGTCTTTTTATGGTTGATTAATATTCTATTCTACACACACACACACACACACACCATACACTCTTTATCCATTCACTAATTGCTGGACATTTGGACTGCTTCCATATCTTGGCTATTGTAAGCAATGCTGCTATAAACATATGGATGCAAGTATGCCTTTGAATTAGTGATTTTGTATGTTTGGATTAGATACCAACAATATCATTTGCTGAATAATAAGGTAGATCTATTTTTAACTTTTGAAGGAAACTGCAAACACTCCAAGAACTGGCACTGTTTTCCACAGTGGCTGCACCAGTTTGCATTGCCACCAAAAGTGGGCAAGAATTTCTTTTTCTCCACATCCTCACCAACACTTGTTTCATGTGTTTTTTTTTTAATTTTAGCCATTCTGACAGGTGTGAAGTGATATCTCATTGTAGTTTTGCTTTGAATTTCACTGATAATGACTGATGATGAGCATCTTCCCATGTGTCTCCTAGCCATCTGGATGACTTCTTTGGAGAAAGGTCTCTTTATGTCTTCTGCCTATTTCTAATAAGATTATTTCTACTTTGGGTGTTGACTTATATAAGTTCCTTATGTATTTTGGATACTAGCCCTTTATCAGATATGTCATTTGCAAATATATTCTCCCATTCCTTAACCTGCGTTTTAGTTTTGTTGATTGTTTCCTTCTCTGAGCAGAAGATTTTGATTTAGATGAAGTCCAAATAGTTAATTTTTTATTTTGTTTCCCTTGCCTCAAGAGACATATCTAGGGAAATCTTTCTATGACTAATGTCAAACAGTTTACTGCCTGTGTTCTCTTCTAGAATTTTTATGGTTTCAGGACTTTAATCCATTTCTAAATTATTTTTGTTTTTGGTGCAAGAAAGTTGCTCAGTTTCATTCTTTTGCATGTTGCTGTCCACTTTTCCCTACACCATTTGTTGAAGATAGTGACTTTTTTTAACACTGGATATTCATTCCTGCTTTTTTGAAGATTAATTGACTATATAGTTGTGGGTTAATTTATGGGTTTTCTCTTTTGTTCCATTGATCTATGTGTCTATTTTTGTGCCAGTAGCATCTATTTTGATTGCTGCAGCTTTGCAATATAACTTGAAATCCAGAATTGTGATGTCTTCAGATTTACTCTTCTTTTTCAAGATTGCTTAAGCTATGCAGGGATTTTGTACTTCTAAACAAATTTTAGGATTGTTTCCAATCCATGAGCATGGAATGTCTTTATGTTTGTGTTATCTTGAATTTCTTTCATCAGTGTTTTCTAGTTTTCAGAGTACAAATCTTTCACTACTTTGGTTAGGTTTATTCCTAGGTTTCTTACAGTTTTGATTTTTTAAAAAAATTTCTCCTTCTACTGCTTCATTGTTGGTGTATAGAAATGCAACAGACTTCTATACATTGATTTTGTATCCTGTGATTTTTCTGGATTCATTTTTCAGTTCTAGCATATTTTTTTTGGTGGAGTCTTTTAGGTTCTCTGTATGTAGTATCATGTCATCTGCAAATAGTGAAATTTCTACTTTTTCATTATTAATTTGGTTGCCATTTATTTCTTTTTCTTGTATGATTGCTTTCATTAGGACTTCTAGGACTTTGTTGAATAAAAGTTATGAGAGTGGGCATCCTTGTCTTGTTCCTGACCTTAGAAGAAAAGTGGAGAGTTTTTCCTGATTAAGGAAGATGATGCCTATGGGTTATTCATAGCTTTCATTTACTATATTGAGGTATGTTCCCTCTAAACCTACTCTGCTGGTTTTTATCATCAGTGGATATTGGACCTTATCAAATAATTTTTCTTTTTTTAAGTTTATTTATTTATTTTGAGAGGGAGGAGGGGCATAGAAAGAGAGAGAGAGACACACAGAAGGATAACACCAAGCAGGTTCAGTGCTGAGAGTGCAGAGCCTGATGCAGGGCTCAAACTCAGGAACCATGAGACCATGACCTGAACTGAAATCAAGAGTTGGACACTTAATCAACCGAGCAACCCAGGCACCCCACAAACTTTTTCTGCATCTGTTTTAATGATCATATGGTTCTTATAATTTTTCTCATTGATATGATGTATCATATTGATTGATTTGTGAATATTAGACCACCCATGCAACCCAGGAATAAATCCAACTCAATTGTGGTGAATGATTATTTTTACTGTATTGTTGGATTCAATTTCTTAATATTTTGTCCAGAATTTTTGTTTCCTTGTTAATCAGGGATATTGGCCTATAGTTCTCTTTACTAGTGCAGTCTTTATCTGGTTTTGATATCAGGGTAATGCTGGCCTCATAGAATGAATTTAAAATTTTCCTTCCTTTTCTATTTTTGGAGTAGTTTGAGAAAAATAGGCAGTAACTCTTTTTTAATATTTGTTAAAATTTAACTATTATGCCATATGGCCCTGAGATTTGTTGGGAGTTTTGTTTTGTTTTGTTTTTTTATTAATTTAGATTCAAGTTATTTAACATGTAGTGTGGCATTGGTTTCAGTAGTAGGATTTAGTAATTCATCACTTACATATAACACCCAGTGCTCACCACAATAAGTGCTCTCCTTAATGCCCATCATCCTTTAGCCCATCCCACCACCCACCTCTCTTCCAGCAATCTTCAGTTTGTTCTCTATATTTAAGAATATTTATGGTTTGCCTTCCTCTCTGTTTTTATTTTATTTTTTCTTCCTCTCCATTATGTTCATCTGTTTTCTTTATTAAATTCCATATGTAAGTGAAATCATATATTTGTATTTCTCTGACTGACATATTTCAATTAGCCTAATAAATTCTAGTTCAGCCATGTTGTTACAAATGGCAAGATTTCATTCTTTTTTGATTGCTGACTAATATTCCACTTTATATTAACCACATCTTCTTTATCCATTCATCAGTTGGTGGATATTTGGGCTCGTTACATAATTTGGCTGTTGATAGTGCTTCTATAAACATTGGGGTTCATGTGCCCCTTGGATCAGCATTTTTGTATCTTTTGTATAAATATCTAGTAGTGCAATTGCTGGGTTTTACTGTAGTTTCACTTTTAGTTTTTTGAGGAACCTCCATACCTTTTTCCAGAGTGGCACCAACCAACAGTACAAAAAGTTTCCTGTTCCTTTGCACTCTTGTCAACATCTCCTGTTTACATGCTGTTAGAACAGAGCTTGCTTGGGATCCTCTCTGTACCTCTCTCTCTGTCCCTCCTCTGTTCATTCTCTCTCAAAATAAATAAATAAACTTAAAACTATAAGAAGATAAAGAAGCCCACTCTCCCCACTTTTATTTAACATGGTATTGGAAGTCCCAGTTACAGCATTTAGACAAGAAAATAAAAAAAATAAAGCTCATCCCAATTGGAAAAAAAAGAATTAAAACTGTCACTATTTGCAGACAAAATGATAATATATATTGAAAATGTTAAAGGCCCCACCAAAAAACTGTTAAAACTAAGAAATTAATTCAGTAAAATTGAAAGATGCTAAATTAATATGCAAAAATGTATTGTGTTTCTATACACTAACAACAAACCACCAAAAAGAGATATCAAGTAATTCAATTTATAATTGCATCCAAAAGAATAAAATACCTGAGAATAATTTAGCTATGGAGGTGAAAGACCTGTACACTGGAAAAATATAAGACATTGATGAAATAAATTGAAGAAGGCACAAATAAATGGAAACACATTCCATGCTTATAAATAACAAAAATTAATACTGTTAAAATGTTCATACTACCCAAAGCAATCTACATATTCAATGTAATCTGTATCAAAATTTCTATGGCATTTTTTTCACAGAACTAGAGACAATAATTCTAAAACTTGTATTGGCCTGAAAATGACCTCAAGTAGCCAAAATAATATTGAGAAAGAAGAACACATTCAGAAATATTGTGCTCCCTGATTTCAAATTTACAACCAAGCTGTAGTAATCAAAATAGTACTCAAAACATAAAAAGAAACACACAGATCTATGGAACAGAATAAAGAGTCCAGAAATAAACCCATAGCTATATGGTCAATTAATTTACAATAATGAAGGTAAGGATATATAAGGAGGAAAGTACAGTATTTTAAATAAATGGTGTTGGGAATAATGCACAGCTACATGCAAAAGATCCAGTAATCTGACTTCTGGGTATCTACCAAAAAAATACAAAAACACTAATTCAAGTGGATATATGCACCTGGACATTTATGGCAGAATTATCTACAATAGCAAAATTATGGAAAGAGCCCAATTGTCCATCAACTGATGAATGGGTAAAGAAGATGTGAGATACACACACACACGTGCGCACACATACACACATATGCACACAAGGGAATATTATTCAGCCATCAAAAAGAATAGAATCTTGCCATTTGCAATGACAAGTATTGAGGTAGAGAATATTATGCTAAGCGAAATAAGTCAGAGAAAGACAAATGCCATATGATTTCACTCATGTACACCTTAAGAAACAAAACAAGCATAGGGAAGAGAAGAGAGAGAGAGGCAAACAAAGAAACAGACCTGAACTATATAGAACACACTGATGGCTACCAGAGGGGAGGTGTTTGGGCAGATGGGTTAAATAGGTAATGGGGATTAATGAGTAAACTTATGATGATCACCAGGTATTGTACATAAATATACAATTACTAAATTGCACATCTGAAACTAATATTACACTGTATGTTAACTAACTGGAATTTATTTTATTTTATTTTTTTTAATTTTTTTAACGTTTATTTATTTTTGAGACAGAGACAGAGCATGAACAGAGGAGGGGCAGAGAGAGAGGGAGACACAGAATCTGAAACAGGCTCCAGGCTCTGAGTGGTCAGCACAGAGCCCGACATGAGGCTCGAACTCACAGACCGTGAGATCATGACCTGAGCCAAAGTTGGACGCTTAACCGACCGAGCCACCCAGGCGCCCCTAACTAACTGAAATTTAAATAAAAACTTTAAAAATATGATGTAAAAATAAAAAATTCAATTTGAAAAATACAACAAAAAACAAAGGTATACATCCACCCCTATGTTTATAGCCATATTATTTACAATAGCCAAGATGTAGAAGCAGCCCATGTGTTCACCAATTGTTGAATGAATAAAGATTTTATATATATATATATATACACACACAATAGAATATTATTCAGCCACAAAAACAATGAAATCTTGCCATTTGCAACAACATGCATGGAGGTAGAGAGTATAATGCTGAGCATAAATCAGTTAGAGAAAGACAAATACCATGTGATTTCACTCAAATGTGGAATCTGAGAAACAAAACAAATGAGCAAAGAGGAAAAGAAAGAGAGAGAGAGAAATTAAGAAAGAAGCTCTTGATGATAGAGAACAAACTGATGGTTAGCAGAGGGGGAGGTGTCTGGGGGGGGTGGATTAATTAGGTGATGAGGACTGAGAATGATATAGCTGTGGGTCTTTCTCATATATAGTTTTTTTTTAATTTTTATTAATTTTTAATTTTTTCTTTTCATTTTTTAATTATGAAATTTATTGTTAAATTGGTTTCCATACAACACCCAGTGCTCATCCCAACAGGTGCCCTCCTCAGTGCCCACCACCCAAGTTTCTCCTCCCTCCCACCCCCATCAACCCTCAGTTTAGTGTCTTGGAGATGATTGTTTTGGTTTGAAACTTTAAGGTACTTGAATATTGAAAGCTCATCCTAGGTTTGGAAAAATAAAGAAAGAGGCCTTAACTGTAAAAAAATGCTAAAGGGAGAGGGGAAAAACCTCATATATTTGTGTTTCTATGAACATAGAAAAATGTGTCCAACCAAAAGGATATTATTGATTACCTGATAGGGTCTGGTGAGAAACTGGTACACAAGGTAAGAAATGTGCTTCTTTTTAATACATTGTCAATTGGTTGACTTAGTCTACGAAATAAGTATTGCTTTTTCATTTAAAAACTCCTTACAAAAAAGTGTAGCTATATGTGGTTTCCCTTGCGAGGTAAAAGCATTACCATAAATTAATATTTCTAAGATTATTCTGAAATTACTATGGAAAACTACTGACCCATAAATGTTATGAAAGTATATGTAAAATTTTCTTACAAAATACAAGCAAAATGAATTTAGCCATATAGAACAATTATATACCATGACCAAGTGGAATTTATTCTGGAAAGGCAAGGATAGTTCAACATACAAAGTTAAGTCATTGTAACCCAAAGCAATCTACAGATTTAGCACAATCTATCAAAATTTCATTTTTTTTGCATAAATAGTGTGAAAGATTGATATCCACACGCAAAATAATGAAGTTGGAAATTTGTCTTACACCATACGTAGAAATCAATTCAAAATGGATTAAAGAGCTAAATGTATGGCTCAAAATTCAAAAGATTCAAAGAAGCATAAGGGGAAAGCTTCAGGAGGTTGTATTTCACAATAATTTTCTTGGATATGACATGAAAAGCACAAGCAACACAAGCAAAAATGGACAACTGGATGACATCAAAATTAAAATTTCTATGACTTGAAGGATACAATCAACAGACTAAAAAGGTAAAATATAGAATGGGAAAAATGTAAATTATTATTTATCTGATTAATGGCTAATATTCAGAAGATAGATATGTATATATAACTCAAGTTCTTACAAAGCAACCACAAAGAAACAAATGCCTCAAGTAACATCAACAAAATGGTGGTGTAGAAGAACTTAGTTTTTGTTTCCCCACGAAGATCAACAATTAGGTATTAACAATCACAAACAGATCTGGAATCCATTTAAGAAAATTCAGCAACATAGTGGGACAAAAAACTGGAGGCGCCCCCTGGGTGGCTCAGTTGGTTAAGCAGCCAGCTTCAGCTCAGGTCATGATCTCGCAGTTTGTGAGTTCGAGCCCCATGTTGGGCTCTGTGTTAACAGATCAGAGCCTGGAGCCTGCTTCAGATTCTGTGTCTTCCTCTCTCTCTCTGCCCCTCCTCCACTTGCACTATCAAAATAAATAAATAGACATTTAAAAAAAAACTGGAGAATAACCACACAAAATGTAAAAGAAAACAGCTTTATTTGCCTGCATCATGCGATTATCCAGACTGTTATTGCTCAGCACCAATTGGTAAGTCACCAGTTATAGAAAAAGTTCCCTTCACTGAGTAAAGGAGAGCAGAGTGAGCACCAGATTCCCCAGCTTTTTCAGAGCACAACATGAAGAGCTCACATTGATTTCATCCCATCCAGAAACCAGCAAAGCCAACGCATATAGAGACAGCTAGAAACAAAGAAGAAAAACAGGGTCTATCAGTATCAGCCATACAGCAGGAACAACCATTTCCCAAATGACCTGCTCTGCAGATGACCTCAGCAGATTTTACTACTGAAGAAACGAACAACCAGTAGCCACCACAGTCACCCTGCAGACTTCAATCATGTCACCTCATAGGTATTCACATTCACAAAAGCCAGTTGCCTGAGTCCCTCCTGTCTTCACTTCTCCCACTGCAGCTATGACTTGCAATAGCTACCAGCACAGGACTCTGCATCTGCTGCCTAGTACCCTCCATATGTCTGCCTCCAAAGAACACACACTTGCATCTCCAAATTTACACCCATGCATCAACCTGACCTCAGTCACTGGCCTCTATTGCCATGTGCCTGTGAGAAGACCATACAAACACAGAAGTGTACACCCACAGTCAGAGTTCCTTCAGCTGCTGTGGGCCTTGATCTGTCCTGTCTTGTCTCTTCTCACTGGCTTGTACCTTAAGAATCACCTAAAGCTAGCTCCTCCCACAGATGTACACCTGTATGTCCCTGGACTAACTAGCTTCTGACACTTGTCTCCACTGCCATCAAGACCCAGTAACCACAAAAGAAAACATAGTGCACTCAAATGCTCTCAACCTTATCCTTGGCCCTTGCTACTTGCTTTGGACTCAACCAGTACACATGCGTCTGTAACTGACCCTTGCCACTATACAAACACCTGAAAATGACCACCATAGCTGAGTGTGTGTACACCACTTGCTCCAGCCACCACTGTTTCCCACCATGGTCCTTAGCCACTGGACCTGGAGGTGCTGCTGAGGACAGTAACAGCTCTTATAGCAATTGCAGATTCCTGAGAGTGCTAGCCAAGTACCACACAGCTGCCAATGATGTAGAACCCAGAATCTTGAGAACATTACCCCCCACCTTGAACCCAGAGCTCTCACACACCTACACATTAGGTGCTCTGTACACTAGTCCTTGGGTCACAGCATGCTCACAGCATGAAGACACAATATGCCTTCACCTGTAGATAAAGGCCTTTCTTACCAAAGCCAGTCCATAAAGGCTGGAGATAAGTGACTGCTTCTTCAAATGCATAAACACCTAGGTAGGGCTACGGAGATTATGAAGAATAAGGGAAACGTGACACTACTAAAGAAAGACAGTAAATTTCCAATAACTTCACCTAAAAATCGGGAGATCCATGAATTGTTAAATAATTCAAAATAATTGTTCTAAAGACGTTCAGGGAGGATGTTAGGGTGATCTAGCTGTGACATCTTTCACCCCACTGATTGCCAGGATTAATTGGCTAATCTGGCTGGCTAAGCAGGTGTTGCCTTCCTCTCTCACTAGTCAATGTGTATCCCCCGTGAAGCTGTGTACCTGGTCAAATAGAATGACTTTCCCCAATGAAGGAGGACTTTTCTTTCATCAAAAGTATATGAGTAGCTACTACCCCCTGCTAAAACCTCTCAAACAGCTCTCAAGGTCCATTTGCAAGAGAATGTAGCATAGTAAAGCTTCCAAGACTCCAGACACATCCAAATGGGGCACTGCATGTGGCAGTCTGCCTTTCTTTCATTTTTTTTTTCCAAAAAATAAAGATGCTCAGAGAGCTACAACACAGCACAGGTAAACAATTTAACAAAAAAAAAACAATAAAACAATATGAGAACAAAGTGAAAATTATAACAAAGAAATAGAAAATATGAATAAGAAATAAACAGAGAATTTTGGATGTAAAGAATAAAATGACTTAACTAAAGAATTCAATAGAAAGCTTCAACAGAACACTTAACCAAAAAGAAACAGAAAAATCAGTAAGCTCAAAGATAGATCAATTGAAACCATTGAATCAAAAAAGCAAAAAGAAAAAAAATATGAAAAGAAATAAATCCATTGGGACTTAGGGAATACTTTAAACAAAAACAATGTACAAATCATTTCAGCCCCAGAAGAAGAAGGGAGGGAGAAAAGGGTTGAAAATTTATTTAAAGAAATAATATCTGAAATTTTCCCAAACCTAGGATGAGATTTCAATATTCAAGTACCTTAAAGTTTCAAACCAAAACAATAATCTCCAACACACTTTATAATAAAACTATATATGAGAAAGACCCACAGCTGTATCATTCTCAATGGGTAAAAACTGAGACCTTTTCTCTATGATCAAGAAAAAGACAAAGATGTCCACTCCCAACATTAGTATTTAGCATACTACTGGAAGCATTAGCCTCAGCACTCAGACAATAAAAAGAAATAAAGGGCATACAAATCAGCATAGAAGAGGACTAACTTGCACTATTTTCAGATGACATGATATTCTATTTAGAAAACCCAAAACACTCCACCAAAAACTTGCTAGACTAATGCATAAATTCTTCAAAGTCACAGGAAATAAAATCAACATGCAGAAATATGTTGCATTTCTTTGTACCATTAACAAAGCAGCAGAAAAAGAAATTAAGGAATCAATCCCATTTGCAATTGAACCGAAAACAATAACTAAGAATATAAACCTAACTAAAGAGCTAAAAGATCTGTGCTCTGAAAACTAAGACATTTATGAAAAAAAACTGAAAAGGACACAAAGAAATAGAAAAGCATTCCATGCTCATGGGTTGGAAAAATGATCATTGTTAAAACGTCTATATTACCCCAAACAATCTACACATTTACTGAAAACTCTATCAAAATACCACCAGCATTTTTCACAGAACTAAAACAAACAATCCTAAAATTTGTATGGAACCACAACAGACCCTGAATAGCCAAAGCAATCATTAAAAAGAAAAACAAAATTGAAGGTATCATGATTCTGGATTTCAACATGTATTACAAAGCTGTAGTGATCAAGACACTATGGTACTGGCACAAAAACAGACAGATAAATGGATCAGAATAGGAAACTCAGAAATGGACCCACAACTATATGGTGAACTGATCTTCAACATAGCAGGAAAAGGTATCCAATGGAAAAAAAGACAGTCTCTTCAACAAATGGTGTTGGGAAAACTAGATGGTGACATGCAGAAGAAAATGAAACTGGATAATTTTCTTACAGCATGCACAAAAAATAAATTCAAATGGATGAAACTCCTAAATATGAGACAGGAAACCACCTAAATTCTACAGAGGAACACCGGAAGCAACCTCTCTGACCTGGGTCATAGCGACTTCTTTTTTTTAATGTTTGTTTTTGAGAGACAGAGAGAGACAGAGCATGAGCAAGGGAGGGGCAGAGAGAGAGGGGGATACAGAATCTGAAGCAGGCTCCAGGCTCTGGGTTGTCAGTGTAGGGCAAGATGCAGAGCTCAAACTCACAAACCATGAGATCATGACCTGAGCCTAAGTCAGAAGCTTAACCGCCTGAGCCACCCAGATACCCCATAGAAACATCTTACTAGTCACATCACAAAAGGCAAGGGAAACAAAAGCAAAAATAAACTATTGGGACTTTATAAAGATAAAATGTTTCTGCATAGTAAAGGAAACAATCAACAAAACTAAAAGGCAACCAATGGAATGGGAGAAGATATTTGGAAAAGACATATCTGATAAATGATTAGTAACCAAAATCTATAAAGACCTTATCAAACTCAACACCCCCAAAAATAAATAATCCAGTTAAGAAATGGGCAGAAGACATGAATAGACACTTTTCCAAAGAAGACATCCAGATGACCAACAGACACATGAAAAGATGCTCACCATCCCTCATCATTAGGGAAACACAAAGCAAAACTACAATGAGGTACTACCTCACACCTGTCAGAATAATTAAAATCAACAACACAGGAAACAACATTTGTTGGTCATAATGTGGAGAAAGGGGAGCCTTCTTACATTGTTGGTGGGAATGCAGACTGGCGCAACCACTCTGGAGAACAGTATCAAAGTTTCTCAAAAAACTAAAAATAGAACTACCCAATGATCTAGCAATTGCGCTATTAAATATTTACGTATAGGCTACAAAAATACTGATTCAAAGGGGCACTTGCATCCCACTGTTTATAGCAGAGCTATCAACAATAGCCAAACTAGGGAAAGAGCTCAAATATCCATCAACTGATGAATGGACAAAGAAGATGTGGTATATACATACAATGAAATATTACTCGGCCATCAAAA
Source organism: Panthera uncia (assembly GCF_023721935.1). NCBI lineage: Eukaryota > Metazoa > Chordata > Mammalia > Carnivora > Felidae > Panthera > Panthera uncia. The sequence goes on along the minus strand of NC_064817.1, from coordinate 61,497,645 downwards.
ATAATGAAATCTTGCCATCTGCAGCAACTTGGATGGAGCTAGAATGTATTATGCTACAAATTATGGAAAGACCCTAAATGTCCATCAACTGACGAATGGATTAAAAAAATTGTGGTTTATATACACAATGGAATACTATGTGGCAATGAGAAAGAATGAAATCTGGCCTTTTGCAGCAACGTGGATGGAACTGGAGAGTGTTATGCTAAGTGAAATAAGTCATACAGAGAAAGACAGATACCATATGTTTTCACTCTTATGTGGATCCTGAGAAACTTAACAGAAGTCCGGGGGGAGGGGAAGGAAAAAAAAGAGGTTAGAGAGGGAGAGAGCCAAAGCATAAGAGACTCTTAAGAACTGAGAACAAACCGAGGGTTGATGGGGGGTGGGAGGGTGGGGAGGGCAGGTGATGGGTATTGAGGAGGGCACCTTTTGGGATGAGCACTGGGTGTTGTATGGAAACCAATTTGACAATAAATTTCATATTTAAAAAAATTAAAAATAAATAAATAAATAAATAAATAAATAAATAGAAAAGAATGTATTATGCTAAGCGAAATAGTTCAATCAAATAAAGACAAATATCATATGATTTCACTCACAAGTGGAATTTAAGAAACAAAACAGATGAACATATGAAAAGGGGAAAAAAGAGAAGAGACGGAAACAAACCACAAGAGAATCTTAATGATAGAGAACAAACTAAGGTTTGATGGAGGGAGGTGGTGGAAGTTGGGCTAGATGGGTGATGAGTATTAAAAAGGAAACTTGTTGTGATGACCACTGGGTGTTATACGTAAGTGATGAATCACTGAATCCTCGTCCTGAAACCAATATTGCACTGTATGTTAACTAACTAAAATTTAAATTATATGTGAACAAATAAAGAATTTTAAAAGCAGCAAAAAAATTATCTTATATAAGGGAACCCTCATAAAGCTGTCATTGGATTTTTCAGCAGAAACCTTGCAGGCCAGGACAGAGTAGAATGACATATTCAAAGTGCAGTTAGAAATGAATAAAAACCCTAAGAAATCTTGTCCTTCAAAAAGGAAAGCTATAAAATAAAGACTTTCCCAAACAAACAAAAGCTGAAGGAGTTCTTCACCACTAGGTCTGCCTCATAAGAATGATGAAAGGAGTTTTTCAAGTTGAAATAAAATAATGGTAATTAGTAACATGAAATCATGTGAAAACATGCAAAACATTGTTAAAAGTAAGTATACAGTCAGTTTCAGCATATTCTAATACTGTAATCCAGTGGGGTGTCACCCAGGCAACTCAAATATACAAGTTAAAGGAAAAAGCAGTAAAAATAACCATAACTAACATAATTTGTTAATGGATGCACAATATAAAAACTTTGACAGTAAAATGTGAGGGGGAGAAAATATTTGTGTACCATGTATATGATAATCCATTAATATCCAGAATATATAAAGAACTCCTATAACTCAACAACTAAACAATCTAATTAAAAATGGGCAAAGAACTTTCATAAACACATCTCCAAAGAAGATATACAAATTTCCTGTTAGCATATAAAAGATGCTTAACATCACTAATCACTAGGGAAATGCAAATCCAAACCACAATAAGACACCACATTAGATACGTTAAAATTACTTCTATCAAAAAAAAAGAAGAAGACAATGACGTGTTGGCAAGGATGTGGAAAAATTGGAACCATTGTGAATTGCTGATGGGAATATAAAATGGTGTAACTACTGTGGAAAACAGTATTGTCATTCCTTAAAAAATTAAAAATAGAATTATCATATGATCCAGCAATTCCTCTTCTAGGTATGTATCCAAAAGAACTTAAATAAGGAGTTAGAACAGATATTCATACAGCAATGTTTACAGTAGAATTATTTACAATAGCCAAAGGAAGAAGCAACCCTTTTGTCAAAGTATGCATGAGGAAATATTATGCTTATATGCATATGGAAATATTAAGCAGACATCAAAGGGAAAATATTGTATGATTCCATTTAAAAGAAAAATTAGACAAATTTATAAACATAGTAGAATAGTGTCAGGGACTGGCAGAAAGAAGAACGGGGATTTACTATTTAATGGGATGAGATGGATAGTGGTAATGGTTGCACAACAATATGAATGTACTTAACGCTATTGGACTGTATACTTTACAATGATTAAAATGTTAACTTTTATGTTATGTGTTATCTTGTGTGTTATTTTATCAAAATAAAAATAGGTATAAATATTTTCAAACATCTGTTTGACAGATATTTACAAATAACCTATATTATTCTAGACACTATACTAGGTAGGTCATTGATCATAATGATAAGTGGTATGAGTGTACAACTTGGGTTCCAAATAAGTTTCTACCAGTAATCAATTATGAAATTTGGGAATAATTTCTCCTCTATGGGCTTCAGTTTCTTATCTATAAAATAAAGGAGTTTAATAAACTGAAACCTTAATTTACATTAGAATCACTTAGCATACTTGGTAATATGATCATTACTTGGCCTCACTCGAGATTATGTTCATTGATTTGAGAAAAAGATCTTTAATATGAATTTTAAACAAGTACTACCCAATGATTATAGTGAAGGTAGTCTGTAGGCCACATTTCAAAAAATACCAGAACACCTCAGAATTTTTTAGCACTAAAATCATATGAATCAATTTCATCCACTCTTCACAGTTCCTGAAATTTTCCCATTAACCATTTTTATTCCTTAGAGTACTATCTCTAGTTTGCACCCTGTTAACACCATTAACATATTCATATTCATTAGCATGGATTACTCCATTAGATTAAATGAACTTTCAAACTTGGCACTGAAATACGGAGGCAGCTCAAGGGGCATATGGCAAGTCCATGGATAAAAAAAGGCAATGTTTATCTGGGGAAACATAAAATAACAGGAAAGATGGGAAGGCCTAGTTTATAAGAAAAAAATGATTTACTAGGTCTTTTCCCCCTCCATCTGGTCTGGGTTAATTAGCTATAAAAGGTTATTGAAAACTTAACATATTTGATGTTTTCCACCTAAAAAACTGAAAAAAAAAAACTATGACTAACAACTAAAGACAGAATATGTAGTAAGGGCAGAGCTGAGATTTAGGGATCTGGAAGTTGGAATATCTGGAAGACAATGCTTCCAATCTACTTCTCAGAACAATGAGATCTGTCATAGACTCTGGGTCTAAAGTTCTCTCTTGTTCAGCAAGAAAGCTGATTAAAATGCGAGAGATGGGTAATGTCCGGGAAAAGACAAGAGCCCCAAATAAGGGTCCTTGCTCCATATTTATTAAGATCAGAATGCTTTCAAATGTGATGGGTGTGCACAAAGAGACAATGAATATGCGAACATTAACTCATGGGCATGAGGAAAAGCAGTTTTGAAGATATACAGTGTTTGAGGTTTGGGTTAATATAAAACAAAATCCTGGCGCCAGGTAGATGGGCACATGGTTGTTACTGGCAGACAGGAGGTGCTGTGTCTATCTTAGCTGGCCTACAGGATGAGACAGAGCATGTAACCTCAGGGTTAACAAGACACCTTTCTTTTGCTAATCAACTCCGCTCTTGGCAGCTTCACCCACAGCTGTTTATACCCTATTTACCTGTTTAATTAATTTTGTCCTTCCTTCCTGTGAAAGCAGCTTTCTGCTATAGTACTAAATTGGGGGGGGGGTGTTTTTGCCCTGAATACCTAATCTTGCTTATCTCATATACCTTTGTATTGGGGCCTTTGCCCCTCCCCCTCTCTGTTCTGGGACCTTCCCCCCTACTCTATTCTGGGGGCCTTTGCCCCTCTACTCTATTCTGGGGGACTTCCCCTCCCCTACTCTTTCCCTGTTTATATAATCTTGTTTACCCAAATTGGATGCAAGCATCCTATGGCTTTATAATTCTTTATGCCTTGTGAAACCATCAGTGCAGGCTCAGGGAATTCCCAAGCTTATTCCCCAGAGACATCCACTGAAAGATTACTGTGAAATTTTCAGAGAGGGAAATTGCCTTTGATGAGCAAGATAAGCCAAGAAAAAAAAAACAGCTCTTATTTAGATATGCAATTATTAATCTTATTTAGCTGAAAAAAGAGTTAACACTCTTAATAGTTTTGACACGCCTTTTTAAAAAATGTTTATTAACTTTTGAGAGAGACAGACACAGAGTGTGAGCAGTGGTGGGGCAGAGAGAAAGGGAGATGCAGAATCCGAAGCAGGCTCCAGCCTCCAATCTGCCAGAATAGAGCCCGATTTGAGGCTCAAACTCACAAACTGAGATCATGACCTGAACTGAAGTCGGACGCTTAACCGACTGAGCCACCAAGGCAACCAAGGGTTTTTTTTTTGTTTGTTTGTTTTTTTTAATTTATTGTCAAGTTAGCTAACATACAGTGTATACAGTATGCTCTGGGTTTTGGGGGTAGATTCCTGTGACTCATCGCTTGCATACAACACCCAGTGCTCATCCCAACATGTGCTCTCCTCAATGCCCATCACCCTTTTCTCCCCTCCCCCACCCACCCCATCAACACTCAGTTTGTTCTCCCCATTCAAGGGTCTCTTATGCTTTGCCTCCCTCTCTGAAACTGTTCCTCTTCCTTACCTCATGGTCCTGCATTAAGTTTCTCAAGTTTCACATATAAGTGAAAATATAGGATATCTTCTTTCTTTGACTAATTTCACTTAGCATAATACCTTCCAGTTATACCCATGTTCTTGCAAATGGCAGGACTTTATTCTCTCTCATTGCCAAGTAGTATTCCATTGTATATAAAAACCACATCTTCTTTATCCATTCATCAGTTGATGGACATTTGAGCTCTTTCCATAATTTGGCTATTGTTGAAACTCTGCTATAAACATTGGGGTACATGTGCCCCATGAATCAGCACTACTGTATCTTTTGGATAAATTCCTAGTAGTGCTATTGCAGTTCTACTTTTAATTTTTTGAGGGCCCTCCACACTATTTTCCAGAGTGTCTACACCAGTTTGCATTTCCACCAAAAGTGCAAGAGGGTTCCCCTTTCTCCACAACCTCACCAGCATCTGTCGTTTCCTGAGTTGTTAATTTCAGCCACTCTGACTGGTGTGATGTGGTAGCTCAGTGTGGCTTGAACTCGTATTTCCCTGATGATGATTGACGTTGAGCTTATTTTCATGGGTTTGTTGACCATATGGAAAAGTGGAATGTCTTCTTTAGAAAAGTGTCTATCCATGTCTTCTACTCATATCTTCACTGGATTATTTGTTTTTGGGTGGTGAATTTGGTAAGTTCTTTATATATTTTGTATACTAACCCTTTATCTGATATGTTACTTGCAAATATCTTCTCCCATTCCGTCGGTTGCCTTTTAGTTTTGTTGATTGTTTCCTTTTCAGTGCAGAAGCTTTTTATCTTGATGAGGTCCCAATAGTTCATTTTTGCTTTTATTTCCCTTGCCTTCTGAGACCTGTCAAGTAAGAAGTTGCTGCGACCAGTGTCAAAGAGGTTTCTGCCTGTTTTCTACTGTAGGATTTTGATGGTTTCATTTTTCACAGTTAGGTCTTTCATCATTTTTGAATTTATTTTTGTGTATGGTGTAAGAAAGTCTTCCAGCTTAATTCTTCTGCATGTTGCTGTCCAGTTCTCCCAAAACCATTTGCTAAAGAGACTCTCTTTCTTTTCCATTGAATACTCATTCCTGTGTTGTCAAAGAGTAGTTAGCCATACATTTGTGGGTCCAATTCTATTCTATTCCATTTGTCTATGTGTCTGATCTTGTGCCAGTACCATACTGTCTTGATGATTACAGCTTTGTAGTAGAGGCTAACATTCGGGATTGTGATGCCTCCTGCTTTGGTTTTCTTTTTCAACATAACACTGGCTATTTGGGGTCTTTTTTGGTTCCATACACATTTTAAGCTTGTTTGTTCTAGCTTTGAGAAGAATGCTGATGCAATTTTGAGTGGAATTGCATTGAATGAATAGATTATTTGGGTAATATTGACATTTTAACAATATTTATTCTTCCAAAACATGAGCATGGAATGTTTTTCCCTTTTTTTGTGTCTTCTTCAATTTCCTTCACAAGTTTTCTATAGTTCTCAGCACACAGATCTTTCAAATATTTGGTTAGGTTTATTCCTAGGTACTTTATGGTTCTTGGTGCAATTGTAAATGGGATCAATTTCCTGATATCTCTTTCTGTTGCTTCATTATTGGTGTATAGAAATGCAACTGATTTTTGTACATTGATTTTGTATCCTGAAGCATTGCTTAATTCATGTATCAGTTCTAGCAGCTTTTTGGTGGGGACTTTCAGGTTTTCCATGTAGAGTATCATGTCATCTGTGAAAAGTGAAAGTTTCACTTATTCTTTGTCAATTTGGATGCCTTTTATTTCATTTGGTTGTCTTATTACTCAGGCTAGGACTTCCAACACTATGTTAAACAACAGTGGTAAGAATGGACATCTCTGCCATGTTCTTGATCTCAGGGGGAAAGCTCTCATATTTTCCTCATTGGAGATAGTATTAGCTGTGGGCTTTTCATATATGGCTCTTATGATGTTGAGGTATGTTCTTCCTATCCCAACTTACTTGAGGGTTTTCATTAAAAGATGCTGTATTTTGTCAAATACTTTTTCTGTACATATTGACAGGATCATATGGTTGTTTTCCTTTCTTCTATTAATGTGATATGTCACATTAATTGATTTGTGAATATTGAACCAACCCTGCAGCACAGAAATGACTCCCACTTGATATTGGTGAACAATTCTTTTGATATATAGTTGAATTCAATTTGGTAGTACCTTGTTGAGAATCTTTGCATCCATGTTCATCAGGGATAGTGGCCTATAATTCTCCTTTTTAGTGAAGTCTCTGTCAGGTTTAGGAATAAAGGTAATGCTGGATTCATAGAACGAGTCTGGGAGCTTTACTTCCATTTCTATTTTTTTGGAACAGCTTGAGAAGGATAGGTATTAACTCTGCTTTCAACGTCTGGTAGAATTCCCCTAGGAAGCCATCTGGCCCAGGACTCTTATTAGTGGGGAGATTTTTGATTACTGATTCAATTTCTTCACTGGTTATGTGTCTTTTCATTTTTTTAATTTCTTCCTGTTTGAGTTTTGGTAGTGTGTGGGTGTCTAGGAATTTTTCCGTTTCCTCCAGGTTGTCTAGTTTCTTGGCATATAGTTTTTCATAGTATTCTCTAATAATTGTTTTTATTTCTGTGGTGTTGGTTGTGATATGTCCTTTTTCATTTGTGATTTTATTCATTTGGGTCGTCTCTTTTCTAGAATTCTGGCTAGGGGGTATGAATTTTGTTTATATTTTCAAAACAACAGCTCTTAGTTTAATTGATCTGTTCTACTTTTTTTTTTTGTTTGATTGATTGATTGATTTAATTTTGGATTCTATTTTTTTTTATTTCTGCTCTAATCTTTAGTATTTCTTTTCTTCTGCTGGATTTGTGGTTTCTTTCTGTCTGCTTCTAGGTTCTTTAAGTGTGCTGTTAGATTTTGTACTTGGGATTTTTTTTGTTTCTTGAGATAGGCCTGGATTTCAATGTATTTTCTTCTCAGGACGGCCTTTGCTGCATCCAAAAGGGTTTGGACTGTGGTGTTTTCATTTACATTCACTTTTGTATATTTTTAAAAAATTTCTTCTTTAATTGCCTGGTTGAACCATTCATTCTTTAGTAGGATGTTCTTTAACCTCGATGCATTTGGAGGCATTCCAAATATTTTCTTGTGGTTGATTTCAAGTTTCATAACGTTGTGATCAGAAAATATGCATAGTATGATCTTAATTCTTTTATATTTATTGACAGCTATTTTGTAACACAGTATGTGATTTATCTTGGAGAATATTTCATGTGTACTCTGAAAGAATTTGTATTCTGATGCTTCTGGATTAAAAGTTCTGAATATATCTGTCAAGTTTATCTGGCCCAGTGTATCATTCAAGGCCATTGTTTCTTGATATTTTGCCTAGATGATCTGTCCATTGTTGTAAGTGGAGTATTAAAGTCCCCTGCAGTAACAGTATTCCTATCAATAAGATTGCTTATGTTTGGGATTATTTGATTTATATATTTGAGTTCTTTCAAGTTTAGAGCATAGACATTTACAATTGTTAGCTCTTCTTGATGGATAGACCCTGTAATTATGATATAATGCCCTTCTTCATCTCTTGTTACAGCCTTTAGTTTAAAATCTAGTTTGTCTGATATAAACATAGCTACTCCAGCTTTCTTTTGACTTCCAGTAGCATAATAAATGTTTTTCCATCCCTTAACTTTCAATCTGAAGGTTTCCTCAGGTCTAAAATGGGTTTCTTGTAGACAGCATATAGACACATCTTGTTTTGTTTTGTTTTGTTTTGTTTTGTCTTGTTTTTTATACATTCTGATACCCTATGTCTTTTGATTGGAGCATTTCATCCATTTATATTCAGAATTATTATTGAAAGATATGGATTTAGTGTCATTGTATTATCTGCAGGTTTCATTCTTATGGTGATGTCTCTGGTACTTTGTAGTCTTTGCAACGTTCCCCTCACAGAGTCACCTTAGGATCTCTTGCAGGGCTGGTTTAGTGGGCATGAGCTTCTTAAGTTTTTGTTTGTCTGAGAGAGCCTTTATCTTTCCTTCTATTCTGAATGACAACCTTGCTGGGTAAAGGATTCTTGGCTGCATATTTTTCCTATTCAGCATGTTGAATATTTCCTGGCACTTCCTTCTGGACTACCATGTTTCAGTACATAGGTCTGCTACTACCCTTATGTGTCTACCCTGGTAGGTTAAGGCCCATTTGTCCTTAGCTGCTTTCAGAATTCTCTTTTTATCTTTGTATTTTGCCAGTTTGACTATGATATGCTGTGGAGAAGATCTATTCTTGTTAAATCTGAAGGCAGTTCTCTGTGCCTCCTGTATTTGGATGTCCGTTTCTTTCCCCATATTAGGGAAGTTCTCAGCTTTAATTTGTTCAAGTAAACCTTCTGCTCCTTTCTGTCTCTTCTTAATGAAACTCCTATGGTATGGATATTATTACGTTTCACTGAATCACTTAGTTGTCTAATTCTCCCCTCATGGTCTAGTAGTTCCTCATATTTTTCTCAGTTTCATTATTTTCCATATTTTTTCCTTTATTTCACTGAATCTCCCCTCTGCCTCCTCCATTCTTGCTGTCACCGCATCTAGTTTATTTTTCACATCATTTATACAACTTCTTCATTCATCTTGTCTATTAGTTCCTTGATCTCTGCAGCAATAGATTCTCTGCTGTCTTCTATGCTTTTTTCAAGACAGCTATTAATCTTATGACTGTTATTTAAAATTCTTGCTCAGATATATAGTTTATATCTGTTTTGAGCAATTCTCTAGCTTTTATTTCTTCCCAGAATTTCTTTCCAGGAGAATTCTTCTGTTTCATCATATTGGCTAGTTTTCTGTCCCTTATGTGTTTTAATAGCTTGTTATGAGTACTGAACCTTTGAGCACTACTATGTTAAAAGCACAGGTCCTGTGCTGTCCAGGGCCTGGCCCTTCAGGAGGTGTTTTTGGATTGTGTTTCATGATTTCTGTTGTTGAGACTCTGGTTGCTTTATCTCTCTACTTGTATTAGTGGTTTGGACCTTCCACCAGGTGTGCCTTAATATGTTCATTCAAGTATCTCTGGAAAGAAATTTAGGGGAAAAAGGGGGGTGGTGGTGGAAGAAGACTTATCCCATACAAAAAAAGGAATATCATAGGTGGGGAAAAGGAAAAGAATAAAAATTGACATGCCAGAGAATCAGAGAAACTATACGGATTAGTCCAGAGAGAGAGAGAGAGAGAGAGAGAGGGAAATAAAGAAGAAGGAGATGCAGAAGAGACGTAAAACGAGATGGCCAGTTCTACTCCACTCCACAGTCTCCCATGCCTCCTAGCTGCTTGGATGGGGTTAAAACCCCAGTGTCTTAAAGGATTATGCTCCATGTGCCCTGGTTCTGGGGAAGCGCAACTCCACCCCACAGACTAGGGGCCCCTGGATCCTCACAGTACAGAGCGAGCAGGCCACTATGTCCTGCTTCACCATTTCCCACACCTCCTTGGCACTTGGCTGGGATTCAAACCCCGATGTCTTAAAGGATCCTACTCCATGTGCCCCAGTTCCAGGATTCTTTTACTCTGGGGTACTGTCACAAAGGGCCTCTGGGTGGTGGGGGCCTGCAGGGTCTTTTGTAGTTGGAGTGGCTACTTTCCTTCTTCCCATGGCACTAAAGGGAGGGGAATGCTCTCTCTGACTGCACCTGGAAGCTAGCTACTGAGCCTGGGGCTGGCTCCCCTCCCTGCCAGGCACATGAACAGGCCAGAGAAAGCCCCACCATTAGAGATTGGTTCTTTCTCTGTTTTTTTGGTTCCCTGTTCCAAGGTTTTTCTCTTATCCAAATACAATATTACACTTCCACAGACTCTCTTTCTCTTCCTTTTGTCTCTCCATAGAAGGGGATCCCTCCTCTCCATTCCTTTGTCTCTGATTTTATCTCTCCCAGTTCATAATCATGCAACTATGGCCTGCCATGTTGTCCCTGTGGGCTCTTGGAGATGTTTCCATCATTTTGTAGCCCAAATTTCTGGAAATCCAAGTCTTCTGTCCTCAACACTGCTGTGTTTGAGGGAGGAGGGAACTTCAGGTCCCCCTGCTTTTCTGCCATGTTGACTTCTCCTGCCAGTTTGACAGGTCTTAAATGATTCTGTCTATATGGCAGAGCCTTTCTGATCTTATTTAGATGAAGTCATCTAACTGCAAATAGTTCTTCCTCAGATCACTGTCTGGATTGGGGTGTGTGGGGGCAAGAGACAGAAAGCAAGAAAAAGATAGTAGGGAATCAAAGAAGGGAGGAAGGAAGGAAGCATAAGGAAAGAGAAAGAAAGAAAGAAAGAAAGAAAGAAAGAAAGAAGAAAGAAAGAAAGCGGGAGGAAGGAAGGAAGGAAGGAAGGAAAAAAGAAAGAAAGGGGGCACCTGTGTAGCTCAGTTGGTTGGGCATCCGACTTGATTTAAGCTTGAGGCATGGTCTCCAGTTAGCGAGTTTGAGCCCTGTGTCAGGCTCTACGCTATCAGTGCAGAACCTGCTTGGGATCTTGTTTCTCCCTGTCTCTCTGTCTCTCCCCAGATTTTTCTCTCTAAAAATAAATAAACTTTTGAAAAAAAAGAAAGAAAAGAAAAGATTTTTAATTGGTAAAAGGATTGAACAAGTTGCTTTTATTTATTATTTACTTTTTCTATTTCTCAACTGGAAAGAAACATACACTTCTATGTCAGGCATCTTACAGAAATTGCCTCATCTACTGCACAATGGCCCTAAGAGAGAGTGATGCACTGTAAAGGGAAGGGTGAAGGGCTTGTTTGAGTTTGAATTTGAGAATTGTGGAAAGAAGTGATGCAGAATGCACCCAGAAGTGTAATATGAAGGGGAAAGAATTAAACTCAATACTTCTATACATTTGTGAATAGAGGCAGTGATTTTACCTTAACCTAAAGAGTTGTTACTATTTTCATTTGGTGAATGAAGGCTGTTAAGACAGTGCTAATAAATGTCAATGATAAGATTCAAACCTACTCAGCTTTATTCCAAAGTCACTGGTGTTTTGTCTTTTCTTTATTTTTAATGTGTATTTGTTGGTATTTATATTTTAATTCAACAAACGGCTTTTTATTTATTATTTAGACTCCAGTTAGTTAACCTATAGTGTAGTATTGGTTTCAGGAGTAGAATTTAGTGATTCATCACTTACATATATAGCACCCAGTGCTTAGGCCTCTTTAATGCCCATCACCCATTTAGCCCATTCCCCACCCACTTCGCCTCCAGCAACACTCAGTTCATTCTCTATATTTAAGAGTGTCTTATGTTTTGTCCACCTCCATGTTTTTATATTTTTTTTTTGCTTCCCTTCCCTTATTTTCATCTGTTTTGTATCTTAAATTCCACATATTTGTGAAATCATATGATATTTGTCTTTCTCTGATTGACTTATTTCGATTAGCATAATACACTCTAGTTCCATCCACATTGTTGCAAATGGCAGGATTTCATTCTTTTTGAAAACTGAGTAACATTCCATTATATATATATACATATATAGATATATGTATATATATATATCTACAAAATGGAATATACACACACACACACACACATATATATATATATATTCCATTATATATACCACATCTTCTGTATTCATTCATTAGTTGAACATTTGGGCTCTTTCCATAAACTGGCTATTGTTGATAACACTGCTATAAATATGGGAGATGCATGGGCCCCTTTGATTCAGCATTTTTGTATCTTTTGGATAAATACCTGGTAGTGCAATTGCTAGGTCATAGGGTAGTTCTATTTTTAGTTTTTTTGAGGAAACTCCACACTGTTTTCAGAGTGGATGCACCAATTTTCATTCCTACCAGCAGTGGATAAGTGCTCCGTTTTCTCTGCATCATCACCAACTGCTGTTGTTTCCTGAGTTAATTTTAGCCATTGTGACAAGTATGAAGTGGTATCTCATTGCGGTTTTGATATCTATTTCCTTGATGGTGAGTGATGTTGACCATCTTTTCATGTGTCTGTTAGCCACCTGGATATGTTCTTTGGAAAAGTGTCTGCTCATTTATTCACTGGATAATTTTTTTTTGCGGGGGAGGGGTGTTGAGTTTGGATCCCAACCCTTTATCTTATATGTCATTTGCAAATATCTTCTTCCACTCTGTCAGTTGCATTTTAGTTTTGTTGATTGTTTCCTTTGCTGTATGTAAGTTTTGTTGTTGTTATTGTTTTTTTTAATATTGATGAGGCCTCAGTAGTTCATTTTTGCTTTTGTTTTCCTTGCTTCCAGAGGTAAGTCTAGTAGGTAGCTGCTGCTGCTGACGTCAAAGACGTTGCTGCCTGTTTCTCCTCTAGGATTTTGATGGTTTCCTTTCTTGCATTTAGGTGTTTCATCCATTTTGAATTTACTTTTTTTCTGTATGGTGTAAGAAAGTTCTCCAGTTTCATTCTTCTGCATGTTGCTGTTTACTTTTCCCAACACCATTTGCTGAAGAGGCTGCCTTTTTTCCATTGTATATTCTTTCTTATTTTGTCAATGATTAGTGGGCCACACATTTGTGAGTCCATTTATGGGTTTTGTGTTCTGTTCCATTGATCTATGTGTCTATTTTTTGTGCCAATACCATACTGTCTTGATGATTACAACTTGGTAATACAGCTTGAAGTCCAGAATTGTGATGTTTCCAGCTTTGGTTTTCTTTTTCAACATTACTTTAGCTATTCAAGGTATTTTCTGGTTCCATACAAATTTTAGCATTGTTTGTTCTGTTTCTGTGAAGAATGCTGGTGTTATTTTGATAAGGATTGCTTTGAATGTTTAGAAACAAAGACTAGAAAGGACCAGAGAACATTACTAGAAACACCAATTCTACAGGCAACACATTGACACTAAATTCATATCTTTCAATAATCACTCTGAATGTAACGACTAAATTCTCCAATCAAAAGACATACAGTATCAGAATGGATTAAAAAAAAAAACAAGTTCCATCTATATACTGCCTATAAGACACTCTTTTTAGACCTAAAGTCAAGTTCAGTGTGAAAGTGAGGGGATGGAGATCCATCTATCATGCTAATGGACATCCAAAGAAAGTCAGAGTAGCCAAACTTGTATCAGATTAACTGGATTTTGAAATAAATACTGTAACCAGAGATGAAGAAGGGCATGGCCTTTTGTCTTTTCAATGTTATTTTTAATTTTTGCTTAATTTGTGTGTGTTATATTTAACTTGTGCTTAGGAAATTTCTTCTGAGCACTGAGCCTAGGCTCTTGGGCACATATAACTTGCAAGAGCTAATAGTAAGCCGTAAGTCCCATCACTACTCTACTTGAAGCCTGAAGATGAAATCACTTCATTTAAACCTATGCAAATCAAATACCAATGGTGGTTCTCAAATACCAATTAATAATACCATTTTCACAGACATGGGAAAAATATAAGTAATGCATTTTCACAAGGCTAAATGCATTCCAGTTAAACATGTTTTTATTCCAAGCTTGGATTCTTTCTTTAAATAAGGGTGGTAGATTAAAATGTCCTTTAAAAATATATTAATGGTAATAGTAGATGTAATTGGTGATTTGCTTTAATATATTTGGCAAAATACAATCTCTGCCAGTCCCTCCTATTTTTTTCTATAGAATTATTTTCTTGACTGTGAAATCCACATCTATTGTGGTAACAACTCTTGTGATAAGCCATTTAATTTTACTTGAATGTATTATAGGGATTTGAGGACCCTTAATTAAGAAGTAAGTCAGAGGTAAACCATGCAGCACTTTGCATTTCTTCTCCCTAAACTGTTAAGAGGTGGTTACTTTTTGCAGCATAAGGCACTAATTATGACATCGAACACTAAATTCTGAAATGCATGTCTTGTGAGCTTCACACTGCCTAATTTTGCAATGTTTTACAATCTGGAACAACTTTGTGGTTTCCTTCACCAGGGAGGACTTAGAAGAGAGGAATATCTTTACCCTCATATATCATGGGATAGAGAAGACCTTTAGTGGAAATGTCTGATTATACTGGTGATACAAATAATTTCATCAAACCATAAAATGTTAATTATATATTTATTACAAATTATAGTCAAATAACTTAGACTATATTATAGACTATAATTCTTACAAATTATAGCCGAATAACTTGAGTTTACACAAGAAGATACTGAGGCCCTAAAGATAGACAGCTGGATAAATAGTAAGCTGTTTTATAAGGATAAATAGTAAAGCTGTTGGTTGTTATAATAGAAGTTCAGAAAGATTAATTTATTTGCACAGGACAAAAGTATTTTATCAAAGGTAATTCCAGTATAGATGATGGTTTAAAGGCTTTTCTAAATTTTAGTAATCTTTGTTGTGAAGGAGAGAGCTGTTAAAAAAAAAAACCTTGTCCTTATTTGTCCAGATAAGCCTGTTTCTTACTACAGCAATTTAGATAACTAAGTCAAATCTCCATTTTTACTAGACATGATCCTAGAAGATATATAGAATGAGGTTATCCCTCATCTTAATCATAAATGACATCTTTCCTAACCTTATTTAAACCCATGCTTCTCTTTAACAAAAAGACAAAGCAGTCTCATGTTCTTCTTTAATGTTACCTAAAGTTTAAAAATATATTAAATATTATGACCATAAATATAAGCAATGGTGATTTTAGAATAAAATGTATTTTATCTCTAAAACTGAACATAGAATTGTATCTGTAAACAGTTAATTTCAACCATACATTTTTTTTATTATAAAAATCCAGGACCCAGCTACTACATGGCAGTAGTAGGTACTCAAAAAATATTTGTTCACAGATGGATGGATAATAAAATTTTGACAGAAGAAACCAGATTAAGATGGACTGAGGAGTAAGTGGGAGGTCAAGAGGTAGAGACAACATCATTAAGCTAACTCTGTCATTATTTTCTTCATATCCCCAGTGCCTAACACAAAGCATGCTTCATAGTAATCAGTCGGTGTTTAACTATTTAATTACCATGAGTTTTAAGACAAGAAAATTTCTACAACTTTCCTATTCTAGCTAAAGTTGAAGATACATCACATAATAGGTCACCTTAAATATCAAGTCTTTTGCTTTGTTTCATTTTCATAGCCAGAGACAAACCAAAAGAGTTTTGAAAGTGATTTATATTAAGCATATTATATTATTAGAAATGCGTTTTCTAGGGGGCGCCTGGGTTGTTCAGTCAGTTAAGCGTCCGACTCTTGATTTTGGCTCAGATCATGATCTCACGGTTGGTGAGATCCATCCCCGCATCCTGCTCTGTGCTGACAATGCGGAGGCTGCTTGGAAGTCTCTCTCTGCCTCTCTTTCTCTGCCCCTCCCATACTCATGCATTGTCTCTCTCTTTCTCTCTCTCTCTCTCTCTCTCTCTCTCTTCTCTCAACAAATAAATAAACTTAACAAAAAAGAAGAAATGCCTTTTCTGAATATTTAAGCTTCTCTGGTTGTTGTAATGATCCTTCTTCTCTAGTTTCCCAAACATGCTTTTCTTCCTCTACCTCTTTATAGAACACAAAGTTGTAAGTTGATATAGAATAGTTGAATGCTGTATGAGTTCAACTTATTTACCTTCATTTTTTATTTATCCATTATTTATTTATTTATCGGTATATATATAATTGAGATTTATTTGACATACAACATTATGTAAGTTTAAGGTGTACAACATGATTTGGTATTTTTTTACATGTTTATTTTTTTTATACTTGAGAGACAGCATGAGAGGGTCAGAGAGAGGGAGGGATAGAGGATCTGAAGTAGGCTCTGGGCTGACAGAAGAGATTCTGACACAGAGCTTGAACACACGAACGACTAGATCATGGCCTGAGCTCAAGATGGACACTTAACCGACTGAGCCAACCAGGCACCTTGATTTGATACTTTTATATTGCAATATAATCGCCATTATAGCATTAGGTAATACTTTTATTGCATCACACAATTATCATTTCCTCTTGTGGTTAAGAGCAATTAAGATTTGGTCTCTTAGCAAGTTTAATGTTTGTAAGTACATTTTTTGTTGTCTACAAGCTCTATACTGTGTATTAGTTCTCCAGGACTAATTCATCAACTAGGTGCAAGTACGTACCCTTAAACATCATCTCTTCCATTCCCCCAACCACCGGTCTCTGGTTCCACCATTTTACTCTTTGACTTTGTGATTTCAGGTTTTTTTTTAATCTATGTATAAAAGACACAATACAGTATTTGTATTTCTCTGCCTGAATTATGTCACTTATTATCATGTTCTCAAGGTCCATACTTGTTGCAAATGGCAGAATTTCCATTTCTTCATGGCTGAATAGTATTACATTGGATATATATACTGCCTCTCTTTGTATGTTCAACAATTAATAGACACATGTTGTTTCCATATCTCAGCTATTGGTGCAATAAACATGGGAGTGAATATATCTCCTCAATAACCTCTTTTCATTTTCTTTGGGTATAAATTCAGTAGTGGAATTACAATATCATATGATTGTTCTGTATTTAATTTTTTTGATGAAGTTCCATACTGTTCTCCACAGTGGCTGAACCAGTTTACAACCAGTGCACAAATGTTCCTTTTTCACTACTTCCTCACCAACATTGTTTTCATTTCTTGTCTTCTTGATGATTTCCATTTACAGGTGTGAGGTGATATCTCATCCTATTTATAATTTGCATTTCCTTGATGGTTAGCAGTATTGAGCACCTTTTCATGTACATGTTAGAAATTTGGATATCTTCGAATCAGGGAAGATGGCGGCGTAGGAGGATGCTGGGCTCACCGCACATCCTGCTGATCACTTAGATTCCACCTACACCTGACTAAATAACCCAGAAAACCGCCAGAGGATTAGCGGAACGGAGTCTCCGGAGCCAAGCGCAGACTAGAGGCCCACGGAAGAGGGTAGGAAGGGCGGCGAGGCGGTGCGTGCTCCACGGACTGGCGGGAGGGAGCTGGGGCAGAGGGGCAGCCTGCCGGCCAAGCAGAGCCCCCAAGTCTGGCTGGAAAAGCGGAGGGGCCAGACAGAGTGTGTTCTGAAAGCAAGCGCGACTTAGCGTCTGGGAGGTCATAAGTTAACAGCTCTGCTTGGAAAGCAGGAAGGCTGGAGGACAAAGGGAGGGAGAGTTGCTGAGATCCCGGATGACAGAGCTCAGTTTGGTGGGGAAAAAAGGCGCTCGCCAGCGCCATCTCCCCCGCCCATACCCCAGCCAAAATCCCAAAGGGAACCAGTTCCTGCCAGGGAACTTGCTAGCTCCGCACAAACACCCAACTCTGTGCTTCTGCAGAGCCAAACATCCCGCAGTGGATCTGACTCCCTCCCGCTGCCACAGGGCCCCTCCTGAAGTGGATCACCTAAGGAGAAGAGAGCTAAGCCTGCCTCTCCTGCCCCGTGCACCTTGCCTACCAAACCCAGCTAATATGCCAGATCCCCAGCACCACAAGCCTGGCAGTGTGCAAGTAGCCCAGATGGGCCACGCCACCCCACAGTGAATCCCGCCCTTAGGAGAGGGGAAGAGAAGGCACACACCAGTCTGACTGTGGCCCCAGTGGTGGGCTGGGGGCAGACATCAGGTCTGACTGTGGCCTCGCCCACCAACTATGGTTATACAGCAGAGCACAGGGGAAGTGCCCTGCAGGTCCTCACCACTCCAGGGACTATCCAAAATGACCAAAGAGAAGAATTCCCCTCAGAAGGATCTCCAGGAAATAACAACAGCTAATGAACTGATCAAAAAGGATTTAAATAATATAACAGAAAGTGAATTTAGAATAATAGTCATAAAATTAATCGCTGGGCTTGAAAAGAGTATAGAGGAAAGCAGAGAATCTCTTGCTACAGAGATCAAGGGACTAAGGAACAGTCACGAGGAGCTGAAAAACGCTTTAAACGAAATGCAAAACAAAATGGAAACAACGACAGCTTAGATTGAAGAGGCAGAGGAGAGAATAGGTGAACTAGAAGATAAAGTTATGGAAAAAGAGGAAGCTGACAGAAAGAGAGATAAAAAAAATCCAGGAGTATGAGGGGAAAATTAGAGAACTAAGTGACACACTAAAAAGAAATAATATACGCATAATTGAATCCCAGAGGAGGAAGAGAGAGGGAAAGGTGCTAAAGGGGTACTTGAAGAAATAATAGCTGAGAACTTCCTTGAACTGCGGAAGGAAAAAGGCATTGAAATCCAAGAGGTACAGAGAACTCCCTTCAGACGTAAATTGAATTGATCTTCTGCACGACATATCATAGTGAAACTGGAAAATACGAGTATAAGGAGAAAATTCTGAAAGAAGCAAGGGATAAACATGCCCTCACATATGAAGGGAGACTTATAAGACTCGTGACTGATCTCTCTTTTGAAACTTGGCAGGCCAGAAAGGATTGGCACGAGATCTTCAGTGTGCTAAACAGAAAAAAATATGCAGCCGAGAATCCTATATCCAGCAAGTCTGTCATTTAGAATAGAAGGAGAGATAAAGGTCTTCCCAAACAAACAAAAACTGAAGGAATTTGTCACCACTAAACCAGCCCTACAAGAGATCCTAAGGGGGATCCTGTGAGACAAAGTACCAGAGAAATCACTACAAGCATAAAACATACAGTCATCACAATGACTCTAATCCCGTATCTTTCTATAATAACACTGAATGTAAATGGACTAAATGCGCCAACCAAAAGACATAGGGTATCAGAATGGATAAAAAAACAAGACCCATCTATTTGCTGTCTACAAGAGACTCATTTTAGATCTGAGGACACCTTTAGATTGAGAGTGAGGGGATGGAGAACTATTTATCATGCTACTGGAAGCCAAAAGAAAGCTGGAGTAGCCATACTTATATCAGACAAACTAGACTTTAAATTAAAGGCTGTAACAAGAGATGAAGAAGGGCATTATATGATAATTACAGGGTCTATCCATCAGGAAGAGCTAACTATTATAAATGTCTATGCGCCGAATACCGGAGCCCCCAGATATATAAAACAATTACTCACAAACATAAGCAACCTTATTGATAAGAATGTTGTCATTGCAGGGGACTTTAACACTCCACTTACAGAAATGGATAGATCATCTAGACACACGGTCAATAAAGAAACAAGGGCCCTGAATGATACATTGGATCAGATGGACTTGACAGATATATGTAGAACTCTGCATCCCAAAGCAACAGAATATACTTTCTTCTCAAGTGCACATGGAACATTCTCCAAGATAGATCATATACTGGGTCACAAAACAGCCCTTCATAAGTTTACAAGAATTGAAATTATACCATGCATACTTTCAGACCACAATGCTATGGAAGCTTGAAATCAACCACAGGAAAAAGTCTGGAAAACCTCCAAAAGCATGGAGGTTAAGGAACACCTTAATAAAGAATGAGTGGGTCAACCAGGCAATTAGAGAAGAAATTAAAAAAATATATGGAAACAAATGAAAATGAAAAGACAACAATCCAAACGCTTTGAGACGCAGCAAAGGCAGTCCTGAGAGGAAAATACATCGCAATCCAGGCCTATCTCAAGAAACAAGAAAAATCCCAAATACAAAATCTAACAGCACACCTAAAGGAAATAGAAGTAGAACAGCAAAGGCAGCCTAAACCCAGCAGAAGAAGAGAAATCATAAAGATCAGAGCAGAAATAAACACTATAGAATCTAAAAAAACTGTAGAGCAGATCAACGAAACCAAGAGTTGGTTTTTTGAAAAAATAAACAAAATTGACAAACCTCTAGCCAGGCTTCTCAAAAAGAAAAGGGAGATGACCCAAATAGATAAAATCATGAATGAAAATGGAATTCTTACAACCAATCCCTCAGAGATACAAACAATTATCAGGGAATACTATGAAAAATTATATGCCA